>NC_136265.1:19217498-19262131 GCF_964187855.1 Myxine glutinosa
AGTATCTCTCCTGGGCTACTCCCTCCTCCGGTATGATAGACACGAGCCTCTTCCTGGAGGCGGGGTTGCTATCTTTATCAAAAACTCTTCCTCACTCGCCCTGCACTGCACTCTCTCCACCTCACCCCCAGGAATACCTCTGGCTACGGCTTCCCATTCGCTCCCACCTCTTGTTCATATGTGTGTTGTACCGTCCACCAAACAGTGATGACTCCATCTACATCTCGCTGTCTGATAATATGGACCAACTTCTATCTACTCATCCCAACTCTCTCTTCCTCATATGTGGTGATTTCAACTGTCATCATGCCAGTTGGCTGGGTGTGGGTACCTCTCTCACCAGCCATGGCTCCTCAGCAAAGGACTTCTGCGACTCACTGGGACTGACACAATCTGTCAATTTCCCGACCCGGATCTCAGTCAACGGAACATCTTCTCTTCTGGACTTGGTTATGACTAACTTCCCTGAAAATGTCTGCTGCTCTTCTTCTGCTCCAATCGGATTATCTGATCATGTCCTTGTTAAAGTGGACATCTCTCTGACCATCCTCAGGGAGCCTGCTCAGCGTCGACGAGTCTGGCATTTCACTCAGGCCAACTGGCACGGTCTTCAAGCAGCCATCAATCATCTGGACTGGTCTCCCATCTCTACCACCTCTGACATGAACTCATCCTGGGAATTCTTCCAAAGTAAATTGCTCTCTCTCATGCACAGATTTATCCCATCTCGTCTTCAGTTGTCATACCCTTCCTCCCGTCCATGGTACACGGAATCTTGTGGTGAGGCTGTTGCCCAGAAACAACTTGCCTTCGTCTCCTGGAAAGCAAATCCAACGGAAGGAAATCTCATTTCCTTTCACAAAGCCCGAAACAAGTGTGTGTCCACCCTCAGGAGAGCCAGGAAACAATATCTCTCCGTTCTCAAGACCGAACTCTCTTATCTGTCTCCCTCTTCCAAATCCTGGTGGCGTCTGGTCAAATCCGTTTCTGGTGTTTGTTCCCCCTCCATCCCCTCCCTTACCTCCAACGGCTACACACCTGACTCCGCACGTGAAAAAGCTGAATGCCTCAACTGTGTTTGCCTCTAAATCTTGTGTCCCAAACCCATCCCTCTCTGTACCCACCATACCCAGTCGTACCCTGCTGCTCCTGGACTCCGTGTCCTTTCCTCCTGACAAGGTGGAAAAGTTTCTGTCAACCCTCGACTCTGATTCTGCAACTGGACCCGACGGCATCAGCCCACGGGTCCTAAAATCCTGCTCTGCTGCTCTATCTCACCCTCTCTCTGTTCTCTTCACCCTCTCTTTTGCTCAAGGTCAACTGCCATCTGCTTGGAAATCAGCCAACATCACCGCTTTGCACAAAAAGGTGCAAAAACAGATCCTAGCAACTACAGACCAATCAGCCTTCTCCCAATTATCAGCAAAGTCATGGAATCCATCATTGCTTCGGATATGAAATCTTTCCTCTTCTCCAATGGCTTGATCTCTGATCATCAATTTGGTTTCAGACTAGGTCACTCTACTCTGGACATGCTGCTTCTGCTGTCTCAACAATGGATGGAGGTCCTCAATGCCAAACAGGAAATTAGAGCTGTCTCCCTCGACATATCACGTGCCTTCGACACGGTCTGGCACCCTGCTCTGCTCACCAAACTCTCCTCCTTTGGTATCCATGGAAATCTCCACGCATGGCTGGCGGACTTCCTCTCTCGTCGTCGTCGTGTGGCCCTGAATGGGTTTCTCTCATCTCCTCTTCCTGTTCAGGCTGGAGTTCCCCAAGGCAGTGCTCTGGGCCCTGTGCTTTTTCTGGTCTTCATCAATGATCTCTCTGACTCTCTTGAAAATCCTCTCTATCTCTTTGCTGACGACTCTACTCTCTGTCGCTCCATTCTTCATCCCTCAGATCGGCAGTCTGCAGCCTCCTCACTCTCTGCAGATCTTGACAAAATCACAGACTGGGCAAACAAGTAGAACATGTCTTTCAATCCTGACAAATCTCACACTCTTACGATGTCTCTCCGAAAAGACCGACTGGACAACCCTCCCATCCACTTTCTGAATAATCCTCTCCAAGAAGTTCTGTCACTCAAGCTTTTGGGTCTCACTATCTGCAATGGTCTTTCCTGGAAAAACCACATTTCAAATCTGGCCTCCAAAGCCAGTCGCCGACTGGGCATCCTCCGTCGTGCGAAGTCCTTCCTTGGCACACCTGAGCTCCTCACCACATACAAGGCTTTCATCCGCAGCTCAATGGAATACTGCTCTCCCCTCTGGGCTGGTGCTCCTGCCTCACACCTAGCTCGCCTTCACGCTGTTGAAACCAAAGCATTCAGAATCATTGGAATCTCCCGCAATGAAGCTAACTCCAAGGGCCTCTCACTCACTCACCGCAGGCAGGTTGGTGGTCTTTCCGTCTTCTACCAACTCCTCTCTGGCCTTGCCCCCCCAGCTCTCTCTGGGCTCTGTCCCGCAAATATTCCTACAGGTCGCACAAGATCTGCCTGCAACCCTCTTTTGGATAAACTGCCAAAATCAAGACTCTCTCACCTTCACTCCTTCATTCCTCTTTTCTCCCGCCTCTGGAACAGACTCCCTCACTCTCTTCAATCCCACTCCACCCTTCAAGTCTTTAAAACAGCTGTTCACCACCATCTCTTATCTTCCCCCATCCAAAACCTTGATCTTTTCTACCCCCGCTAATTTCACCCCAATTCCACTTTTTGAAAAGCAACTTTTGTCCTGGAAGTCCTTGGTGTCCTTGTGCTTTATACTTCTCCCTCCCCCCCCCACCCCCCTTCCCACGCCTCCTCCCCCCGGGCCCTCTCCCTTCCACACATCTCCCTGCTCTCGGATGTTGTGTGTGTGTGTGTGTGCTTCCCCTTTTCTCCCCATCTTGTCTTCCGCTCCCTCTTTTTGTGTATTTTGTTTGTCTGGTCGATTTGTTTGTGAAGTTTGTGTAAATCTCAACTCAAAAAAAAAAAAATAAAAAAAAAAATAAAACACACAACATTTCCTTCTCTGTTCTCATTCGTTTATTCATTCTTATTCGTTCGTTCGTTCGTTCTTCGACCACGTGTTTCTCCCCCATTTCCCCAGATAGTTTTCACTCATTAACCTTCAATGTTTACACTTTCCCCTCAAGTTATGTATTCCGTCATATTTTATAACACCTTTTTCTTCTTCTTCTTTAAAAGGCTGCTTTCGACTTGCTCACCAAATCGATTCATCCCAAAAAAAATATCCATCTCCTATAGTGCCTCTTTTCTACATTCCCTAAACTCTCCTGCACTCCATCCTCCATCCAGCGTCCTTAAACGTATTTTTAACTCGAAGGTCACAAGAAACTCATTTTGCAATAAATGTTCGTTTCCCATAAATCGTACACTTTCAAAAATCCAATCTCACCCCTCCCCTCCAAATCTTCCCCATAACCCCTCCCCTCCAAATCTTCCCCATCACCCCTCCCCTCCAAATCTTCCCCATCACCCATCTCTTTCAAATCTCCCCCCTTGCCCCCTCCCTCCTAAACTACCCCCTCACCCCTCCCCGCCAAGACGCCCCCTCGCCCCTCCCCTCCTAGACTCCTGCCTCACCCCTCCCCTCCAAATCTCCCCCATATCCCATCCCTTTCAAATCCCTCCCCTTGTCCCTTCCCTCCCAAACTCCCCCCTCACCCCTCCCCTTGAAATCTCCCCACCCTCATTGCATCTCAATTTCCCCCCTCACTCCCCCTCCTCAAAACGTCCTCCCCGCTTCTTCCCCCTTCAAACTCTCACCTCCATCTCCCCCAACCTTCTGCCTCGCTCTTCCCCCTCCTCAAATAACACCTCATTGTGGCTCACCCAATCACCATCAAACCTTTTGTCCGCCCCATCCTTCCCTTTCTCCGAGCTATTCTGAAATCTCTGACACACCTTCAACAGCTCTCCCTACCTCTTCCACCTCTTCCACATCTTACCCTACCCCTCCTCCCCCCTGTTCTGTATCTGATGCTCCCCCTTCCTCTTCATTAACGGTATGGACCTCAAACATCCGGGGCCTTCGTTCAAACTTAACTGATCTCTCCATACAGGTTGCTTCTGTCAAACCAGACGTGATCTGCTTAACAGAAACTTTCCTCCTTTATGATGTCTCTGATTCCATAGTATCTCTCCCGGGCTACTCCCTCCTCCGGTATGATAGACCTGAGCCTCGTCCTGGAGGCGGGGTTGCTATCTTTATCAAAAACTCTCTTCCTCACTCGCCCTGCACTGCACTCTCTCCACCTCACCCCCAGGAATACCTCTGGCTACGGCTTCCCCTTCGCTCCCACCTCTTGTTCATATGTGTGTTGTACCGTCCACCAAACAGTGATGACTCCATCTACATCTCGCTGTCTGATGATATGGACCAACTTCTATCTACTCATCTCAACTCTCTCTTCCTCATATGTGGTGATTTCAACTGTCATCATGCCAGTTGGCTGGGTGTGGGTACCTCTCTCACCAGCCATGGCTCCTCAGCAAAGGACTTCTGCGACTCACTGGGACTGACACAATCTGTCAATTTCCCGACCCGGATCTCAGTCAACGGAACATCTTCTCTTCTGGACTTGGTTATGACTAACTTCCCTGAAAATGTCTGCTGCTCTTCTTCTGCTCCGATCGGATCATCTGATCATGTCCTTGTTAAAGTGGACATCTCTCTGACCATCCTCAGGGAGCCTGCTCAGCGTCGACGTGTCTGGCATTTCACTCAGGCCAACTGGCACGGTCTTCAAGCAGCCATCAATCATCTGGACTGGTCTCCCATCTCTACCACCTCTGACATCAACTCATCCTGGGAATTCTTCCAAAGTAAATTGCTCTCTCTCATGCACAGATTTATCCCATCTCGTCTTCAGTTGTCATACCCTTCCTCCCGTCCATGGTACACGGAATCTTGTGGTGAGGCTGTTGCCCAGAAACAACTTGCCTTCGTCTCCTGGAAAGCAAATCCAACGGAAGGAAATCTCATTTCCTTTCACAAAGCCCGAAACAAGTGTGTGTCCACCCTCAGGAGAGCCAGGAAACAATATCTCTCCGTTCTCAAGACCGAACTCTTATCTGTCTCCCTCTTCCAAATCCTGGTGGCATCTGGTCAAATCCGTTTCTGGTGTTTGTTCCCCCTCCATCCCCTCCCTTACCTCAAACGGCTACACAGCTGACTCCGCACGTGAAAAAGCTGAATGCCTCAACTCTGTGTTTGCCTCTAAATCTTGTGTCCCAAACCCATCCCTCTCTGTACCCACCATACCCAGTCGTACCCTGCTGCTCCTGGACTCCGTGTCCTTTCCTCCTGACAAGGTGGAAAAGTTTCTGTGAACCCTCGACTCTGATTCTGCAACTGGACCCGACGGCATCAGCCCACGGGTCCTAAAATCCTGCTCTGCTGCTCTATCTCACCCTCTCTCTGTTCTCTTCACCCTCTCTTTTGCTCAAGGTCAACTGCCATCTGCTTGGAAATCAGCCAACATCACCGCTTTGCACAAAAAAGGTGCAAAAACAGATCCTAGCAACTACAGACCAATCAGCCTTCTCCCAATTATCAGCAAAGTCATGGAATCCATCATTGCTTCGGATATGAAATCTTTCCTCTTCTCCAATGGCTTGATCTCTGATCATCAATTTGGTTTCAGACCAGGTCACTCTACTCTGGACATGCTGCTTCTGCTGTCTCAACAATGGATGGAGGTCCTCAATGCCAAACAGGAAATTAGAGCTGTCTCCCTCGACATATCACGTGCCTTCGACACGGTCTGGCACCCCGCTCTGCTCACCAAACTCTCCTCCTTTGGTATCCATGGAAATCTCCACGCATGGCTGGCGGACTTCCTCTCTAGTCGTCGTCAACATGTGGCCCTGAATGGGTTTCTCTCATCTCCTCTTCCTGTTCAGGCTGGAGTTCCCCAAGGCAGTGTTCTGGGCCCCGTGCTTTTTCTGGTCTTCATCAATGATCTCTCTGACTCTCTCGAAAATCCTCTCTATCTCTTTGCTGATGACTCCACTCTCTGCCGCTCCATTCGTCTTCCCTCAGATCGGCAGTCTGCTGCCTCCTCACTCTCTGAAGACCTGGACAAAATCACAGACTGGTCAAACAAGTGGAACATGTCTTTCAATCCTGACAAATCTCACACTCTTACTATGTCTCTCCGAAAAGATCGACTGGAAAACCCTCCCATCTACTTTCTCAACAATCCTCTCCAAGAAGTTCTGTCGCTCAAGATTTTGGGTCTCACTATCTGCCATGATCTTTCTTGGGAAAACCACATTTCCAAGCTGGCCTCCAAAGCCAGTCGCCGACTGGGCATCCTCCGTCGTGCGAAGTCCTTCCTCGGCACACCTGAGCTCCTCACCACATACAAGGCTTTCATCCGCAGCTCAATGGAATACTGTTCTCCCCTATGGGCCGGTGCTCCTGCCTCACACCTAGCTCGGCTTCACGCTGTTGAAACCAAAGCTTTCAGAATTATTGGAATCTCCCGCGATGAAGCTATCTCTGAGGGCCTTTCACTGACTCACCACAGGCAGGTAGGTGGTCTTTCTGTCTTCTACCGACTCCTCTCCGGCCTTGCACCCCCAGCTCTCTCTGTGCTCTGTCCCCCAAATATTCCTACAGGTCGCACAAGATCTGCCAGCAACCCTCTGATGGTTAAACTGCCGAAATCTCGGCTCTCTGCTCACCTTCACTCTTTCATTCCTCTTTTCTCCCGCCTCTGGAACAAACTCCCTCACTCCCTTCAATCCCACTCCTCCCTCCAGGTCTTTAAAACAGCTGTTCACCACCATCTCTTATCTTCCCCCATCCAAAACCTTGATCTTTTCTACCCCCGCTAATTCACCCCAGATCCACCTTGTTTGAAATTCCAACTTCTTTCCTGGAAGTCCTGGCAGTGTCCATATGTTTTATACCTCTCCCACCGCCCCCTTCCCACGCCCCCCCCCCCCCCCAAAGCCCTCGCCCTCTCTCAGATCTCTCGATGCCTCCATGTCTCTCGGTCCCTGCTCTCAAATGTTGTGTTTGTGTCCTTCCCCCTCTCTCCCCATCTTGTCTACCGCTCCCTATGTTATATGTTTTATGTGTCGGTTTGTCTTTCTGTGTGATTAATGTTCGCTCTTTCACGAGCCTCGATCTTGTATATTAAAAAAAAAAAAAAAAAAAAAAAAAAAGTTAATGTTAGCTCTTTCACGAGCCTCGATTCAGTATACAAAAAAAGAAAAAAAAAAAGAAAAAAAAAAAAGAAAACAAGTGGAACATGTCTTTCAATCCTGACAAATCTCACACTCTTACTATGTCTCTCCGAAAAGATCGACTGGACAACCCTCCCATCTACTTTCTCAACAATCCTCTCCAAGAAGTTCTGTCGCTCAAGCTTTTGGGTCTCACTATCTGCCATGATCTTTCTTGGGAAAACCACATTTCCAAGCTGGCCTCCAAAGCCAGTCGCCGACTGGGCATCCTCCGTCGTGCGAAGTCCTTCCTCGGCACACCTGAGCTCCTCACCACATACAAGGCTTTCATCCGCAGCACAATGGAATACTGTTCTCCCCTATGGGCCGGTGCTCCTGCCTCACACCTAGCTCGGCTTCACGCTGTTGAAACCAAAGCTTTCAGAATTATTGGAATCTCCCGCGATGAAGCTATCTCTGAGGGCCTTTCACTCACTCACCGCAGGCAGGTAGGTGGTCTTTCTGTCTTCTACCGACTCCTCTCCGGCCTTGCACCCCCAGCTCTCTCTGTGCTCTGTCCCCCAAATATTCCTACAGGTCGCACAAGATCTGCCAGCAACCCTCTGATGGTTAAACTGCCGAAATCTCGGCTCTGCTCACCTTCACTCTTTCATTCCTCTTTTCTCCCGCCTCTGGAACAAACTCCCTCACTCCCTTCAATCCCACTCCTCCCTCCAGGTCTTTAAAACAGCTGTTCACCACCATCTCTTATCTTCCCCCATCCAAAACCTTGATCTTTTCTACCCCTGCTAATTCACCCCAGATCCACCTTGTTTGAAATTCCAACTTCTTTCCTGGAAGTCCTGGCAGTGTCCATATGTTTTATACCTCTCCCACCGCCCCCTTCCCTTGCCCCCCCCCCCCCCAAAGCCCTCGCCCTCTCTCAGATCTCTCGATGTCTCCATGTCTCTCGGTCCCTGCTCTCAAATGTTGTGTTTGTGTCCTTCCCCCTCTCCCCATCTTGTCTACCGCTCCCGATGTTATATGTTTTATGTGTCGGTTTGTCTCTGTGTGATTAATGTTCGCTCTTTCACGAGCCTCGATCTTGTATACTATTAAAAAAAAAAAAAAAAAAAAAAAAAAAAAATAGTATTACTACCAATCAATTTGAAGCCAAGTCATGGTGAAATAGTGTTACTACCAATCAATTCGGAGCCATGTCATGGTGAAATAGTGTTACTACCAATCAATTCGGAGCCACGTCATGGTGAAATAGTATTACTACCAATCAATTTGGAGCCATGTCATGGTGAAATAGTATTACTACCAATCAATTCGGAGCCATGTCATGGTGAAATAGTATTACTACCAATCAATTCGGAGCCATGTCATGGTGAAATAGTGTTACTACCAATCAATTCGGAGCCATGTCATGGTGAAATAGTATTACTACCAATCAATTTGGAGCCATGTCGTGGTGAAAGTGTTACTACCAATCAATTTGGAGCCATGTCATGGTGAAATAGTATTACTACCAATCAATTTGGAGCCATGTCATGGTGAAATAGTATTACTACCAATCACTTTGGAGCCATGTCGTGGTGAAATAGTGTTACTACCAATCAATTTGGAGCCATGTCATGGTGAAATAGTATTACTACCAATCAATTTGGAGCCATGTCATGGTGAAATTGTATTACTACCAATCAATTTGGAGCCATGTCATGGTGAAATAGTATTACTACCAATCAATTTGGAGCCATGTCGTGGTGAAATAGTGTTACTGCCAATCAATTTGGAGCCATGTCATGGTGAAATAGTATTACTACCAATCAATTTGGAGCCATGTCATGGTGAAATAGTATTACTACCAATCACTTTGGAGCCATGTCGTGGTGAAATAGTATTACTACCAATCAATTTGGAGTCTTGTCATGGTGAAATAGTATTACTACCAATCAATTTGGAGCCATGTCATGGTGAAATAGTATTACTACCAATCACTTTGGAGCCATGTCGTGGTGAAATAGTATTACTACCAATCAATTTGGAGCCATGTCATGGTGAAATAGTATTACTACCAATCAATTTGGAGCCATGTCATGGTGAAATAGTATTACTACCAATCACTTTGGAGCCATGTCGTGGTGAAATAGTGTTACTACCAATCAATTTGGAGCCATGTCATGGTGAAATAGTATTACTACCAATCAATTTGGAGCCATGTCATGGTGAAATAGTATTACTACCAATCAATTTGGAGCCATGTCGTGGTGAAATAGTATTACTACCAATCACTTTGGAGCCATGTCATGGTGAAATAGTATTACTACCAATCAATTTGGAGCCATGTCATGGTGAAATAGTATTACTACCAATCACTTTGGAGCCATGTCATGGTGAAATAGTATTACTACCAATCACTTTGGAGCCATGTCATGGTGAAATAGTATTACTACCAATCACTTTGGAGCCATGTCGTGGTGAAATAGTATTACTACCAATCAATTCGGAGCCATGTCATGGTGAAATAGTGTTACTACCAATCAATTCGGAGCCATGTCATGGTGAAATAGTATTACTACCAATCACTTTGGAGCCATGTCGTGGTGAAATAGTATTACTACCAATCAATTCGGAGCCATGTCATGGTGAAATAGTGTTACTACCAATCAATTCGGAGCCATGTCATGGTGAAATAGTATTACTACCAATCAATTTGGAGCCATGTCATGGTGAAATAGTGTTACTACCAATCAATTCGGAGCCATGTCATGGTGAAATAGTATTACTACCAATCAATTTGGAGCCATGTCATGGTGAAATAGTATTACTACCAATCAATTTGGAGCCATGTCATGGTGAATGTCACTGGTTTTGTTCAATAATCTCTGTGTAATGTCTCACCTGTTGAACCACAACCTAGTAAACACAATAAACCAGACCCAAGATCTCATAAACAACATCGATGGAATATTCAAAAAAAGAACCAACAGTTGCTCACCATAGTGGTCCTGCTCATCACAGTCCTTGCTGTGCAGATACTGATCGCCAAGCAGAGAATCAACAGCAGTGGTGTCAAGATCCACGACCTCATCGTGGATGGTTAGACAATCGAGAGAGGCAGAGAGGAAAAAGAAAGATGATGCAACCACTTCCACTCGGCTCAGTTGTGCTGGTTGAATGTCGTGTTGTTCATGTGTTACCATCTTTATTTATCACCGATTGTTTGCCCTGACATCGAAATCAGGGAAATTTTCGCAGTGAACGATTTTTTTGGCTTCATTCATCGAACCTTTGTCCCAGATAACAGAATGTCTGTAATGTTGGAACATGCTGACATGCAGTTCAGGTTCATCCTGGGTTAGGGAAACTGCTGTGATTGGTCGAGAGGAGAGTTCATTTATCGGCGAGTTATTTTCCAGGTCACGGAAACATTTGGGTTTCATTTTTAAATACCATCTCAATTGGAGGAGTGTTTTGATGAAGAATGGTGGTGTTTGTCTGCCTGTCTTCCTCGTTGTACAAAGTATCCGTCAACGATGTGAAATGTTGAATCCATCAATTTTGTAATAATGTGTTTATTTCATTGTCCAGGGCCTGTTTTTGTCATTTTGGGTTTTGTTGGTAGTCACAGATAACATGTTGTTGTTGTTGTTGTTGTTGTTGTTGTTGTATAGCCCTGGAAGTTCTCTCTAACAAGGCCGTGGCACGGAGACAGCCGGTCGATCTCACAGGAGTAGCCCAGAGATCCCCCACATACAAGATTGCGTATCCGGCCTTCACGAAGTTGGGAGAGACAGACAGAGACAGAGAGAGAGGGAGAGAGAGAGGGAGAGGGAGAGGGAGAGGGAGAGGGAGAGGGAGAGGGAGAGAGAGAGAGGAGAGAGAGAGAGAGACAGAGACAGAGAGAGAGACAGAGAGAGAGACGGTCCATGGGGAACGTGATCAGCACTGACCGTGACCGCACTGACCTGACAAATCCAGGCAGCAGGGAAGAATGGGGAAGATTTGACCCCCGACTTGCGTTGGGTGGTACAACCACCACGAAGAGGCATCCCCCGATAGTTGCAGATAACACGTTTAAGCTGATGCTACCCGATATGTGGATGGTCGCCAACTAAACTGGCTTCTCCACCTATCCGCAGGTGAGGAGGATGAAGAGAATGAGGGGGACGTAGAAAATCCTCACCTTGGTCATGTCTGGTTTCTAACACCATAGGGTTCTTGCCCCGTTATCAGAACGCCAGTAAAGAGTTCCAACCCTGAACATAATATACCTGACCTGATACTCAGTACCATGATGTTACCATAATACATCATTAGCATTGTTTTGACCTGCTGATGGATGAAACTCCCTCTTGTTCATTGTCATGCCAAAACATGGTCAATCAAGTACCATCTTGGGTAAAAACACTGAAACAAAACTTTTAACGTCTTCTATTTTACAGGTACAATTTTCTACACATCTTTAGATGCTGTTATTCATCCACCTTGATCTTTGCCGGTTCCAGGATTTCAAGAATAGGCTGTCACCTCTTTTTACATCAATACAGTACTTCACTCACAGATGCCAAAACTTGTGTAATCTACAGCACATGTGGCCGGTGGAGGAAAAGGTCAGTTGGAAGGTTATTTGTTTGATAACGCAGCCACGTCTGTTTCTCTTGTTCCCAGAAGAGTAGGCCTGACAAAACAAATTTGATCAGAGTTTGATGATTGACCAGGGATTTTTGGCAAAAGAGTTGTTCCGGAACATTATTGAACTTTGTCTTGTTTAATGGAGAAGATGAAATAATCATGTAGTGAATGTGTTGTTGATCACAGTTGTTTACAACTGGGAAAATAAGTATAAAGGTTACCCTATAAAGCATCAGGGCTGTGATTATATACCCTATATTACCCTATAAGGCAAAAATTCTCCCTGGTCAATCAAACTGAACATTAAATTTCTTTTTTTGATGTACTCTTCTGGGGAAAAGATAAAGAGACAAGTACAAATACAGTCAAAGTACACCGCCCCCATGCCAAATAAATAAATAACCTCCATCGCGGCATCGCCGGGGCGCCGCGTGCAGCTCATAGACATAGAGACTGTATTGGGAGGGTGAGGTGTACAATTATAATTAATTGATTAATTGCATAATTAAAATCAATAAAAAATAATCATAAAATATTTTCTTAACAATAAATTGGCTTATAGCATTCCGAAACCAACAGTGCTTCATCCGAAGCTGTAACTTTTTGAAAATAAATTAAATAAGTCAATAATCGGAAAAATCAAATAATTAATTGCTTAATCGATACACAATTAATCGATTAATTGATTAATCAATAAATCAAAAATATCTTTTATAGCCACATCACTTGGTCACTTGTGTCCAAATATTAGCTTCCAAGCTCAAAAGATGCCTGCGATATTGCCCAGAAGAGAAAGAAAATAAATAAATGATTAATAATGAAAATAAATAAATAATAATCATAAAATAATTAAATAATTAATCAATTGGCTAATGGAATACCTGAACTACCACCGTTTCATCCGAATCTATAACTTAAATTTTTTTAAATTAAGTCGTTAATCGAATAATTAAATAATTAATTCAATAATTGCTCAAGGTCATCTGCCATCAGCTTGGAAATCAGCCAACATTACCGCTTTACACAAGAAAGGTGCAAAAACAGATCCTTGCAACTACAGAGCAATCAGCCTGCTCCCAATAATCAGCAAAGTCATGGAATCCATCATTGCTTTGGATATCAAATCCTTCCTCTTCTCCAATGGCTTGATCTCTGATCATCAATTTGGATTCAGACCAGGTCACTCTACTCTGGACATGCTGCTTCTGACGTCTCAACAATGGATGGAGGTCCTCAATGCCAAACAGGAAATCAGAGCTGTCTCCCTTGACATATCACGTGCCTTCGATACGGTCTGGCACCAACCTCTGCTCACCAAACTCTCCTCCTATGGTATCCATGGAAATCTCCACGCATGGCTTGCAGACTTCCTTTCTGGTCGCAGTCACTGTGTCGCCCTGAATGGAATTCTCTCTTCTCCCCTTCCTGTTCTGGCTGGAGTTCCCCAAGGTAGTGTTCTGGGCCTGTGCTTTTTCTGGTCTTCATCAATGATCTCTCCGACTCTGGAAAATCCTCTCTATCTCTTTGCTGATGACTCCACTCTCTGCCGCTCCATTCCTCATCCCTCAGATCGGCAGTGATCGGCAGATCCACCAGATCGGCAGACCTCACTCTCTGCAGACCTGGACAAAATCACAGACTGGTCAAAGTGGAACATGTCCTTCAATCCTGACCAATCTCACACTCTCACTTTGTCTCTCCGAAAAGACGGTCTGGACAACCCTCCCATCTAATTTCTGAACAATCCTCTTGAAGAAGTTCTGTCACTCAAGCTTTTGGGTCTCACTATCTGCCATGATCTTTCCTGGGAAAACCACATTTCCAAGCTGGCCTCCAAAGCCAGTCGCCGACTGAGCATCCTCCATCGTGCGAAGTCCTTTCTGGGCACACCTGAGCTCCACACCACATACAAGGCTTTCATCCGCAGCTCAATGGAATACTGCTGTCCCCTCTGGGCTGGTGCTCCTGCCTCACGCCGTTGAAACCAAAGTATTCAGAATCATTGGAATCTCCCACGATGAAGCTGATTCTGAGGGCTTTTCACTCACTCACCGCAGGCAGGTAGGTGGTTTTTCAGTCTTCTACCGACTCCTCTCCGGCCTTGCTCCCCCCTGCTCTGTCTGTGCTCTGTCCCTAAAATATTCCTACAGGTCGCACAAGATCTGCCAGCAACCCTCTTATGGTTAAACTGCCAAAATCAAGACTCTCTTCTCATCTTCACTCCTTCATTCCTCTTTTCTCCCACCTCTGGAACAAACTCCCACACTCTCTTCAATCCCTTTCCTCCCTCCAGGTCTTTAAAGCAGCTGTTCACCATCATCTCTCATCTTCCCCCATCCAAAACCTTGATCTTTTCTACCCCCGTTAAAACACCCCAAATCCGCCTCTTTAAATCCCCAACTTCTTTCCTGAAATTCCTAGAAGTGTTCATTTGCTTTAAACCGTGTACCTCTCCCTCCTCCCCTAGCCCTCCCCCTTCAACAGATCTACCGACGTCCGTTTTCTCCTGTTGTTGTGCTTGTATGCTTCCCTCTCCCTCCCCCTCTTGTCTCCCGCTCCCTTCATTGCATGTTTTATGTGTCTGTGCATGTTTTCATGTTCACTGTGTTAGCTCTTACACAAGCCTCGATTCTGTATACAAAAATAATAATAATAATAATAATAATCAATAAATCAAAAATAGCCTTTACAACTACCGTGGATCGATGTTCGCTTGTCCGATAAGAACTTGGGACAACGCCTGAGAATTTAAGCCTTTTTATTACGGAGCCGTTACAACACGTGCGGAAGATAGGAGGGCACGAAACTGGCCGGTCCTTTCTCAAAATAATTGTCAGCGCGCTCCGTTTATACACATGGAGGTCAGCGCAAGAAAAAGATACACATCTCCGCTGGGAGCTTGCCCCGAGGTTTTGGTCACGTACCCAAAGCACCACACCAACTCCCTCAAGGTTTACTCTTATCAGTGCGGAGGTCATTATTTCAAAAGGGAGGGAAGACAAGCATTCCTGTGTTCAGATTACAAAGGGTTTGGCAATAAAAAGCAAGCTGGCTCTGCAGAGGAGGGATAGGGTGAGACAGGGAGAAACAATAACAGTTTTGAGAGAACACAGACCTAAAGACTGTGTTCTCATCAAGACCCAAGGCCGAATGCCTAGTAGTGCGGGAGCCCAGAAACATTTGTTTCACATCTCGAGTACAAAAGGTTTGAGGCCTGGAATATATGCATCTATGATAGGAGACCCCAAAAAGGCAATTCTTAAGTTCTGCAATTCTGCACAGCAACCAGGGGGCGCCACCAAAGACCCCTAAATGTGACTCTTAATTCACAATTTGAGTACATCTTTCAAACTTGTCTTAAAATGTTCTCTATAGGAGTGGAAATCAGAATTCCCAATTCTTAAGTTTTCAATTTGTGTATTAGGTCGCTTAAGAACGACCTAATTAATGCTAATTAACGCTAATTAGCATTTTTAATTCACAATTTGAGTACATCCATGAAACATATGGCAATGTATTCCTTAGGTCATCCTAAATCAAGATCAGTCATTCTTAAGTATCCATTTCATGTATTAACCCACTTAAGAATGCACACTGACAAAAAGGAGAAACATAGATTGTATACAAACACAATGTTTTATTTTTTTATAAACTACACAAAAATGTACTTAGTATGCATGAATTAATGGTTCAAAATCAGATCATAGTAAGTCATGTAGTAAATTGGCGTCCTGGTTCTACCGCCCATCAACAATTAAATCTCAAATCTCGGAACAAAAAACAATTTTTAATGTTAATTTTATAAAAATTAATACCTAATGTCTAACTTTTACTCTATTAGCGATATTGCTGTTTTATCTCTGACTATCGCTTATAAACTATTTAACATGTTTAAGCTAATTACCCTGAACTAAAAACAAATTTTAATGTATGTAAAAACTCAACTAACTATATCAACGAAAAATTATTGAATTTATCTCAAACATCAACATGATTGTATATATGTTGTTTTATCCAACATTCCTAACATTATTTTGCTTAAAATTTCAAAAACATTACAAATTCCCTGTCAGGATGCTTTGGATATGTACCGTACTGAATATAATCGTATGAACAGGTTTGGTCGATTGTAAACCTACACATCACCATCATCACCATCTCCTTCAACGTCCTCTTCATCAGAAGATGACTGCGCTAGGACCTCATCATCGTCAGCATCAGCTAATTCTTCATCATCTGGAACGAGCGACTCCGGAAGTTGGTCTCCCTCAAACCAGATGGGTTTATATTGATCTCCCACTAGTTCCCATCCGTCATCCTCTGATGGGTGTTGCTGGATGATTGGCTGGTCAGCATTGGCCCACATTCTTGAAACAAGCGATACACGCTTTATGTGGGCAGCAACCTCTCTTTCGCATGGAGGAATACTACTGGCATCAGCTCCCTTCAGCTTTTCAAGTGGGTTCTTTCCTCTTAACTTGGGCTTGTAAATTCTTTCAAAGGTCTTGAACCTGTAGGCGTTTAACGTTTCCTTCGACTTCTCTTTGGCTCCATACATTATAGCAGTGAATTTCAAGAGTGTGTCCTTGCATTTCTCGCTTGGCAGTCCATCTGTTGACAAAGCTTTGAAAGCTTGCTGTACATCGGGCATCTTTTCCAGCTTATTAAAGGGCTGAACCTTGCCCTTTCTTACAAATGCTGCGGTGTAATCCGAGCCGGTAAAGGCATGGAAGGCAGGGAGGGAACTGCACAGTTGTGGTCCCAGTGACTTGGATATCGCTGTTAGGTCAATGAGCCTCCGATTACGCTTGGATGTAGTACCGACATCCATCCAGATGTGGCTGCTGAATTTCTCACAATGATAGAGCAGAATAACAGCTATGTCCGTGTCTGAGGCGCGTATTACTACATTTCCATTCGAGGTGTCTGCTGCCTTTGCATGCATGCAGATCTTGGTATCCGCTTCTTCATGGTTGTTACTGAGCATGTCTACGGTATCTCGCTTGACCTCTCCTTCGCTTACGTGGAAATGGAAGCACTGGCCTGACGGAACATCTAGGAAGACATCACAGGTCCCAAGTATATGAGCGTATGCTTGATCCTGCCATTCTCTTGCAAGAAAATCAGGAAGTTCCCGTTTGAATGACCTGGACGTTAGCGCTTTGCTGATATCGTTGGGCCTTCTTTGTGCTGGACCAGTAATAATGTAGGATCTGCTGTCCTCGGCTGTTGTCCCCCATCTGGCTCTTTCTGCATCCTTCAGTGACGGTTGAGGGTAATCATCAAAGGCTACGTGTACCCGGACTTTGGACAATGACAATACTTGGTAGAGTATGCTCCTCGCTAGACCTCCATATGTGGGTGGTAAGTTTGGAGGTAGGGTGTGCAGAAGATATTGTCCATCTACTACGTATGCATTGATCTGTTGAGGTCCGTCTCCTTTGATCTCCTTGCTCTCCAGTAAGTTAAGCAACTTACTTTTATCTGTCTTGACCATGCTCTCATCAGGATTGCACATCGTGAGTGGTACTGGTGTAAGGGGATATTGGAATATATGCTGCAGGTCAACATCACGCTTTGATGCAAGGATTATTAGGCGGCCCATCAAATCACGAGTACACTTCAGAACTGCCACTTTCTTATCCGGTGTTCGTCTATTTCTGGCACATTCGTCTACGAATGTTTTGAGAGGAGCTTTCTTTATGGGTTGTTCAAACCTACTGTCATCGGCCTCGCGTGCTGTGATGAATGCCTGGTGTAATGTCCTTCCACTTGCTGGCACATTCAGTAAACTTTCGCGGACTGTTTCACTAGTTGCCCTTCCTGTATGGATGTTGTACAACATGGTATCTGCATCTGTTTCGTTCCCAAACGGATTGCAACTATCCTGGATTTGTTTCACCATGGTTTTCACATCTCTATCGTCACGTTTTATTCGTGCAGGTCTCAGTTCAGCAGTTGTGTCTTCTTTGACTATCAGCCCAGCCATTTCGTGGAGTAGACTAACGAATGAAGCTCTAGTGGATTTCGTAAGCATCCAGCGAAGTCGTGCCGCATAATTATTCGTTGAAGAAGTGAATCCAGTTCTTCTCGAAGCTGCATCCGCGTTAATCGTCTGTTCTAGAGTCAAGTCGACCGGGCATCTACTGAATGGATGTTCTGTTCGTCGTACAGTAAAGACGCCTGCTTCCAGTATTTGACGTAGGCCAGGATGGCTGTCTTCCATGTTCATCAAATCGAGTTGGAACTTTGTCAGCCACCGACTGTAATTTACATGGTTTGTAGCAAAGAACAGTCCAATGAGTCCGGTCAGTGAGTATGTATAGAGATCGATATCATTCGTTCGAATCGCCCGTTCGAGCTCGTGGTATTTATGAATGTAATCTATATACATTCTCCAAAACTGGGCGGTTGCACCATGGCCTCCAGATCTTGTCACTTGGGTATATGCTTCATACGCGGCTGTGCATGCTTTGAAGACGTCCGAGTCTAGAGCAGACTGAAGCTGCTCCCACGTGGTCAGTTGAATGCTGCTTATCAATGCTTCTGTTTCTTCTCTGTGTGGGTAAGAGTCTAAGAAGGATGAGAAGTGTAGCATCTCAAGAGCAAGGGCTAGTATGGGGTGCAATCTCTTGCACCTGTTGAAATGTTTCCCCGTCAAAAATCCGTTTAAGGATCCGGTTGCAAGTACCTCAGATTCAGTCAGCATTTCTGGTCCTCCAGAGTTGGACAGGAGTTTCCCAATAGCCTTGAAGAAAGCCATTTCGATGTGGAATGGGCCTAATATTATGAAAATGTTATCAAATTTCGGTTTCTCAGTCACTTGTATTTGAAGTGCCGGCTTGGCTGCGCCCAGATCATAACTGACTATTCCGTATTTCTGTCCCGTCTCATTAGCACACCTCTGCGTGATGAGGAGAGTCTCCTGCACGACCTCTAGGCTGGTGATAGGCTGGCGTAAGTTTGGCATATATAGAACCTCTTGTTTTGGAAGGTGGTCACTGCAAATGCTTGCATTAAACCCAACCCACATAATAGGCAATACATCATTGCCAATGGCATGGCTCATCATCCACACGAGGTCCAGGTGGCGAGCCTTGTTGCTAACATCTGGAAGGCTGTAGACTGCAGTGTTTTTGTAACTGAACTTCGTCATCTTTGGTATCTTCCTATATGGCTGGAGTGCAGTATCTGTACTCTCAAGGGTTCTCTTCCTTTTGCCTGTCTTTACTTGCCGAGCACTAGTTGAGGTTGAAACTGCCATGACAGCAGATGCTTCACGTTCTTCATCAGGTGCTGGCACATTTTGGTACAGAATACCCATGGTATCGTGCAGCGAATTGGCTCCAGACATGGTTTGAGTCATCTCATCGAAATTGTCGAAGGCTAATCCGACTGGTTTACCTACGACTGTTCCTTTTGGACAAGCAAGCTTCTGTTCTTGAATGGATTCAGCTGTGGCAGTTTCAACTTCTTCCAATGTGTTGTAGCTTAAACAGTGACCAAACCTGTTCAGGACTTGAACCATTTTTTTACTGCCAGTGACCGACTTAACACTCATACCAAGAGCTACATGTTTTGCAGGTTTTGCGCGACCCCGTTGTACAATGAACAAGGCATCCTGACTAGACGAATTTGCGCGGCGCTTTACTGACTGTATATCGCTCTGGTTTTAGCCCTCCGTACAAAATATTGAAAAAATCTACTACAAGTTTTGGGGGTGACAAGTCCCCGTTTCTTAAATCCTCCAATGTCGGACATTCAGGAAGGTCGACCTTTTCAACCTTGAGCAACTGGTTGCGCAAAAGCAATGCTGCTTTGGCGATTGTTCTCTCATCAGTAGATGTGTAATCATATACAACACGAATTGCATCATCTGCGGTTTCTGCATTATATAAGATGTTTCCAAGCCTTTTCCCAAGTGAACTCTGCATCTTTATGCGCGCTTTGAAGTGACTCATCAATGTCCTAGAGAGGCTGAAGGCGCTTCCCCTGGGCGTTTCTGCGGATGCCGAACAAATATCAAGATAACGTTCATATACAGAATTAAGAAGTTCAGGTCTGTTGTCTATTATTACAGATTGCTCAATGTATGCAAAAATGTCCAACACACTGGTCTCAGAAGGCGTTTTTGTTTCACGTGTGTCCTTTTGGGAAACTCGATTGGCTGACAACAAATACGCACTTTTACATGAATGATGGTAGTGGGCCTCCTTGGCAATTAAATCCGTATCAACTACTTTTGGAATAACCTTACTGTCATTTAATGTCTTTGCTGCATTTTGGATCGATACACCGGCTTCAATGGTTTCACATCTTCCCAACAGTTCGACGCTTCCACCTTTGAGTCGTTTTATCTTTTTCTCACAGAATAGACAAACAGGTGGCAAAATCCCGGCAGATGATGTAGAAGGTGCCGACTCCTTGGATGGACGTAAATGTGGGGCATTGCTACGGTGAACATCACTGGCGGCTTTAACAGGCGGCGTTTGGGATGAGATGGCGGTAAAGTTCTTGTAACAAGAAACATGGTAACCATCCATTTCAGCAGGAGACGTAGGCAATCTCTGAACTACACCACAATAGACAGAGTCCTGGAAATGTTGCTTTTGCCGTCTATTAGCTGCTGCTGTTTCTACTGCTTCCCATTGCGTATCCTTGAAAGGTAGAACGTCTGGACGAGCTTTCTTGTCTGCACTGCGTTGGATGTGAAGAATACATCTGCGTTCCAATGATGAAACAGTAGGCTGGACAGTAGGCTGGACAGTAGGCTGGACAGTAGGCGTAGTATTGGTGGCCGATTCCATGGTTGCATGTTTCAAATCATTGTCTGAAAAATAAAATCACAGCGGGTGGTCAGTGAGCATGGCGAGTCAGTCAGTTTTGGTCAGTGAAATCCAAAAGAAGTTATTTCAAATTTTGAGGCAATAAGTCATTATTTTCTACTCAGCTGTGGTTCGAACCTGAAATCGGTATGCATACAGAACTTTGGATACCCTCATCTGCCTGGACATTTCCTGCGCGCCACCTAGGCCTAGGGCTACATAATTCTGTATCGGCCCCGAATGCTTATTAGGCCTACAGCATAGTATTGTTTGTTGGGTTAGGGTTGGGTTAGGGTTAGGGTTAGGGTTGGGTTAGGGTTAGGGTTAGGGTTACCATGTTTCTTGTTACAAGAACTTTACCGCCATCTCATCCCAAACGCCACCTGTTAAAGCCGCCAGTGATGTTCACCATAGCAATGCCCCACATTTATGTCCATCCAAGGAGTCGTCACCTTCTACAACCTCTGCCGGGGTTTTTCCACCTAACCCCAAACCCTAACCCTATTTGTTGACTTACCTAAGCAGTGATCTAGGCATTGCAGGCAACATCAGACATTCTGCAGCCGATTCAGAGAATCTATGGAGGGAAAGAGCAGGAGATTCCCCATGATTAGGTCCTATGATAAACCGACAACTCCCTCTACAGGGTGTCCCAGAAAGTTCGTCCCTCAAGATAGTGTCACAAACCTGGATTGATAATGTGTTAATATTTCCCTTTAAGTCACTGGTTATTATTCCCCAAACAATGTTGTATATTGGTCCCAGTTATTCACTGCAGGACAGTCATTTCTGTAGAGAGGCACTTCCTGTTTAGGGTGTAATTGGCTCAAGTTAGGGAAGAAGCCTCCCCATTGGCTGGGAGGCCAAAACTCCTTCCTTAACCAAAACTGAACACCCTCGATCCGGCCAGCCAGACAGGTGTGTGCATGCTCAGCACTGGTGTGGGTGTCTACTTGGGGCCTGCCCTCAGGTCAGCACTCCAGCCCCTCCCTTGCATATAAGGGAGGGCCAGCCAGGGAGTGGAGGGGGGATAGCAGCCAGTGACAACCCAAATTCCGTTACAATACTGACTGCATTCTTAAGTGGGTTGATGCATGAAATGGACACATAAGAATTGCTGTTCTTGATTCACGATGATCTACTGAACAGTTTGGGACCAATTTGAAAGATGTACTCAAATTGTGAATTAACACTCACCTTGCCAGGGACGGGGTCAATGAGTACATTTTGCGTTCTTAAGTGGGTTAATACATGAAATGGATACTTAAGAATGACTGATCTTGATTTAGGATGACCTAAGGAATACATTGCCATATGTTTCATGGATGTACTCAAATTGTGAATTAAAAATGCTAATTAGCGTTAATTAGCATTAATTAGGTCGTTCTTAAGCGACCTAATACACAAATTGAAAACTTAAGAATTGGGAATTCTGATTTCCACTCCTATAGAGAACATTTTAAGACAAGTTTGAAAGATGTACTCAAATTGTGAATTAAGAGTCACATTTAGGGGTCTTTGGTGGCACCCCCTGGTTGCTGTGCAGAATTGCAGAACTTAAGAATTGCCTTTTTGGGGTCTCCTATCATAGATGCATATATTCCAGGCCTCAAACCTTTTGTACTCGAGATGTGAAACAAATGTTTCTGGGCTCCCGCACTATAGTTAGAGTCAAATGAAAATGGAAGTATAATGAATTATATAATCCTTTAAATATATACACACATCGACAATTCCTTTCTCCTGTTCAGATATTAAATAATAAAAATCTTTAATATCACAGAACATCCTTTGTCATTGTCATGTCCAAATATCAGCTTTCGAGCACAAAAGGTGCCCGATATATTTCCCAGATGAGAAAGGAAATACATAAGTTCTTAATTAATCGATAATAATGAGTAACTAATCAATTAATTGCTAAATCAAAAAACAAAAAAATAACTGAAAATAACAAAAAATAACAAAAAATAAATAAATAAAAAACAACTTCACAACTGCAAAAAAATAAAATTTTGCCGAAGCACTTGCTCACTATTGTGCCGACATTTCAGCTTCCTAGCTCAAAGGATGGCTGAGATATCGCCCAGACAAACAAACAAAAAAACAAAAACAAGAAGACGTCATGCAGAGCACAAATGAATGAATGATCGTTTTAAGGCCATTTTCCCCCGCTAGAGCGGGGGTTAGCCTTGCGGGCCCCATGACCTCATGGTTCCCTGTTTGAGGCAATGTTTTTATGGCTGGATGCCCTTCCTGCCGCCAACGCTTAGTCGCCTCTTACAATGCGCAGGGATACGGTGTACCTATTCTAAATCGGGGTACACACCGGGATCATTCATCCCAGCAAGTTGGTACTCAATTTGCCGACCTCGGAAGGAGTCAACCCCCCTGGCGTTAATTCAGCGATCGACCGGGATTCAAACTCAGGATCCTAGGATCCCAAGCCAGCACCCCAACCACTGAAGGCCACTAAATGTGCAGTCTACAGAGAAAAAGAAGAAGAGGGACCACTGGAAAAACTTTCACCGAGTCCTGAAACAAGGAAATCTTTTCACAGGACCACTATGTTTGGACTAGCTTCACAATGGCAGCTTTGATTAGACGAGATGCGCACGAGCTGCCCGGTATCACGCCTTCCGATGCGGCCTGTTGCTGCAGCTTGGTGGGGCTTGGTGAGTCCATGCTGCCGGGAGGGAAGGCCCGAGCTTTGGTGAACTCCCTCTTGCAAAGTTCCAAACGTTGAGGCCGAGAGAGACCGAGGTTTGTAGGATTGAGGACCGCGCCAAATACAATGGCTTTGATGGGAATGAGAACCGAGCTTTGCATGGCAGCTTTGTTGAGGCAGATGGCTGTGAAGTGAGGCATGCAGAGCACAATACTTGCAAAATGCACCACCACCCATCCCCCCCCCCCCAAAAAGGTTGCCATTAATACAGCAAATTGTCCATTTCATCAAGATCAAAATTGACGATCTTGATCAAAGTTCAGGTCAATAGGATGAAACGTGATGATTTTGACGAAAATTAATGATTTTAAGAGTTTGACCTAGAGTTGACCTTTGACCTTTTTGACCTCAAATATAGTTGGTTTCCCAATTTAGTGAGGCACTATGCAAGTGCTGTTAAATTTTCAAGTCAATCGGATGAGAATTGATGATTTTTCCTTCACGCTGTAGAAACCAAGGCTTTTAGAATCATTGGAATCTTCCGCGATGAAGCTAACTCTGAGGGCCTTTCACTCTCTCACTGCATGCAGGTTGATGGTCTTTCTGTCTTCTACCGACTCCTCTCTGGCCTTGCACCCCCTGCTCTGTTTCCAAATATTCCTGCAGTACGCACAAGATCTGCCAGCAACCCTCTTCTGGTGAAACTGCCAAAATCAAGACTCTGCTCACCTTCACTCCTTCATTCCTCTTTTCTCCCACTTCTGGAACAAAAAAAACCAACACTCTCTTCAATCCCACTCCTCCCACCAGGTCTTCAAAACAGCTGTTCAACACCATCTCTTGTCTTCCCCCAATCCAAAACCATTTCTACTCCCGTTAATCCACCCCAAATCGACCTCCTTCAAATTCCCTGTTTCCTTTCCTGAAATACCCTGTAGTGCCGTTCTAGTTTTTCCCATGTACCCTGCCCCAGCCCTCTCTCTTCCACAGATCTCCTGATGTCCTGTTCCATACTGTTGTGCTTCTCTCTCTCCCCTCCCCCCCCTCTTGTCTTCCGCTCCCTTTATTATATGTGATATGTTTCAGCTCTTATACGAGCCTCGACCAGTTATACAAACTAGAGCTTCCAGGGAAGCAGAACTCAACTGAACTGACTGGACAACTTTAAACTAGCACTCTTCTTCTTCAGCTTCGGCATCCTGAAATTAAAAAGATTTTTGGCAATTTCTATATAGACATTTCACTTCCGTAAATGTTGTGTTCACTTCTTTCTCAGTTTCAGCATCCTAAATTCTTGTGCTTTTCTTAAGAGCTGAAAAAAATATGCCGGCCTATGGTGGCCATTTTGTGACGGATCGGGTTGACATGCGATAGCAACCTACCTTGTGTGGTAAGAGTCTCACACACCAAGTTTGATAAAAATCCATAAATATTTGTGGACGTTAAAGTCTTTTTTTTTTTTTTTTTTTTTTTTTTTGTATACAAGATCGAGGCTCGTGAAAGAGCGAACATTAATCACACAGAAAGACAAACCGACACATAAAACATATAACATAGGGAGCGGTAGACAAGATGGGGAGAGAGGGGGAAGGACACAAACACAACATTTGAGAGCAGGGACCGAGAGACATGGAGACATCGAGAGATCTGAGAGAGGGCGAGGGCTTTGGGGGGGGGGGGGGGCGTGGGAAGGGGGCAGTGGGAGAGGTATAAAACATATGGACACTGCCAGGACTTCCAGGAAAGAAGTTGGAATTTCAAACAAGGTGGATCTGGGGTGAATTAGCGGGGGTAGAAAAGATCAAGGTTTTGGATGGGGGAAGATAAGAGATGGTGGTGAACAGCTGTTTTAAAGACCTGGAGGGAGGAGTGGGATTGAAGGGAGTGAGGTAGTTTGTTCCAGAGGCGGGAGAAAAGAGGAATGAAAGAGTGAAGGTGAGCGGAGAGCCGAGATTTCGGCAGTTTAACCATCAGAGGGTTGCTGGCAGATCTTGTGCGACCTGTAGGAATATTTGGGGGACAGAGCACAGAGAGAGCTGGGGGTGCAAGGCCGGAGAGGAGTCGGTAGAAGACAGAAAGACCACCTACCTGCCTGCGGTGAGTGAGTGAAAGGCCCTCAGAGATAGCTTCATCGCGGGAGATTCCAATAATTCTGAAAGCTTTGGTTTCAACAGCGTGAAGCCGAGCTAGGTGTGAGGCAGGAGCACCGGCCCATAGGGGAGAACAGTATTCCATTGAGCTGCGGATGAAAGCCTTGTATGTGGTGAGGAGCTCAGGTGTGCCGAGGAAGGACTTCGCACGACGGAGGATGCCCAGTCGGCGACTGGCTTTGGAGGCCAGCTTGGAAATGTGGTTTTCCCAAGAAAGATCATGGCAGATAGTGAGACCCAAAATCTTGAGCGACAGAACTTCTTGGAGAGGATTGTTGAGAAAGTAGATGGGAGGGTTGTCCAGTCGATCTTTTCGGAGAGACATAGTAAGAGTGTGAGATTTGTCAGGATTGAAAGACATGTTCCACTTGTTTGACCAGTCTGTGATTTTGTCCAGGTCTTCAGAGAGTGAGGAGGCAGCAGACTGCCGATCTGAGGGAAGAGGAATGGAGCGGCAGAGAGTGGAGTCATCAGCAAAGAGATAGAGAGGATTTTCGAGAGAGTCAGAGAGATCATTGATGAAGACCAGAAAAAGCACGGGGCCCAGAACACTGCCTTGGGGAACTCCTTAATGACGTCTTAACGTCATTTCGGAGCTGAAAACAATATGGCGGCCTATGGCGGCCATTTTGTGACGGATCGGGTTGGAATGCAATGGCAACCTACCTTGTGTGGTAATGGTTAAACATTCTAAGTTTGATCAAAATCTGTTAACATTTGTGGACGCTAGAGTGTTAACGTTGTTTTCAGGACCAAAAACAAAATGGTCGCCTAAGTCCGCCATTTTTCAACGGATCGGGCTGAAATGTAATACCAACCTGGTCCTTGAGGTAAGGATGCTGCATGTCAAGTTTGATCAGAATCGGTTATTTGTGGACGCTGGAGCGTTACCGTCAAAAAGTTAACGGACGACAGACGACGACGACGAGACGCCGGACGCCGGAGGGTTCAGTATGTGATGAACTCAACTGGACGGTAGTCCGTTGAGTTAAAAAAAGAAACCAGAGTGAAAACTGAGTTCTCCCTTTCAGCGCGCGTCATTTCCAGGGCCCCTTCGGTGCCCGCTGAAGACGTCATGCCGCGCCTGGAGATGGCATCGGAAAGGAGCGGTGTACAACAAATCTACCACATAAAACACAATGTTAGTTTGTGTGTTTGTACAGATGTCTGTCCCCCTTCATAAGGACGATTTTAGTCTGGTTTTAAACGCCAATCTTTAAACACAAACACGTGTTCACCACGGTCTATTTTTGAAGATAAAACAAACAAAAAACAATTTCCATTTAAAAAGTAATTATGTCTGTTTAATTGGAATTGTAGACGGTGGCTTGCAAACCGAGCCTCAAGGGTGGTGTACAGAAGCGTTTAAAAATAACAATAAATACAAGGCACAGGGAGGTAAAATTCACTGCACGTGATGTGCAAAGTGCGCAGAGTAAATCGAGTGGGCATTTAAATCCGTATGATGTCTAATAAATAAAGAAGATATAAGCACACCTGACACTAGGCCCAGACTTCAGACTTTGGCATGCTCACACGTGTGCGCCGTCAAATAAACTGTTCCATTCTGTCATTTTTGACGGGCTATACTTACTAACTAGTTCATAATAATGCTCAAGATAAGTCTCAGAAATAAAAAATATATTACATACCAGAAACGCTGTGGTGCTGTCGCAAGATTCAAAGTTTTTCACCCACTTCAATCCGCCTTAACACATCTAACTTTACATCCAAGGTAATTCCTTTATCCAAGGTAATAAGGGCCTCTTCCCAGACATCTTGACTTACTTTTTTTGGTGACGGTGACGAAAATAGTTTGGCAGGAATTTTAAATTTTTATTTCTTTGTTTGATGTAATCGGAAGTGAAGTGATACTGCGTGCGGATTCCTGGAGGGTTTTGACGTGGCCTTCAGTGAGGGAAAGCTACAGGTCTCTCCTTCTATGCCAACTTAGCTCTTACACGAGTTTCGATCTTGTATAGAAAAAAAAGAAAGAATTGGTTCCCAAATTTATACGTTACGTTATAGCAAAGTTTCCAATATTGAGTCACCATATAACGAGGGATGTATGTATCAAACACCCAGATGATGCCTGTGCCTTCCCCCATTGCTGTCATTGCTGCTCATGCATCCTCCGCCATGCCCACATCAGTGAATTTAAGTTGGTAAACTGATTGATGTGGTGCAGATGTAGTGCAGACTTGGTCGGCCAAATGGCCTCCTCCCACGTCAAAGTTCCTTGTCAGCAGTCTACTGACAAAATATTTCGGCCTGAATTTATGAAAGGCGTTTAAGAAGCGTTTACACATCAGTGATAGACAAGTAAAAATTTGAGAATTTTCGAATAGCATAGGCATTTTGTGTTAAAAGTGATTAAACAAGTTTTTTAGGATAATTCGAGGGTGCTGAATTCAAAAATGCTGTTTAACCGGTTCAATTTTGGAGTCTTAACCTTCAAATTGTAAAAAACAAAATGCCCGCCATTTTCAGCATATTTTTTGCCATAACTTGAATTTTAAGCAACATAGAAGGCTCAAAAGTGGCAATACCCATGTTTGTGATACTGAGGATTCCAAATTTACTGTTACCTAAGTTGTAACTAGTTTGGTTTCGCCGCCATGTTGAATTCCAAGATGGCCGCCATATTTTTGGTAATTTCTGGGGTGTATTTTTTAACTGGTCATCACATCACTTTCACTGGTCAAATGCACTTTTAATTTCTTTAGAACAAAAAAAAAGATATTAAATCATTTCTAAAGTGCATTTAAAAAGGGGTAAAGTTCCAAAATGGCTGCCTTTTAGTAATTATACTTTATAAATACCGTATAGCTCAATATTGGCATTCTCAAATGTTTACCTGTCTATCTTAGTCTGTTCTGTTTCTGCATTCTAGTTGTCTGTTGTATGCACATGCACATCCTCCTGTGCATGTTAGCCCAGCTTTTCTGCAGCTGCAACGGCCATTGATACATCCTTTGGTACATCCGCATGTTACTATCTCGCGACACGCCTTAGGAATTGGAGATAGTGTCATCAACTTCGGCACCAAGTTCCCATCGATGTATGTCCATCCCATGCCTGTTACTTGGGGGAGTACTGGAGTGGCGATGGTTGCGCGCTTCCAAATAAAAGCCTGGTAATGTGCACGCCTTATGTGTAGTCTCACTGCATCTGATGTTGGTGGCAGAGTCTCCTGTGGACAACCCTTAAAGAGTATTACACGTGCCTCGTCGCATCTGTCCACATCATCGGGTACCTTGTAAAGACGGCATATGAACTTTTCTGCATCGTTGATTACTTCTTCAGTGATATCTTCTGTGCCTAGATCTGTCAACAATTGGCTGTGTGTTTGAAACACCTTCCAGGCTGTATTTTTGCTGTGGCCAGCAAGCTGTGACACACTGTCACAACCAGTAATTGCATGGAATGGCAGCAACGCTTCCACTTGGCAAGGTGGCAGTTTCTGGTGGAGTTTGTGGATGGGAATGTATTTTGGCTTCTTAAGAGTTCCTGCCTTCATCCACAGCTGAGTGCATGGCATCTTATCAAAATGAGCAGCTAACAAGACCAGCACATCAGTGTCACGCACTAAAACCACCACTGTTTCAGCATTTGTGTCGACGCAATGAAGAACAAGTCGTGTGTCCACCTCCTCATGGTTGGCCTGTAGGGATGATGTGTCCATCTCTGGATCTGAAGATTTCACGTCTGTGATCTGTGCAAATCCTCCAGCCACTACAAGTGTTGTGGGTGCAATAGACACCGCATTTGTCATGAGCTGCTGAGAAAGAAACTCTGCTAGATTTGCCTTATTATCGCCAAGTGAGAGAAAGTTGGTCCATTTGTCTGGTAGAGGAACGTTTTGGTTTTCTATTACCCGACGTATTGGTCGAGAGGCCCGGGTACGTTTCATTCTGGTTCCAGTCTTGATGGAATCCTGCTGGTATCGGTCGAAAGTTACGTCAACTCTCTCAAATTTTTTCCCCATGGCAAACACTGAATTCACAAACGCATCGGCATATTCACCAAATGTGGTTATTCCGCTGGGCTTTCCAAGAGCCATCACCAGTGCTTGACCATCAATTACTAAGCAAGTACTTCCAGTTAATGTCACTTGTTCTGGGGTTGAGACATCTTGAATCAACTCATTTTCCAGTCGAGATTTACCGCTACTGCCTGTATGTAGACTCCCATTCATGGCAGCAAGTGAAATTGGCACAGGCATAAGCTCATGCTGCAGAATCAGGTCCAGGTTTATCACACGCCCTGCTTTGGAAGCTGTCACAAGTCGCTGTAGAATGTTTCTATCTGCCTTAATGGTCGTTTCTTTGCCTTTGCTTTCTTTGCAGTCTACAGCATACAGAGACGAGAAAGTCTGTGCTTTGTTCCTATGTAAAGCGGCATTGAAATTGATATGACATGTGCCATCAGGAGGCTGAAGAAGGCGCTGATCAACAAACTCATCCAGCTGCACCTGTCCAAGTTTTTCTGCATTAAGCAAAGAATGTTGAATGCTCTCCGATGCCAAATCCTTGGTAGCAATATTCTGCAGTACAGAAGATGACATTCCCTCGCCGAATACATCGAATCGTCGGAAAGCTGAGACGACTTTCTCCTCATCAAGGTTGTCACGCCCTTTCCTGGAAGGTGTAAGCTCGTTGTACACATACTCACTTTCCTCCCCTTCGATCATCAGCATTTGTCTAGTTTTACTCGATATGCAAGTTCTCAAGTTATATGATAGTGCCCATCTGCCTAATGCAGAGATACTTCTTGTGATGCCCACAATGCCACCGCTCTTCTTTCCAGTGCCATTCAGCCATTCTTGGCTATGATCAGGTGATACTTGATTGAATCCTCAGTATCACAAACATGGGTATTGCCACTATTTTGAGCCTTCTATGTTGCTTAAAATTCAAGTTATGGCAAAAAATATGCTGAAAATGGCGGGTGTAGTGAAATTATACTGAAGGTGAACCCAGGAGTGCTCGCTTATCCCTCTAAAAGGGGCGTCTATAAGACCCGGGACAACCGCGGCGCAAGGACACTCCAGCGACACTTACTGCGACATATAGTCCTGTAGTTTGAATGGTATGTACGCCCCTATATGCTGCGCTTGTTTTGCCTATTGATACTGTAATACTTCGATTGCCCATGTAATACTCCGATTCTGATGTCTATTGCATGAATGTATTTTACAGGATGTGACCACAGATCTAAATTATATTAAACCTACCCAAGGTACAAGTCGTGTCTGAGTTTGATTTTCACGACATTTAATATCATTTAAATCTACGAAATGGCTGAACCCAAGATGATTACGGTACCGATTCTCGATGCCGAGGAATCGGGATCGGAGTTCACCCACTGGCTCAAAACGCTGGAGAATTACTTCGCCGCGCATGAAACGGAGCCCACCGCCATGGCTAAGCTGTCCGTGTTACAGTCGAAAGTCCACCACCACGTTTACCGGTGCATTGCTCGATTTGAGACATACGCCACGGCTCTGGCCGAGCTAAAGCGACTATACGTAAAGAAACGGAGCGCCGTGCACGGCCGGCATCAGCTCTCAGCGGCGACAACAACCATCGGAATCGATCAATCGCTACGCGCAGGAGCTGCGTCACCTTCTGGCGGACTGCGCCCAGGAGGTACGGACCCACGAGCAAGTGCAAGATGACCTTCTCAGAGATTTTCGTCTCTGGAATTAGCTCTGGAGTCTTGAGGCTCCGACTTTTTTTTTTTTTTTTTGTATACAATATCGAGGCTCGTGAAAGAGCGAAATCGATCTTGGAGAATTACTTCGCCGCGCATGAAACGGAGCCCACCGCCGTGGCTAAGCTGTCCGTGTTACAGTCGAAAGTCCACCACCACGTTTACCGGTTACCGGAAATCGATCTTGGAGACCGCGGAGCTGACATTTACGGAGGCACTACGGCTGGCTCACGTCTTTACAGATGCCGTGAACAATCCACCGCTTATGACCACCCACGAGTCGTGGCGGGGACTTCTCAACTCGCGCGACCGGAGAGGGTTACCGCCGAGGATATGGGGGAGGACTCGACCACGGCCGAGTCTCTGGGTGCTCCTGAAGCGGACTCCACTTCCGGCCTAACTGCTGCTACCGCTGCCCGGCCACGGCCTGACCGGTACGCGAAGTGTACCGGTCAGGGTCAGGGTCTTGGGTCTTTTTCGAAGCTGCTCCATGCGCTCACGCTCTCGAAGCTAAGTGATCTATCACAATCGTGTTTTTGTCGAGACTTTCGGTGTGTGTACCTATAGCGTATCTTTTGGAAAATTTTCGGTGCTAATTTTTCATACATGTATACACAATCGTCGGTTAATGGTATCGAGTATTCTGCGGCCTAGTACTCGTAGGCTTAGACTACCGTACTGACTCCGACCTTGTGGTTTCGTTTTTCTCAGCGATTCGTCGAATGCGCTGAAATTATTTTTCGTTCTGTTTCGTACCAGTCGTTCACCCCGTACCTCCTTGTTTAATATCTGTACTCACAAAAAAAAAAAAAACCCCCCAAAAAAATATTTCCTTCCCAGGTCTTATTCGTTTATTTGTTGTTCTTTTTGTTCGTTCGTTCTTCGTTCGCGATCAGGCGGTTAGAAATGTATAATCTCTCCCCTGAACAACTATTTTCTCTCATATATTATAACACCCTTTTCTTCTTTTCCTACAAAAGGATGCTTTCGTCTTGCTCACCAAATCTATTCATTCCAAAAAATATATATAATACCATCTCTTACAGTTCCTCCTTTCTACATTCCCTAAAATATCCAGAACTCCACCCCTCCTCCAGTGTCCTCAAACGTATTTTTGACTCGAAGGTCTCAAACTCATTTTGCAAAAAATGTTCGTTTCCCATGAATCGTACACTTTTCAAAATCCAATCTCACCCCTCCCCTCCAAATCCTCCCCATCACCCATCCCTTTCAAATCTCCCCCCTTGCCCCTTCCCTCCCCTCCCTCCTAAACTCCCCCCACACCCATCCCCTCCGAGACTCTCCCTCGCTCCTCCCCTCCTAGACTCCCCTCTCACCCCTCCTCCTCAAAGCATCCTCCCTGCTTCTTCCCCCTTCCAACTTTCACCTTCATCTCCCCAAACCTTCTGCCTCGCTCTTCCCCCTCCTCAAATAACACCTCACTGTGCCTCACCCAATCTCCATCAAACCTTTTGTCTGCCCCATTCTTCCCTTTCTCCAAGCTATCCTGAAATCGCTGAAATCTGACGCACCTTCAACAGCTCTCCCTACCTCTTCCTCCTCTTCCACATCTTACCCTACCCCTCCCCCCCCCCCCCTGTTCTGGACCCGATGCTCCCCTTTCCTCTTCATTAACGGTATGGACCTCAAACATCCGGGGCCTTCGCTCAAACTTGACTGACCTCTCCATACAGGTTGCTTCTGACAAACCAGATGTGATCTGCTTAACATAAACTTTCCTCCTTCATGATGTCTCTGATGCCTTGGTATCTCTCCCAGGTTACTCCCTCCTCCGGTATGATAGACCTGAGCCTCGTCCTGGAGGTGGGGTTGCTATCTTTATAAAAAACTCTTCCTCACTCGCCCTCCACTGCCCTCTCTCCACCTCACCCCCAGGAATACCTTTGGCTACGGCTTCCCCTTCGCTCCCACCTTTTGTTCATGTGTGTTGTACCGTCCACCAAACAGCGATGACTCCATCTACATCTCACCGTCTGATAATATGGACCAACTTCTATCTACCCATCCCAACTCTCTCTTCCTCATATGTGGTGATTTCAATTGTCACCATGCCAGTTGGCTGGGTGTGGGTACCTCTCTCACCAGCCATGGCTCTTCAGCAAAGGACTTCTGCGACTCACTGGGACTGACACAATCTGTCAATTTCCCGACCCGGATCTCAGTCAACGGAGCATCTTCTCTTCTGGATTTGGTTATGACAAACTTCCCTGAAAATGTCTGCTGCTCTTCTTCTGCTCCAATCGGCTCATCTGATCATGTGCTTGTCAAAGTGGACATCTCTCTGACCATTCTCAGAGAGCCTCCTCAGCGTCGACGAGTCTGGCATTTCACTCAGGCCAACTGGCACGGTCTTCAAGCAGCCATCAATCATCTGGACTGGTCTCCCATCTCTACCGCCTCTGACATCAACTCATCCTGGGAATTCTTTCAAAGTAAATTGCTCTCTCTCATGCACAGATTTATACCATCTCGTCTTCAGTTGTCATACCATTCCTCCCGTCCATGGTACACGGAATCTTGTGGTGAGGCTGTTGCCCTGAAACAACTTGCTTTCGTCTCCTGGAAAGCAAATCCAACGGAAGGAAATCTCATTTCCTTTCACAAAGCCCGAAACAAGTGTGTGTCCACCCTCAGGAGAGCCAGGAAACAATATCTCACCATTCTCAAGACCGAAATCTCTTATCTGTCTCCCTCTTCCAAATCCTGGTGGCGTCTGGTCAAATCTGTTTCTGGTGTTTGTTCCCCCTCCATCCCCTCCCTCACCTCAATCGGCTGACTCCGCACGTGAAAAAGCTGAATGCCTCAACTCTGTGTTTGCCTCTAAATCTTGTGTCCCAAACCCATCCCTCTCTGTACCCACCGTACCCAGTCGTACCCAGCTGCTCCTGGACTCTGCGTCCTTTCCTCCTGACAAGGTGGAAAAGTTTGTCAACCCTCGACTCTGATTCTGCAACTGGTCCTGACGGCATCAGCCCACGGGTCCTAAAATCATGTTCTTCTGCTCTTTCACTCCCTCTTTCTGTTCTCTTCACCCTCTCTTTTGCTCAAGGTCATCTGCCATCTGCTTGGAAATCAGCCAACATCACCAGTTTGCACAAAAAAGGTGCAAAAACAGATCCCAGCAACTCCAGACCAATCAGCCTTCTCCCAATTATCAGCAAAGTCATGGAATCCATCATTGCTTCAGATATTAAATCTTTCCTCGTCTCCAATGGCTTGATCTCTGATCATCAATTTGGTTTCAGACCTGGTCACTCTACTCTGGACATGCTGCTTCTGCTTTCTCAACAATGGATGGAGGTCCTCAACACCAAACAGGAAATTAGAGCTGTCTCCCTTGACATTTCACGTGCCTTCGATACGGTCTGGCACCCTGCTCTGCTCACCAAACTCTCCTCCTTTGGTATCCATGGAAATCGCCACACATGGCTGGCGGACTTCCTCTCTGGTCGTAGTCAACGTGTGGCCCTGAATGGGTTTCTCTCATCTCCTCTTCCTGTTCAGGCTGGAGTTCCCCAAGGTAGTGTTCTGGGCCCTGTGCTTTTTCTGGTCTTCATCAATGATCTCTCTGACTCTTGAAAATCCTCTCTATCTCTTTGCTGACGACTCTACTCTGTCGCTCCATTCCTCATCCCTCAGATCGGCAGTCTGCAGCCTCCTCACTCTCTGCAGACCTGGACAAAATCACAGACTGGTCAAACAAGTGGAACATGTCTTTCAATCCTGACAAATCTCACACTCTTACAATGTCTCTCCGAAAGGACCGACTGGACAATCCTCCCATCTACTTTCTCAACAATCCTCTCCAAGAAGTTCTGTCGCTCAAGCTTTTGGGTCTCACTATCTGCCATGATCTTTCTTGGGAAAACCACATTTCCAAGCTGGCCTCCAAAGCCAGTCGCCGACTGGGCATCGTCCGTCGTGCGAAGTCCTTCCTTGGCACACCTGAGCTCCTCACCACATACAAGGCTTTCATCCGCAGCTCAATGGAATACTGTTCCCCCCTCTGGGCTGTTGCTCCTGCCTCACACCTTGCTCGGCTTCACGCTGTTGAGGCCAAAGCTTTCAGAATCATTGGAATCTCCTGCGATGTAGTCAACACCGAGGGCCTTTCACTCACTCACCGCAGGCAGGTTGGTGGTCTTTGTCTTCTACCGACTCCTCTCCGGCCTTGCTCCCCCAGCTCTCTCTGTGCTCTGTCCCCCCAATATTTCTTCAGGTCGCACAAGATCTGCCTGCAACCCTCTTATGGTTAAACTGCCAAAGTCTAGGCTCTCTGCTCACCTTCACTCTTTCATTCCCCTTTTCTCCCGCCTCTGGAACAAACTCCCCCACTCCCTTCAATCCCACTCCTCCCTCCAGGTCTTTAAAACAGCTGTTCACCACCATCTCTTATCTTCCCCCATCGAAAACCTTGATCTTTTCTACCCCCGGTAATTCACCCCAGAGTCCTTGCAGTGTTCATATGTTTTATTCCTCTCCCACCTCCCCCCAAGTCCTCCCGATGTCCCTGCTCTCAAATGTTGTGTTTGTGTCCTTCCCCCTCTCTTTTGTGTCCTTCCCCCTCTCTCCCCATCTTGTCTGCCGCTCCCCTTGTTTTTTGTGTTTTGTGCGTCGGTTTGTCTTTTTGTGTGATTAATGTTAGCTCTTCCACGAGCCTCGATCTTGTATACACAAAAAAAAAAAAAAGTGTTATTTTTGTGGGAATCGGCAGCACCCCCGAGTAGAATGCCCGGCTCGGGAGGCAATATGCCATCTGTGCTCCACCAAGGGCCATTTCGCGAAGGTCTGCAAAAAGTCCGCACGACGTACGCGAGCCCGCGCGGCCTTGAATGGGCTTATCGCAGAGCCAACGGACGGCGCACCGAGCGGAGCGCCCCGCCCGGCCTCGATCAGCGTCTCCCCTCCTCGCGGGCCCCTGGCTGCACGCTCGACCTTGATGGGGGACATCGGGCCGCCTAAACAACCGGCGCGACCATGACCTGCCGCGTGGCGATCGGCCTTGGCTGGCGTCCGGACGCCCACCTCAAACAAGCAACGCCGTACTGCTTTGGAAACTCCTCTGGATTCGCAGCGAACGCTGTGCGACGCGCGTGACTCGAGCGCCATCTGACGGCGGCTTTTACGAATTACACGCTATCGCACCAGCTCATGAAACGGTGGATGGCAGTGATCCTCTACGCGTGACTCGAGCGCCATCTGACGGCGGCTTTTACGAATTACACGCACTCACTCCTGCATATGAAACCGCAGATGGCAGTGAGCCAACTATGCGCTTGTCACGAGGATCCTCCACGGGCTACCCGAACGACCGGCAAACTGCAGCCGGCGTGGGAACGTCCTCTGACAGTGGTTTTTACGATTTACATGCTGCCAACTATGCCCCGGGCTGCCCGAACGACCGGAAAACTGCAGCCGGAGTGGGATCCACCCGCGAGAGGCGAACTTCTCGCCCGGGCGGCACAATACTTGCCGGGTCTTCCGGCCTTGCGCAGGCCATCATTCCGCTCAAGGTCGCGGGCGTTTTTGCGCAAGCCTTGATCGACACGGGGTCTACGGATAGTTTTATCGATCAACGACTAGTGCATAAACATGGGTGGCCGGTTCTCGGGACTACACGACGGATCTTCATGGCCTCCCAAGGACTTCGGCTGAGCACAAAAGGGGCATGTCAGCTGGAACTTGTGATAAAGGGCCGCACGTTCCCAGACGTGTATCTCATGGTATTACCTGCGTTATGTGCCGACGTTCTGTTAGGACACGATTTCCTTAAGCGACATGGACATTTGGAAATGGACTTCGGTGGGCCGGACACGCTTGCTGTGTGCGCCCTCGCTCAGATGGACGTGGAGCCTCTCTCGCTGTTCCCCAACCTGACCACTGATTGTACCCCTGTAGCCGTAAAATCTCGGCGCTACTCTCGCGCAGACGCGCAATTCATTGCGGAAGAAACGGCCCAGCTCTTAAAGGACGGTATTATAGAACCCAGTCGGTCGCCGTGGTGGGCCCAAGTCTTAGTAGTGCGAAGTGAGGCCCATCGCCGAAGCATGGTAATCGACTACTCACAGACGATTAATCGTTTTACACAGCTGGATGCCTACCCCCTACCGGGGATGGATGCACTGGTACGCCAGGTGGCCCTGTACTCTGTTTACAGCACTCTCGATCTGCGTAGTGCATATCAGGTCCCCATCTCTAGGGCTGATCGCGTCTATACAGCCTTTGAATCGGGAAAACGGTTGTACCAGTTTACTCGACTCCCTTTTGGGGTAACTACCGGGGTCTCGTTTTCAGAGGGCTAGGGATGACCTCGTTATGAAGGAGAACTTGACCAATGTCTTTGTCTATCTGGACAATCTTACGGTTTGTGGGTATGACCAGGGGCATCACGACGCTAATCTGAAACGCTTCCTCGAGGTCGCGCAGAAATATCGCCTAACCATGAATGAGGCTAAGTGTCGTTACTCTCTACGCACGGTAGATCTTCTGGGGAACACCGTGACCCATGGCTCTGTCTCTCCGGATAAGGAGCGTCTGCGACCTTTGCTCGATATGGCTCCGCCCTAGCGATCGGGCTTCACTGAAACGCGCTCTCGGGCTGTTCGCCCACTATTCGAAGTGGGTGCAAAATTTCTCCGTGAAGCTCCGCCCCCTCGTGGCCTGCGACACGTTCCCCATGGGCCCAGCCGACATTGCGGGCGCCGCTGTAGCGACAATTGACGAGAGTGCATCTTTCGTCTTGGAAAGTGATGCCTCGGATCATGCGATCGCGGCGACTCTCTCCCAAGGGGGACGCCCTGTGGCTTTCTTTTCGCGGACTCTCACCTCCGCTGAGCGGAGGCATTCGTCTGTTGAAAAGGAAGCATACGCGATCGTCGAATCAATTCGGCGATGGCGGCCGTACCTGCTCGGGTGATGTTTCCAAATCGTCACGGACCAACAAAGCGTTGCATTCATGTACGACACCTTACATGCTCAACGCATTAAGAATGAGAAAATCACTCGCTGGCATATCGAACTCGCCGACTTCTGCTACACCATCAAATACCGCCCGGGGAAGGATAACCTGGTCGCCGACGCCTTATCAAGGCCGGCCACTTGCGCGGGGGTTGTCACTTTGGAGGGGCTGCGCGCTTTACACGGCACTATGTGTCATCCCGGGGTAGCGCGTTTCGCGCATTTTGTGCGCAGTGGTAATCTGCCGTACTCGATTGAGGACATCCGCCGGATCTGCCGTGATTGCACCATCTGTGCGGAGCCCAAACCACGTTTTTACATCCCTCCTATGGGGACGCTGGTTAGGGCTACTAGACCGTGGGAGTGTTTGGCGATGGACTTCAAGGGGCCGCTGCCGGTGTCGAGTAACTCTCGTTATCTGCTCACTATCGTTGATGAGTATTCGCGATTCCCCTTTGCTTATACGTGCGGGGATATGTCGGTTGCCACGGTTATACGGTGCCTACAGAATTTGTTTTCTATGTTTGGGTATCCGGCCTACGTGCATACCGATTGGGGTGCGGTGTTCCTGTCTCAGGAGGTGAGGGGCTACTTGCTCCAGAATAATGTCGCTTCGAGCTACACCACCCCGTACCGGCCCCAGGCGAATGGGCAGATCGAACGCTTTAATGGGATTATATGGAGGGCCGTCATGCTAAGCCTCAGGACCCTCGGCCGGGGCCTCGATAAATGGGCGTGGTCGCTTCCTGCGGCTCTAAACTCGATCCGGGCTCTTAGTGCAGGCATTTTACGCAAAAAAAGGGGTCAACCTCACACTAATTGCAACAGAAGCAAACTCAACTGATTTGTGTATCCTCAATATGTCCTGAATGAGGGAAAAAAAAAGTGTTAAGGAATTGCATGGGTGGAAAGTTTTGAAAAATGCATAAATATGATCCTACCCAAAAACCGATTTTTAGCCCTTTCTGCTAGATTTGTCTATGCTGTATTTTTTTCCTTGAAGCAAAAAAACATCTATATAATAATAGCGTCCGCTGATTGGACAGTCGAAGGCGACAGCAAGCCGTCCGCTGATTGGACAGTCGAAGGCGACAGCAAGCCGTCCGCTGATTGGACAGTCGAAGGCGACAGCAAGCCGTCCGCTGATTGGACATTCGAAGGCGACAGCAAGCCGTCCACCGAGTGGACAATCCTGAGCATGCGTTTGTGCCGGTGTCATCGATCGCGGTGTACGCTATACTAACCTCATCAGGTGGGTTTTCCATAATTTCCACCAGCTATAATAGTTAGCTAGCTATTTATTACATTATGTTACATTGTACATATTCTGCTAACTAGTTTAAACACGCCGCGCACACCACAACTACAGTGCTCTTTTCTGAGTTATGAACCTTCTAACATCCTCTGCACATCCCTGACTAGGATCCAGTTCCAAACATGCACGTTTTCAACCGTGCGTATTTTTTTTCCACTTTCAGGAAATGTAGGCATATGAACAGTGTGTCATTTGCAAGCAGTCTGTGGACGGAGGAGGGTCGTCAGTATCAACACTTGGAGAGAAGGGAAGTTCATCTATCAACCAGCCAGTAAAAAAAGGGGAGACAATATTCATGCTGTACCTGGTGATAAGATACACAAAGACTGTCACTGGACATACATTAATCCACAACAGATAGCCAAGGACACCAGGCAACAAGAGTCAAACAAGTACAAGCAGTGAGAGTCCTACACTAAGATCGACTACAGGGAGGTTCTCTTACAGTACTGATTGCCTGTTTTGTGGCACACCAGCTCAGTTTGGAAAAAAGAGAAAGAAGCCAAGTGAAGTCAGTCAGTGTTTTCCAAGTCAGGACAATTGAATTCAAGGACACGCTTTTGGCAACATGTCGTGCACGAGGTGATGACTGGTCAGAGACTGTGAAGGCATGGATTCTGCATTTGCATGACCTACATGCAGCAGATGCAGTCTACCACCAGACTTGCAGTGTGAATTTTCGCAAATACAAGCAGATACCAGTAGCGTATCAGACAAACACAGAAGACTCCAAGAGGAGGAAGGCTGGTCGGCCTGTCGTTGATGAGAGGACAGCAGCATTCTTGGAGGTTGTGAAGTATATAGAAGAAAATGATGACGGGCAGATCACCATAAATGATCTAATTGACCTCATGCAGCAGAAGCTTGCACACAGTGAACATGAACCATACGGTTACACCCATATGAAGAGTCTGCAAAAACACTTCGGTGAGAAGATAATATACACCGAGATCAATGGGAAACCAAACGTGGTTACCATCAGGACAACAGCCAGGGTGGTGCTGCAAGACTACTATGAGACACAGCAGAAACAAACAAACAGAAGATCAAGAGAAGATCAAGCTTGTGCAGGCAGCTGCAAAGCTCATCAAACAAGATATCAAAGACATTGGGTTATCCTACGAGTCTTACCCAGCTCTTGATGACATAGAATCGCAAGAGGCTGGCGTCAGATTTCTTCCAGATACTCTTCGCGTGCTCCTGGAAGAACTATTTGCCGGGACCAAAACTCAAGCCAAAGTGGCGGCAATTGGACAAGCAATGATGCAGGCAACTAGACCAAGAGTCATGTTAGCACCGCTTCAGTTTGGGGTGGGCGTGCAACTATATCACCACTTTGCATCGCGGTTCCTCATTGATACTCATCACCTTGGGTTTTGTTGCGCATACCAGGAGGTGCACCAGTTTGAACGAAATGCAGCCAAATTCCATGGAACAAACATTCCTGACCTATCGACAGAGTTTGTCCAATATGTAGCTGACAATGTCGACCATAACATCCGCACGCTTGATGGCCTTGGTACATTCCATGGTATAGGAATGATTGCAGCCATAACCCCTGGAATTAGATCAAGGCAGCCAATCCCCAGGATCAAGGCTACTTCCTTGGATGTGGCAATGGTTGGAAGGGTACAAGTTCGGTACCACAAAGACGAAAGGCACAATTTGATGGCACTGACCTACCAGAAGCTTGTCAACCTTCAGGTCCAGAACAGCTGTGAAAATCTTGATGTCCTGTGGAAAGCATCCGTCCTCTTTGGGTCTCCCAGACCTGCATGGTCAGGAATGATGCAGTTCGTGCATTATGGTGACCACCCTGGCAAAGCAACTGTTATGCTTCTGCCGATGATCGATCTGAATCCCAGTGATAGCACATGCATATTCTCGACCCTGACATTTGTTAGTGAGCATGCACGATGCCACAATGTCACCCCAATAATCACGTTTGATCAGCCACTCTGATGGAAGGCTCTCATGATTATCAACTCTGAGCCAATGGAAAGTGATCTGAGACGAATAGTCTTGCGTTTGGGTGGCTTCCATGCAGAAATGAGCTTCCTCAGTTGCATCGGACACTTGATGGCCTCATCTGGGCTACAAGAACTGCTGGAGTTGATCTATGCCCCAAATGCAGTAATCCACATGATGTGTGGCAAAGCTGTTGCGCGAGCAGTTCGTGCACACTCAATTGTTGATGCAGCCCTCAATGCACTGATGCTATCAAACGTGTTCGATTTCCATCTACCACAGCAATCTGGAACTCCAGACAACAGTAAGGATGGAGAGTCAGAGTCAGCCGAAGCAGCTGCAGCTGCAAGGCCACCGGATCATCAGATAACAGATGGAAGCAGAGATGCGGACCTGGAGGGAGCTTATAAGATCTATGAGAAGCTGATAAATGGGGCTATATCTGCTGAAGAAGTTTGTCAGTCTGAAGTTCTAGTGAGAATCAAAGACCGCCTTCAAAAGCACATCGAGTCCACCAAGAAGTCCTCTAGAACTTCAGCTCTCTGGGTTCAGTACATGGACATGCTGGACATCCTACGAAAATACATCAGTGCAGAACGCACTGGAAACTGGGCCTTACATCTGCAGGCTATCCAGGACATGCTACCCTATCTGGCAGCATCAGGACACAATCTTTACACCAAATCTGCCAGGGTGTACCTTCAGCAGATGCACAACCTCAAGACTGAACACCCAGAAGTCCAACAACGTTTCGAGGAAGGGTTCCACGTGATTCAGCGAAGCGATCGCCTATGGGCAGGTCTCTCACCTGACCTGGTCATTGAGCAGGTTCTGATGAGAAGTTTAAAAACCAGTGGTGGGCTCACACGAGGGCGAGGGATGACGGAGCAACAGCGTCTGTTGTGGCTGCTATCGATGCCCGCCTGTGCAGAAGTAAACCAGGCAATGGAGGGACTCACGGGGGTCAACTACAACACTGGAGAGCAGAACAAAGACATGACCAAAGCAAGGCAATCCCGTGACTGGAAGGACACACTGACAGTTCTCAGTTATCTACAGGAGCACAATCCATTCAGCAATGACCCTAGTTTCCGGAATATTGCCACTGGGGAGAATGCCCTTTCCACCGTCAACGTTGATACAGCACAGTCCGTTGGCACTGCGATACTGAAGTCCATGGATGGACTAACACCTGCTGAGTTCACCTTCAAGAGGAAGGATCAAGCTGTCACTCTCGGCATTAAGTCTTCTGTAAGGATCGATGGAGATCAAATTCAAGTTGATCCACAGCTTCTCTTCCAGAGACTGGTCATAGTGGCACAGAACAGTGATGAACTTGAGTCAGCCCTCAAATATGAGCTATGTAGCTATCCCCCAGCCCTATTTGATTCCTCTCTACTGCTTCGAGAAGCAAAGAAGCCAGCCCTCGCCGACGCCATCTGGGGTCTTATCGGGCCTCATGTTCCAGCAGATAATGTAGTTGATGGCTGCCAGTATGTCTTGGATGGTGGAGCACTTCTTCAACGCATCCCATGGTCCCATGGATCTACTTATAAAGACATATGCCACCAGTATACGGAGTATGTAACGAAGAAGTATGGCAAGGCTGTAGTGGTGTTTGATGGGTATGAAAGTAACAACACAAAGGACATGACACACCACAGACGGTCAAAAGGGAAGATTGGTGCCACTGACATTTACAGCCGACATGATTGTCACAATGCAGAAGGAACAGTTCCTGGCCAACAGGCAGAACAAGCAGCAATTTCTTTCCATGTTAAGTGAAGAACTGCAGAAGGCAAACTGTGAGACATACCATGCCTCAGGAGATGCTGACCTGCTGATTGTGCAGAAAGCTGTGCAGTGTGCTACCACCAACAATACTGTGCTAATGGGGGATGATACAGACCTCTTAGTCCTTCTCTGCTACCATGCAAGCCTGGACTCCCATGACCTGTTCTTTTGTTCTGAGTCAAGGAAGACAACAAAGAAGCCTCACATTTGGAACATCAAGGCTACAAAACAACTACTTGGCCCAGACATATGTAAGCACATCTTGTTCTTACATGCAGTTCTTGGATGTGACACTACATCTCGCCTCCACGGGATCGGGAAGGGAGCTTCCCTCAAGAAATTCAAAGAAAGCGACATATTCCGAGAGCAAGCCGAGGTGTTCTATGCACATTCAGCCTCTACAGATGATGTGGCAGAAGCAGGAGAGAAAGCGATGGTGATTCTCTACAATGGAACATCAACTGACACCCTGGACTCCCTCCGATATCATCGGTTCTGTGAGAAGGTGGCATCTAGCTCTACTTACGTTCAGCCACAGGTCTTACCACCAACATCAGGAGCAGCAAAGTTTCACAGCCTGCGTGTCTACTTGCAAGTACAAGAATGGAAGGGATCTACATCTGGTACATTTACATTTTAGTGTGCCCTGATTGCTGCTATGTTTATTCTTGTATTTTAGTATATTAATTTCAGTTAATATATTAAGTTCAATTACTGTGATGTTCTGTGTATCTTGTGTATTATTTTCACTACCTTCTGTATCATTGCTGCTGTGACAAAACCAAATTCCCTGTCTTATCTTACAGATGGACCTCGTCCTACAGAGTGGGGATGGCAGAAGTGTGTCGAGGGGTTTGTGCCAGTTCAGACAACCCTACCCCCTGCTCCCGAAAAGCTTCTGCGGGTCATCAAGTGCAACTGCCAGGCTGACTGCAGCACCCCGAGATGCACATGCAAAAAGAACAATATCGAGTGCACTCCGGCATGTGGAAACTGCAGGGGATCCAGCTGCACTAACTCAATACAGATGCCCTGTGACGACGATGATGACATTGTGTAGTGTTATATGTATTCTGTACACATATTTAATTGGTTCAATCGTTTGATCAACAGTTGATCAGTTATGTGATGATGTGATCACAATAAATTATCATCACTGATACTCTGTATGTGTTTTTTTTGCTTCAAGGAAAAAAAATACAGCATAGTCAAATTTAGCAGAAAGGGCTAAAAATCGGTTTTTGGGTAGGATCATATTTATGCATTTTTCAAAATTTCCACCCATGCAATTCCTTAACACTTTTTTTTTCCTCATTCAGGACATATTGAGGATACACAAATCAGTTGTTTGCTTCTGTTGCAATTAGTGTGAGGTCAAGTCACATTATTACTG
>NC_136265.1:19262331-19319831 GCF_964187855.1 Myxine glutinosa
AAGGTGGGATGGATGAGTGGAAGGTGGGATGGATGAGTGGAAGGAGGGATGGATGAGGAGAAGGAGGGATGGATGAGGAGAAAGAGGGATGGATGAGGAGAAAGAGGGATGGATGAGGAGAAAGAGGGATGGGTGAGGAGAAAGAGGGATGGGTGAGGAGAAAGAGGGATGGATGAGGAGAAAGAGGGATGGATGAGGAGAAAGAGGGATGGATGAGGAGAAAGAGGGATGGATGAGGAGAAAGAGGGATGGATGAGGAGAAAGAGGGATGGATGAGGAGAAAGAGGGATGGATGAGGAGAAAGAAGGATGGAGGAGGAGAAAGAAGGATGGAGGAGGAGAAAGAAGGATGGAGGAGGAGAAAGAAGGATGGAGGAGGAGAAAGAAGGATGGAGGAGGAGAAAGAAGGATGGAGGAGGAGAAAGAGGGGTGGGGGAGGAGAAAGAGGGGTGGGGGAGGAGAAAGAGGGGTGGAGGAGGAGAAAGAGGGGTGGAGGAGGAGAAAGAGGGGTGGATGAGGAGAAAGAGGGATGGAGGAGGAGAAAGAAGGATGGAGGAGGAGAAAGAAGGATGGAGGAGGAGAAAGAAGGATGGAGGAGGAGAAAGAAGGATGGAGGAGGAGAAAGAAGGATGGAGGAGGAGAAAGAAGGATGGAGGAGGAGAAAGAGGGGTGGAGGAGGAGAAAGAGGGGTGGAGGAGGAGAAAGAGGGGTGGATTGAGGAGAAAGAGGGGTGGAGGAGGAGAAAGAGGGGTGGAGGAGGAGAAAGAGGGGTGGAGGAGGAGAAAGAGAGATGGAGGAGGAGAAAGAGGGGTGGAGGAGGAGAAAGAGGGGCGGAGGAGGAGAAAGAGGGGCGGAGGAGGAGAAAGAGGGGTGGAGGAGGAGAAAGAGGGGTGGAGGAGGAGAAAGAGGGGTGGAGGAGGAGAAAGAGAGATGGAGGAGGAGAAAGAGGGGTGGAGGAGGAGAAAGAGGGGCGGAGGAGGAGAAAGAGGGGTGGAGGAGGAGAAAGAGGGGTGGAGGAGGAGAAAGAGGGGTGGAGGAGGAGAAAGAGGGGTGGAGGAGGAGAAAGAGGGGTGGAGGAGGAGAAAGAGGGGTGGAGGAGGAGAAAGAGGGGTGGAGGAGGAGAAAGAGGGGTGGAGGAGGAGAAAGAGGGGTGGAGGAGGAGAAAGAGGGGTGGAGGAGGAGAAAGAGGGGTGGAGGAGGAGAAAGAGGGGTGGAGGAGGAGAAAGAGGGGTGGAGGAGGAGAAAGAGTGGTGGAGGAGGAGAAAGAGTGGTGGAGGAGGAGAAAGAGGGGTGGAGGAGGAGAAAGAGGGGTGGAGGAGGAGAAAGAGGGGTGGAGGAGGAGAAAGAGGGGTGGAGGAGGAGAAAGAGGGGTGGAGGAGGAGAAAGAGGGGTGGAGGAGGAGAAAGAGGGATGGAGGAGGAGAAAGAGGGGTGGAGGAGGAGAAAGAGGGATGGAGGAGGAGAAAGAGGGGTGGGGGAGGAGAAAGAGGGGTGGAGGAGGAGAAAGAGGGGTGGGGGAGGAGATAGAGGGGTGGGGGAGGAGAAAGAGGGGTGGGGGAGGAGAAAGAGGGGTGGGGGAGGAGAAAGAGGGGTGGAGGAGGAGAAAGAGGGGTGGAGGAGGAGAAAGAGGGGTGGATGAGGAGAAAGAGGGATGGAGGAGGAGAAAGAAGGATGGAGGAGGAGAAAGAAGGATGGAGGAGGAGAAAGAAGGATGGAGGAGGAGAAAGAGGGATGGAGGAGGAGAAAGAAGGATGGAGGAGGAGAAAGAGGGGTGGAGGAGGAGAAAGAGGGGTGGAGGAGGAGAAAGAGGGGTGGATTGAGGAGAAAGAGGGGTGGAGGAGGAGAAAGAGGGGTGGAGGAGGAGAAAGAGGGGTGGAGGAGGAGAAAGAGGGGTGGAGGAGGAGAAAGAGGGGTGGAGGAGGAGAAAGAGGGGTGGAGGAGGAGAAAGAGGGGTGGAGGAGGAGAAAGAGGGGTGGAGGAGGAGAAAGAGAGATGGAGGAGGAGAAAGAGGGGTGGAGGAGGAGAAAGAGGGGCGGAGGAGGAGAAAGAGGGGTGGAGGAGGAGAAAGAGGGGTGGAGGAGGAGAAAGAGGGGTGGAGGAGGAGAAAGAGGGGTGGAGGAGGAGAAAGAGGGGTGGAGGAGGAGGAGAAAGAGGGGTGGAGGAGGAGAAAGAGGGGTGGAGGAGGAGAAAGAGGGGTGGAGGAGGAGAAAGAGTGGTGGAGGAGGAGAAAGAGTGGTGGAGGAGGAGAAAGAGTGGTGGAGGAGGAGAAAGAGTGGTGGAGGAGGAGAAAGAGGGGTGGGGGAGGAGAAAGAGGGGTGGGGGAGGAGAAAGAGGAGTGGAGGAGGAGAAAGAGGGGTGGAGGAGGAGAAAGAGGGGTGGAGGAGGAGAAAGAGGGGTGGAGGAGGAGAAAGAGGGGTGGAGGAGGAGAAAGAGGGGTGGAGGAGGAGAAAGAGGGGTGGAGGAGGAGAAAGAGTGGTGGAGGAGGAGAAAGAGTGGTGGAGGAGGAGAAAGAGTGGTGGAGGAGGAGAAAGAGTGGTGGAGGAGGAGAAAGAGGGGTGGGGGAGGAGAAAGAGGGGTGGGGGAGGAGATAGAGGGGTGGGGGAGGAGATAGAGGGGTGGGGGAGGAGATAGAGGGGTGGGGGAGGAGAGAGGGGTGGAGGAGGAGAAAGAGGGGTGGAGGAGGAGAAAGAGGGGTGGAGGAGGAGAAAGAGGGGTGGAGGAGGAGAAAGAGGGGTGGAGGAGGAGAAAGAGGGGTGGAGGAGGAGAAAGAGGGGTGGAGGCGGAGAAAGAGGGGTGGAGGAGGAGAAAGAGGGATGGAGGAGGAGAAAGAGGGATGGAGGAGGAGAAAGAGGGATGGAGGAGGAGAAAGAGGGATGGAGGAGGAGAAAGAGGGATGGAGGAGGAGAAAGAGGGGTGGAGGAGGAGAAAGAGGGGTGGAGGAGGAGAAAGAGGGATGGAGGAGGAGAAAGAGGGATGGAGGAGGAGAAAGAGGGATGGAGGAGGAGAAAGAGGGATGGAGGAGGAGAAAGAGGGATGGAGGAGGAGAAAGAGGGATGGATAATCGAGAAGGAATCATTTCGTTGGTTGCTGAACCTAATACAAGATGACCTGGATCAAGCTACGACGATTAGCAATGCGCTGAATGTCCTCTAACAATAATAATTGTCCGTGACCCATTGATTCTATCCAAGTGCATCATTTCAATTGGATGTTGTAGATATGGGCGGAGTTTCACAGGCCAATCAGATGTTTAGACGCACACAACGAAACGGCTGTTTGGACATGCGTTTTGCTGTGTGCATACAAAGATGTTTTTGTCAGCGTTTAAGGGTTAATATCGCTGATCTCCATACTAACCACTGATACTACACTAACTGGGTAAGGTGACTAACGTTAATTGGTCTGGTGGGCCCGAAGGCACCAGAAGTGCTCCATCCGCCATATTGCTACACCCACAACACAGAAAATCCCATTTGTGTAAATTCGAATACCTGCTTAAAGGTGCATATTTCCTCCAAAAATTCAACATTCCCACTTGATTTAATCCATTCCCGGGTTGAAAAAGGCATAAGCATTGTTATATTGTTTCTGAAATCAAAGGAGAAGAGGAATCACATTTCATCGGTAAGTGGCACTCACCTGAGTAAGTAACTCCTTGTGGGGACTCATGGGACACCAAAGATGGCGGACACGTAACTTCAAAAAAAATCTGCTTCCCCTCCTCTCCAGAAGGATAGAAATGAGGGATCAATACTCTTCAAAAGAAAAACGACTCCCGGAAATTGAAAGTAGTTTAGGAGTCGCGGAAAGCGAGAGAACGAGGCCATTTCGTAGGGTTCGAAGCTCGTTTATTCGTACAGAAATCTCCAGCTCTCTGAACGCGAAGTCGCGAACGGAAGTGGGAAAGCTTTTATAAAGCCAAAACCCTCTTCGGAGGGCGTGGCTCCGACAACCGCGCGTGCGTCACAGCCAACAAACCAAAAGCCCCACAGGCTCCGTGCACGTGGATTATGACCAAACATAAGGTAACCGCGACATGCGAATAAGTTAACCGCGACATGCGAATAATGTAACCGCTACAGTAGCAAATTTTATTTTTTATTTATTTACATCAGCACTAAATGTTTATTTTCTGTAAATATATTAACCATTACTCATTGTTCACGTCTTTTCCCCCCTTAAATGTTTCTTCATTTCATTTCCATCCTTTTTTTCGTCTCCTACGATGACGACGCTCACATTTCCATCCAATAGCTATTGCTCATCCACTTTACGTCAGCAGTGAGGTAATTGGTGACGTCACCAACCGGTAAACCGATATATATTTTTACCTTCGCAAAAGCGGAAGGTTATGTTTTGATCGCTGTGTATTTATTTGTATGTCTGTGTGTGTGTGTGTGTGTGTGTGTGTGTGTGTGTGTGTGTGTGTGTGTGTGTGTGTGTGTGTGTGTGTGTGTGTGTGTGTGTGTGTGTGTGTGTGTGTGTGTGTATGTTATTCGCATAACTCAAAAAGTATTCAACCGATTCGCATGAAATTTGGTGGGATGATAGGTTATTATCCGGGAACCATTTGATTAGATTTTGGAATCGATCGGGTCAAAGGTCAAGGTCAAGGTCATGAAAAGGTCAAAATCGTCTTTTTACCATAGCGCGGTCAATTTGTGTCCAATTTGTATGAAACTAATGCCAAAATGTTCAGAATTCAATGCCCAATCTTGTGATATGCGACATGACACTCTGACGTCATAACCCTTGTTAGCGGTTGGGGGCCAAAGGTCAGGGGGGTCACGCCCTTGCAAAATGTGCGGTTTTTTAAAAATCATAACGCGGTCAATTCGGATCCAAATTGGATGAAAGTAGATGTGTCATTCTTATGTGTCATGATGTTTTCGACTGTTGGTGCAATTTGAAGAGATGAAAAACAGAACATATATATATATATGCATATTTTTTGTCATAACTCGGTCAATTCTTATCCGATTTGCATGAAATCAGCACCAAACTGTTCACTGTTCTGTTCCCTACACTCCCATGCCAAGTACAGAACAGTAGCTGCGGCGAAGGTATGCGCTCTACCGAGTGCCCGTTCTAGTTTGACTTATTTTCACTTCTCCTCATTCTCCTCATTCCCCCCATGCATTATCTTCGCTCTCCTTCTCACCTTCGGCTTCTTCCTTCTCACCCTAGTCTTTCTCCTCCTCGTCGTCTTTTTCTACCGATAACTAGATGGTATTCATTGAAGACTTACCCTGCGCAGTCAACTTGGTGCGAGCCACTCTTCTGTTTTTGAAGTTTTTTTTTCTTTGATCCAATATGGCTGCCAGACCACGTGAGCGATGACATCATAAATTTATATTCTCTAATATAATTGTTGCATAGATCACGCTCAATAAATTTCAAACTGATCAGTTTCCTAAATTCCAACCCTGAAATTCCTTCGCTGAATCCTGCACCCTGGTGAGAAGTCTACACACTTGTTGTCCCTGTCGAATTATGACGTCATAATTATGGCACCAATGACGTCATCGTTAACAACATATATTCCCCATATGGAGTTCTTTGCAATGAGCCATGCTTCAATTTTTTCCATAGGGCGGTTTTGGAGATATAGAGGTGCAACGTTTTTCGGTTTTTCCAAGATGGTGCCTGTACCACATGACATATGACGTCATGATTATCATTAAAATATTCCACAGGAGGAGGCGCCCCTATTGTGAAAATTTTGTGTCAATCGGACCAGGAATTGCAGGGAAAAAAATTCATACTGATCGAATCAAGCGTTGTACTTGTTGAATTATAACGTCATAATTAAGGCGTCATAATTAACGTCATCATCAGCGTTTTCCGGTCCGGTCGTGAGAGGACGCTGGCGTCGTTTGCTCGCCGCTTCTCTGACTGGACCATTGTCCGTGTCTTGCTTTCCTGGTGGTCGTGGCGGATTTATGGCCATTGAGTCTTCCTCTGCGCGGTCCCGGCTCTGCTCTGCTGCTCCGGGCTTCACCTGCTCGGCTCCATCGCTGTTTCCTCGGGCCCACTCCCGTTGGTTGTGTCGATTGTTTCGCCTCCTCACCCTTGGCCGCGTGCTCGCTTTGCCTTCGCTCCTGCTGGCATGGCTCTGCGGTACTCTGCCGCAAGGCTTCTCGTGCTTAAAACCCGCTCCACCCCATCATGCATCTCTGCAATCAGATCGAATGGACTCCTGCGTCGACCCAGGTACATTCACCGTGGCTCCGGTCGTAAGTTTGTTTATTTACAATCAGGTCACTCCATCCCCATCCTCTGGTCGGCTCAGCGCACTCCCACTCATCGTCCCAACACACCTGGTCACAACAACGCACAAAATCGCACCTCCTGTCTGCGAACCCTGGCCAAATCACCTGGATTCATACCCGCCGTACAAAACAACATCAAGCTCACCCTGTTCAATACCCGGTCCCTCAACAACAAATGCCTCATCCTGAACGACTACATCCTGGAAAATAAACTGGACTTTCTCTGTCTCACTGAGACCTGGCAACAACCACTGGACTACTACACGCTCAACCTCACCACACCCAATGGATATTCTTACATCAATAAACCACGCTCGGAGGGCCGAGGTGGTGGAATTGCCGTTATTCACCGACAAGACATCAAGACCAACCTCATCTCCATCTCATCTGCTCCATCATTTGAACACCTGGCTTTTAAACTCTCTGGTCACACACAGTCAGTCATGGCTGTTGTCTACCGCCCTCCCAAACCACACCCATCATTCCTGTCTGACTTCTCCTACTTTCTGACCCAGCTATGTTCCCTCTCCCCCTCAATCCTCCTCCTTGGTGATTTCAATATCCACATGGACTCCACTGACTCCACGCTAACCACTGACTTCACTGATTTACTCACCTGCTTTAACCTCACTCAACATGTCAACTTTCCTACCCATAACCGTGGTCACATTTTGGACCTTGTCTGCTCTACTGGACTAATTTTGCACCATCTCTCTGGCTCCGACCTCACTCTCTCTGACCACCTAGCCATCACTCTGACCATCAACATCCCCACCCCAGCACCAAGGCATTATCGCACTATCAACTTCCGTAAGCTAAACGCTTTTTCACCTGCCTCATTCTCATCGACCCTCTCTGAAAAAATGTCCACTTCTCCCTTCGTTGACCTCCACACCCCTTCTGACCTCACTGACTACTACAACCACACTCTCTCTTCCTGCCTTGACCAAATTGCGCCTATAAAAACCAAAACAGTTTCTTTCACCCATTCTGCTCCCTGGTTTACCCCTGAGCTCCGCCTAATGAAAACTCGTGCTCGCCAACTTGAAAGACTCCGCAATAAAACAGGTCTCACAGTTCACTCCCAGGCCTACAAGGACCACATACAACACTATAAAGATGCCCTCTCCCGCGCCCGCTCCGCCTACTACTCTCAAATTATCCACTCTGGCTCCGGAAACCCAAAAGCACTCTTCTCTACAATAAACAAACTCCTCAGCCCCCTGAACACCACCACCCAGTCATTCACAATAGACAACTGCATCTCCTTCCTTTCATTCTTCCAACGCAAAATTGAAAACATCTACAACAGCTTGACCACCGCCGCACCCGCTCCCCCTCAAACCACCTGCCCCCCCTTATCCTGCCATCCCCTGTCTCAATTCTCCCCAGTCTCCCCTACTGACCTCTCTGAACTCCTCATCGGAATGAAAACTGCCACCTGCACTCTTGACCCCATCCCCTCCAGCTTTGTCAAGGCCTCCCTTCCTGCTCTTTCTCCACTTATCATTGCAACAATAAACTCCTCCCTGTCTACAGGCATCGTCCCACCATCCCTCAAAATTGCTGCTGTTACCCCCATTCTGAAAAAACCTGGACTAAACCCTGACACCCTAAATAACTTCAGACCCATCTCCAACCTACCCTTTCTGTCAAAGGTTTTGGAACGCGCTGTAGCCACTCAACTCAAGCATCACCTCTCTGCCAATAACCTGTATGAAACATTCCAATCCGGATTCCGGTCCAACCACAGTACTGAAACTGCTCTCCTCAAAATCACCAACGACCTTCTCCTCTCCTCTGATGCTGGCAACCTCAACATTCTCATCCTCCTCGACCTCAGCGCTGCCTTTGACACCATCGATCACACCATCCTCCTCACCCGACTTGAAACCACCTTTAACATTACCGGCACTGCCCTCTCTTGGATTAAATCATACCTCTCTGACAGACGTCAGTTCATCTCCATCAATAACTGCAAATCCCCCACTGCTCCCCTCCCCCAAGGTGTCCCCCAAGGTTCAGTTCTTGGCCCCCTCCTCTTTATCCTTTACCTGTCCCCCCTCGGTCACTTAATCCGCCGTCATGGTCTCCAATTCCACTGCTTCGCCGATGACATCCAGCTTTTCATCTCCACCAAGTCCATCTCCACCGCCACCCACTCTATCCTGACAAACTGCATCACTGAAATAAAATCCTGGCTTCAAATCAACTTCCTCAAACTTAACTGTGATAAATCTGAAATAATCATCATTGGCCCAAAAACGCTCACCAAGTCCACCCATAACTTTGCCCTCAACATCGACGGTTTCCCAGTGTCCACCTCCCCTCACATCCGGAATCTTGGCATCATCTTTGACCAAACCCTCTCCTTCGACAAATACACTAAACAGATCACAAAGACAGCCTTCTTCCACCTGAAAAACATCGCCCGTCTCCGTCCATCCCTCTCCTCTGTGGCTGCAGAAACCCTCATCCACGCCTTCATCACTTCCCGTCTGGACTACTGCAATAGCCTCCTTTATGGTTCACCCTCAACAATCACCAATAAACTCCAATACATTCAGAACTCCGCTGCCCGTCTACTCACCCATTCCCGGACCCGTGACCACATCACCCCCGTCCTTTACAAGCTTCACTGGCTCCCCATCTCCCAGAGAATCCAGTACAAAATCCTCCTCTTGACCTACAAAGCCCTCCATAACCTGGCCCCATCCTACCTGGCTGACCTCCTCTCCAGACACACTCCCACCCGCAACCTCCGCTCTGCTGGTACCAACCTCCTGACCCCCCCCATCCGGACCAAATTTAGATCCTGGGGGGACAGGGCCTTCTCCATCGCTGCTCCCACCCTCTGGAACTCGCTACCTCACACCATCAGAGACTCCTCCTCACTCACCACATTCAAAACATCACTCAAGACCCACCTGTTCAACACTGCATTCAACATTTAACCCACAGCATCTAACCCCTGACTATCTCCTCTCCTTCTCCCTCCTTTGTGCTTTGAATATTTCCCTATTGATTCTTCTTTTTTTGCAATTGTCTTTATGTTTTGCTATGCGTTATGTTTTGCACTCTGTCAAAGCGTCTTTGGGCTTCCTGAAAAGCGCTATATAAAATAAATGCATTATTATTATTATTATTATTATTATTATTAAGGTGCCGATGACATCATCATTAACATATCTTATTCCCCAAGCGGAGTACTTGACAATGAGCCATGTTTCAATTTTTTCCATGAGCGGTTTCGGAGATATAGAGGTGCAACTTTTTTCGATTTTTCCAAGATGGCGCCTGTACCACGTCATCGATGACGTCATAATTATCATTAGAAAAATTTAACAGGAGGAGCCGCTCATATTCTGAAAATTTCGTGTCCATCGGACTAACAGTTGCAGAGGAATCTTTTTTTAATACTGATCAGATCAAGCTTTGTACTTGTCGAATTATGACGTCATAAGGAAGGCACCGATGACATCATCATCAACATATATTATTCCCCATGGTGAGTACTTGACAAATAGCCATGTTTCAATTTTTTCCATTGAAGCGGTTTGGGAGATATAGAGGTGCAACATTTTTTCCAAGATGGCATCCGTACCACGTGACCTATGACGTCATAATTATGAATAAATAAATTCTACAGGCGCAGGCGCTCCTATGGTAAAATTGAAAAGTCCTATATTATGTGTCAAAGAACAACCATTCGCATTTGGCTGTTAATGCTTTCTCTCCCTAGGCTTGAATAAAATAAGGTGCGGAAAATATATAAATAAATATACAAAACAACTCTGCTTCAGATTCTGTAAATGGCTCATTAGAAACCCTTTTTTTATTTTGATTTGAATATCACAACATTTCCCATCACACAATCTGAAATCTTACCATAAATTTGTTTATACAATTTAAATGACAAAGGAATGGCAGGTATTTTGTTTTCCACATCAATATGTCGATTTATTCCAAGCCACAAGATAGATCTATATTATAGATGTCCAGTTGATGCACATTGTCCAGGTGTCATATTTGCGGACTCCAGGTACAATGGTTTCATTCTGAAAAAGAAGAACAGAAAACGAGAGAATAATTGACAGGTTTTAAAATCGGTTCTCATACTCGGTTTAACCGATTTTGTTTCCACCTTCAAACCGTGACGTCATTTCCTCAATGTCGATTATTTGACATATTTGTTTGCATCTCATTCTCTCAACATATTTGTTTGATGCCTGAAGATGAACCACAAATGGAGTTTGACATTTTGAAATATTACTGTGACAAGTTGACAACTGACATGACGACTCGGAAGTCTTCCTACCATGTGTGCTGCTGGAATGTCTCCTGTGAGTTTGATTATCAAGGATCCAGGACAGGCAGAGGATGGCCTAGAGGTACGCCCACTCACACCTGATCCGTCTCATCTGGGTTTGAATGTCGGCCCAGCTAAGAATTGTCACCTTTGTGTTTCCCAGGCACGGTGAGGAAATGAACGTATTGTCGTGTGACTACCCTGTAGTGAACACCGCAGGGCGACACAGATGACCAAATGAGCTTTTCTCCAAGGCGTTCAATCCAAAAATGAAGGTATTATTTACACGCGAGGGAAGGAGTATGATGAACTTACCTAGACGGCTTCCACCCGACGTCTTCGCACCTGGATAAATTAACTCAAATGACACAGGATTAAAATGTACAAAAATACTGGCTTTATTAAAGAAAATGCCGATCACAAAGAATGCACGATAAAAAAAACTATGATTCCTAAACGGGACGTTCCCACTCAGACTCAATTACAACACAAGGGAAAAAATAACTGGAAAATAAATGTGTTTGTGGGGCACTTAGCTCTAATCGGCTCTTGAACCTTGTCAGGAATCGTCTTGGGCCACACGTCCTTGCACGCGAAACCGCAGGCTGCACTCCCCGTGGGCGCGAACTAGGCCTCATGCGCGGTCTGTTTACTCCTCGCTCCGTGCGCGAAATGAACAGGCCGCGTCCGCTCGGTCACCACCCGCGCTTGTCCTCACGATCTCGTTCACCAACACCAAAGCCAGAGGATGCGAGCCAGCCTCGAGAAGACGAAGAAGAGCGATGTCAGGACATGACCATTTGTCGTCAAAGCCAGGGCTCGAGAGACAAAGAATAAGCACGGAAATCAAGCACAAGGAAAAGCCAAGAGAGAAGAGAACTCGTGAACTTCGCCGGTCATTGTTGAATCCCGAAAATCAGAGCCAGCCACGAGAAAATGTCGGGGAGACGACCGCTCGCCACCAAACCCAGAACATGCGAGGAAATCAAGAAGCAAGAAGAGAAAATCGTGGCGTCTCAAGGAATGTCCTTCGCTGAAGAGGAAGAAAATGTCGGCCAGAATGCTCCTTTATAGTCAAGGCTCTGATGTCATCCTACGACGTTTCCACAATCCCATAGTTCCTTCTTACCAGTCTTGTGCGCCAATCAATCCCGGACCAATCACTGCTCTTCGGGGCGTGGCCCCACGGACCTTTTGTGCCTGTGTGCTCACCAGGTCGATGTTATCCGCGTTAATACTCAATGTCCTGTTTCCGGTTGGTTTTAATTTAGTGTCATAAATGGGTAATTTCTTACAATGTGTGTGTGTTGCTGGTGTCATAAGGAACAGAGGGAAAAAACAGAGGCCATTACATACAGGGGATTAATTACCTATAATCCCCCGCTAATTAACATACCCCACGCCTCGTGATGGGAACGAAGACACGCTCTTCCAGGACATACAGTCTACACAAATTTCCTACTTATTACATGGGGTTTCTTCTTCTTCACGACAGTCAGAGCACACCACCTATGCAATTCCACCTGGACTAAAGTATTGCCTACCCCCTACAAACATAACATTATGCACTGTCCATCGGTTGGATGTAAAGCCAGATGTCCAATATGTACGCATTACTTGGTGGACATTAACGATCCCTTGGTATCTTTTGTGAAGAGTAAGTGAGTTATCTCCTGCACCCTGAATAACTCACAAATTTCTGCTCTAATCTACAGGGGGCACTGCACCAGCGATATGTCCATGCTCCGATTAGTTAATGCGAAACAGGTACCCACGTGATGCTCACAAAATAACGGAGGAATAGAGGATCTGAGGCCAACCTATCAAACTGGTGCACTGGAGGGAAGAGGTTGCATCATGGAGAATACCACTGTTGTAGATGAGATGACGTCAAAGTTACTGACACGTGATATCTCACAAACAAAACAGGACATGATGTGTCGGGTCCCCTGGCTCAAAACTCACATCATCCCAGTTTCTCTGATCTATCTTAACAAGGTTGATTGCTCTCATTTGGGAAAGGTGTTCAATTATTATTGATCCTATTGATGGATTATTTCCTCATCATCAAAACGATGAAATAAATATTTTACTGAAATAATTAATGAGGAAGATGCACGACTTTACTCACCAAGATGATGATGGTGATCCCTCTTGGGCTTCCGAGTTGGATGCTGCACAGACCAATGACAATCCTTTGTCATTAAATGGATGACCTCAAGAACAAGTCATCAAATTAAAATCTGATCAACACGGGCAAAAGTTCTCAAAGCAAAACAAGAAAGCAATCATGGATTGCAGACGCTCGCCAGGACGTGTTTTTAGAGGTTTTTTTAAAAGCCTTTGTGTTAAAACAAATATGACGGCCGAACCACGTGACCGATGACGTCATCTTTTTTTTCTCCACCAATGTGTCACTAGATGACGAGCAAGAAATTTCATCTTGATCGATGAAGTTTTGTACTTGTCGAATTATGACGTCATAATGGAGGCACATATGACATCATCATTTACATATTTTATTTCCCATGGAGAGTTCTTTACAATGAGCCATGTCTCAATCATTTCGATGCAGCTCTTATGGAGATAGAGGTGCATATTTTCCGCTTTTTCCAAGATGGCGCCTCTACCACGTGACTTATGAAGTCATCATTATCATTAAAAAAATTCTAGAGGTGGAGTTGCACCTATGGTGAAAAATTCCTGTCAATCAGACCAACGGTTGCAGAGAAAATCATATTTATTCTGTGCGGACAAACAGACAGACAAACGCACTCCAATGCAATAACCTCTCCGCGGACGAGGGTAACTAGTTTCGCTAATTTCGTTTAAAGTTATTAATATCAAGGGAGGTCTTGCTATTTACCAAATTTGGGGTTAAAGTAATGTCGGCGAAGATGAATGAAGATAATTCTCAGGTTAAATTTCCTGATCTCATCAACAATAGAGAGTTCATAGAACACATCACTCCATGCTGTCTTTAAAATATAAGGTTGGGGGCGGAGCCTACTAGCAGCAAATCTGATTGGTCGTGATGATGTAAATGGCCGTAACATTTTGAATCGGGTTTCTGAAAATACAAAAAGGCGATTTCTGGTCTGGAGTGTTCAAATATAGAATTTGGAAGTAAGGTAATCTTCATGCTGATGAAGCTTCACTTCATGTAAGGAAGGAAAACTTCAATTCAAATAAAACAAAGATGTTTATGGTCGGAGAAAAAAGAAATTCCGGAAGTTTACCGCTGTTAACGTCTTATACACCGCCTTATTTAACACAGGTACATTATTTACTCGTGCCTGTTGTTTGTATCCTTTAGAATGTCCTTAAAAACAGGAACGTTGTTTGGAATGACTTTCAATTTTGTCTGACTGCCAGGCAGACAGACAGTAAAAAATTTGATCTTACTACTCTGTGCGTACAGAATCGGGATGAATTCAAAGACCAAGTACTGTAAAACGGCAAACGTGTCTTCCGATTCGTGTTCAAAATATAACATTTCCATATAACGTGTTCAAATAAGTAGTTCCTCCATGAAAATCAAAAATTTACGATCATTCTTCGATCATAAACTGACAAGAGGGACAGACAAACGAACAGTTGGACAAACTGACATGACCCAATTGCTTACCCCCACTTTTTGCTTTGCATTCGTGGGATAATTAAAAAATTATAGCATCTGAATCTTCACCAAAATCTAGTCAATTCGTCCTTGTCAAACACCCAAACTGTCCGCCAAATTTCGTCTGAATCCGTCTAACTTTTTGAGATGTCATACTCACAGACAAACAGACAGGGGTGAAAACATAACCTCCGTGTCCACCTTCGGTGGTGGAGGGGACAAAACCCCGTTCTTGATTGCGTTCCCCAGCTTATATATTACAGGCTCAGACTTGTACCAACCCCGCAGAGCAGGGGTTGACCTTTATCGGGCACCGTGGTCCCCTTTTTGAAGCAATGTTTTATGGACTGATGCCCTTCCTGCCGCCAACCCTGTTAGTCGCCTCTTGAGACACACAGAGAATCACCAGTGAACTGGTACTCAATTTGCGGACCTCGGAAGGATGACAGGCTGAGTCAACTCCCCTGGCGTTAATTCAACGATCGATACGAACCCAGGATCCGAGGATCCCAAGCCGGCACCCTAACCGCGAAGCCAACACCAGGCTAAAGGCTCAGACTTGTACGATGTTGTTTTTATTTATTTTTTTGTATACAGGATCGAGGCTCGTGAAAGAGCTAACACTTATCACACAAAAAATCAAACAGACACATAAAACATATAATAAGGGGAGCGGTAGACAAGATGGGGAGAGAAGGGGAAGCACAAACACAACATTTGAGAGCAGGGACATTGGGAGCTCTGTGAGAGGGAGAGGGCTTGGGGGGAGGAGGCGTGGGAAGGGGTGGTTTTGAAGTATAAAACACAAGGACATCAAGGACTTCCAGGAAAGAAGTTGGTATTTCAAAAAAGTGGATCTGGGGTGAAATTAGCTGGGGTAGAAAAGATCAAGGTTTTGGATGGGGGGAAGATAAGAGATGGTGGTGAACAGCTGTTTTAAAGACTTGGAGGGAGGAGTGGGATTGAAGAGAGTGAGGGAGTTTGTCCCATAGGCGGAAGAAAAGAGGAATGAAGGTGAGCAGAGAGTCTTGATTTTGGCAGTTTAACCATAAGAGGGTTGCTGGCAGATCTTGTGCGACCTGTAGGAATATTTGGGGTACAGAGCCCAGAGAGAGCTGGGGGAGCAAGGCCGGAGAGGAGTCGGTAGAAGACAGAAAGACCACCAACCTGCCTGCGGTGAGTGAGTGAAAGGCCCTCGGAGTTAGCTTCATCGCGGGAGATTCCAATGATTCTGAAAGCTTTGGTTTCAACAGCGTGAAGACGAGCTAGGTGTGAGGTCGGAGCAAAAATGTTGCAAAAAGAAATCCTCCAGATCCGAGCAGCACAAACATTGGTTACGAAGAATTCGAAGATTGATAAGGACAAAGTCCTCGTGTGAAGCTCTTCATGAAAGCAAATACGTCATCGGGCAAAACAGAAATTGTTAGGGGCCATCTAAATATTACCTCTCCAGGATGGAAAAAGGAAAATGAAATGGAAAAATGAAAAGCAGGTAGATATGCTTGAGAAGGTTATTTAGCCAACTATGAGAGGAAATGGAGAAAAGGGAAAGGGGATCTGGAGTGGAAGTGAAGAAGAGAGGATTGTGTGGGACATATTGCACAGGTGTGGCAGTGAAGGGCTTCGGGTGAAAAACTACCTACGGCCACAAAATACAAATTTAATCAGTTAATCCCACGGGACAAATAAAACAGCATTTAGACAAGGATGGAGCAAGGTGTACATCTGAAATAGAACAACCGATTAACCTCTTGTTTTCCCCACTTAAAAACAACTATGGAGTTATCCTGTAGGTGAGAGTTATCCTGTAGGTGAGAGTTATCCTGTAGGTGAGAGTTAACCTGTAGGTGAGAGTCAACCTGTAGGTGAGAGTTATCCTGTAGGTGAGAGTTATCCTGTAGGTGAGAGTTAACCTGTAGGTGAGAGTCAACCTGTAGGTGAGAGTTATCCTGTAGGTGAGAGTTAACCTGTAGGTGAGAGTTAACCTGTAGGTGAGAGTTATCCTGTAGGTGAGAGTTAAGCTGTAGGTGAGAGTCAACCTGTAGGTGAGAGTTATCCTGTAGGTGAGAGTTATCCTGTAGGTGAGAGTTAACCTGTAGGTGAGAGTCAACCTGTAGGTGAGAGTTCTCCTGTAGGTGAGAGTTATCCTGTAGGTGAGAGTTATCCTGTAGGTGAGAGTTATCCTGTAGGTGAGAGTTAACCTGTAGGTGAGAGTTAACCTGTAGGTGAGAGTTATCCTGTAGGTGAGAGTTATCCTGTAGGTAAGGGTTATCCTGCAGGTTAGAGTTATCCTGTAGGTTAGAGTTATCCTGTAGGTGAGAGTTACCCTGTAGGTGAGAGTTATCTTTGGCATTGATTGTATTTGCAGCTCACGCTGCGTTTGAACCTGATGTCGAACTTGGTCATACGTACATCTACAGGTATTCGCATCATTTGGTTTCACATAAGAAAGGAAGACGAAAATAAAGGGAAAAAAGTTCAATTTGGGGGAAAAGGGTTTTGCAGCAATTGCATCGCCAAGTTCTTCCCAGGTCCCATGTCCAGAAAATGAAATAGTTCGATTTCTTTAAAAAAATAAAAAACATAAAATGTAATCCAATCATTCCTTACTTGTTCCATCACCTGGAATTGATCTTTATTCCTCAGTGCACCAGTACTACCTGAACATGCCCATGTTCCCGGGAATCCACCGTTTTTTTTCCCCAAGCGGCATCGCTGTTAGACAAAGAAAGAGAGAGAGAGGGAGAGAAGTGTATGCATATATCTATCTATATATACTGTACAGTGTCTGTGTTGTGTTGTCGCTGAACTACTCCCTCAAAGTTTTGTGAAATCGTACCAAACTTCTGGGGTGCACATATCTCTTCCGTCCGCATGTCCTAAGGGTATTTGTTTTGAAAATTCTTCCAATTTTTATTTTGAATTTTTAAGGGAAAAAATTTTTTTCAACATAACTTTTCAACTTCAATTGTTTATAAAATGTGATATCACGTATATTACAAATACATTTGTGCATTATGATTGTTTGAATTATGATTGGTTTAAACCATGACAAAACGGCAACTCGGGTACAGTCATTTATCTATACTAGGGCATGCCCGTACTATATCTATATCTAAAATTATATCCCCCCCTCTATTTACATGAAATGGTTTGGTACATGAAATGTTTTGGTCCATTCGCAACGCCAAAGCGAACGGCGAACGCTTTACATGAAATGGTTTGGTTCATGAAATGTTTTGGTCCATTCGCAACGCCAAAGCGAACGGCGAACGGCTTGCGAGTACAGTGACAACTAATTAAACGGACAAATTTCATGTCATGTTTAGTTTTAAAACAGTTTAACGCCAACATATGGCATGCACGTACCCGTACGATCCGAAATGGCGCACGCTCTCACAGGAGCTCCGGAAGGTCGTATATCGCAGTTACGATGAATCGCAAATTCGTTTTTATTAGTTTTATTATTAGTTTTAAAACATAGTTTAACGCCAACATAGCGCCAACATAGTTTGCAAACGTGAAATAAATGAATACGCTCTCAAATGTGCCATCCGAGGCAGAGTGTGTCCGCCACGTTCGGCACACGCGATAGTTCGCTGCTCTCTGATTGGTTGAATCGTTTTTTGGACATAGCTCGGTAAGTAATTGTCCGATTAATATGAAACCTTGAAAAGGCACATCCTCGGGTCCCCAGCAATATACCTGGCAAGTTTAAAGTATATCGGACCCGTGGTTGTCGAGAAACAGCGGTCACAGACAAACAAACGTACAAACGTACAGAGATTACTGGAATTATAGATAGAAGATATCTACACATCTGGGCAGTGTCTGTGTTGTCACTTAACGACTCCCTCAATCTTTTGTTTCCGTGGTTGTGAAGTGTTTTTAATAACGTTGTGGTGGTTTTGAATCACGTGGTGGTGAGGTATTTTGAATTATGTGGTGGTGAGGTGTTTTTAAATGACGTGGTGGTGAGGTGTTTTTAATTAATTGGGGGTGAGGTGTTTTGAATTATGTGATGGTGAGGTGTTTTGAATTAATTGGTGGTGAGGTGTTTTGAATTACGTGGTGGTGAGGTGTTTTGAATTATGTGATGGTGAGGTGTTTTTAATTTCGTGGCTGTGAGGTGTTTTTATTTTCGTGGTGGTGAGGTGTTTTTATTTTCGTGGTGGTGAGGTGTTTTTAAATGACGTGGTGGTGAGGTGTTTTTAAATGACGTGGTGGTGAGGTGTTTTTATTTTCGTGGCTGTGAGGTGTTTTTAAATGACGTGGTGGTGAGGTGTTTTTATTTTCGTGGCTGTGAGGTGTTTTTATTTTCGTGGTGGTGAGGTGTTTTTATTTTCGTGGCTGTGAGGTGTTTTTAAATGACGTGGTGGTGAGGTGTTTTTATTTTCGTGGCTGTGAGGTGTTTTTATTTTCGTGGTGGTGAGGTGTTTTTATTTTCGTGGCTGTGAGGTGTTTTTAAATGACGTGGTGGTGAGGTGTTTTTATTTTCGTGGCTGTGAGGTGTTTTTAAATGACGTGGTGGTGAGGTGTTTTTATTTTCGTGGCTGTGAGGTGTTTTTAAATGACGTGGCTGTGAGGTGTTTTTATTTTCGTGGTGGTGAGGTGTTTTTAAATGACGTGGTGGTGAGGTGTTTTTAAATGACGTGGTGGTGAGGTGTTTTTAATTTCGTGGCTGTGAGGTGTTTTTAATTTCGTGGTGGTGAGGTGTTTTTAATTTCGTGGCTGTGAGGTGTTTTTATTTTCGTGGTGGTGAGGTGTTTTTAATTTCGTGGCTGTGAGGTGTTTTTATTTTCGTGGTGGTGAGGTGTTTTTATTTTCGTGGTGGTGAGGTGTTTTTAAATGAGGTGGTGGTGAGGTGTTTTTAAATGACGTGGTGGTGAGGTGTTTTTATTTTCGTGGCTGTGAGGTGTTTTTAAATGACGTGGTGGTGAGGTGTTTTTATTTTCGTGGCTGTGAGGTGTTTTTATTTTCGTGGTGGTGAGGTGTTTTTATTTTCGTGGCTGTGAGGTGTTTTTAAATGACGTGGTGGTGAGGTGTTTTTATTTTCGTGGCTGTGAGGTGTTTTTATTTTCGTGGTGGTGAGGTGTTCTTATTTTCGTGGCTGTGAGGTGTTTTTAAATGACGTGGTGGTGAGGTGTTTTTATTTTCGTGGCTGTGAGGTGTTTTTAAATGACGTGGTGGTGAGGTGTTTTTATTTTCGTGGCTGTGAGGTGTTTTTAAATGACGTGGCTGTGAGGTGTTTTTATTTTCGTGGTGGTGAGGTGTTTTTAAATGACGTGGTGGTGAGGTGTTTTTAAATGACGTGGTGGTGAGGTGTTTTTAATTTCGTGGCTGTGAGGTGTTTTTAATTTCGTGGTGGTGAGGTGTTTTTAATTTCGTGGCTGTGAGGTGTTTTTATTTTCGTGGTGGTGAGGTGTTTTTAATTTCGTGGCTGTGAGGTGTTTTTATTTTCGTGGTGGTGAGGTGTTTTTATTTTCGTGGTGGTGAGGTGTTTTTAATTAATTGGGGGTGAGGTGTTTTGAATTATGTGGTGGTGAGGTGTTTTGAATTACTTGGTGGTGAGGTGTTTTTAATTAATTGGGGGTGAGGTGTTTTGAATTATGTGATGGTGAGGTGTTTTGAATTACTTGGTGGTGAGGTGTTTTTAATTTCGTGGCTGTGAGGTGTTTTTATTTTCGTGGTGGTGAGGTGTTTTTATTTTCGTGGCTGTGAGGTGTTTTTATTTTCGTGGTGGTGAGGTGTTTTTATTTTCGTGGCTGTGAGGTGTTTTTAAATGACGTGGTGGTGAGGTGTTTTTATTTTCGTGGCTGTGAAGTGTTTTTATTTTCGTGGCTGTGAGGTGTTTTTATTTTTGTGGTGGTGAGGTGTTTTTAAATGACGTGGTGGTGAGGTGTTTTTATTTTCGTGGTGGTGAGGTGTTTTTAAATGATGTGGTGGTGAGGTGTTTTTAATTTCGTGGCTGTGAGGTGTTTTTATTTTCGTGGCTGTGAGGTGTTTTTAAATGACGTGGTGGTGAGGTGTTTTTATTTTCGTGGCTGTGAGGTGTTTTTAAATGACGTGGTGGTGAGGTGTTTTTATTTTCGTGGTGGTGAGGTGTTTTTAAATGACGTGGTGGTGAGGTGTTTTTAATTTCGTGGCTGTGAGGTGTTTTTACTTTCATGGTGATGAGGTGTTTTTAATTTCGTGGCTGTGAGGTGTTTTTATTTTCGTGGTGGTGAGGTGTTTTTAATTTCGTGGCTGTGAGGTGTTTTTATTTTCGTGGTGGTGAGGTGTTTTTATTTTCGTGGCTGTGAGGTGTTTTTAAATGACGTGGCTGTGAGGTGTTTTTATTTTCGTGGCTGTGAGGTGTTTTTATTTTCGTGGTGGTGAGGTGTTTTTATTTTCGTGGTGGTGAGGTGTTTTTAAATGACGTGGTGGTGAGGTGTTTTTATTTTCGTGGCTGTGAGGTGTTTTTATTTTCGTGGTGGTGAGGTGTTTTTATTTTCGTGGTGGTGAGGTGTTTTTATTTTCGTGGTGGTGAGGTGTTTTTATTTTCGTGGTGGTGAGGTGTTTTTAAATGACGTGGTGGTGAGGTGTTTTTATTTTCGTGGCTGTGAGGTGTTTTTATTTTCGTGGTGGTGAGGTGTTTTTAAATGACGTGGTGGTGAGGTGTTTTTATTTTCGTGGTGGTGAGGTGTTTTTATTTTCGTGGCTGTGAGGTGTTTTTAAATGACGTGGTGGTGAGGTGTTTTTATTTTCGTGGCTGTGAGGTGTTTTTAAATGACGTGGTGGTGAGGTGTTTTTATTTTCGTGGTGGTGAGGTGTTTTTAAATGACGTGGTGGTGAGGTGTTTTTAATTTCGTGGCTGTGAGGTGTTTTTATTTTCGTGGTGGTGAGGTGTTTTTAATTTCGTGGCTGTGAGGTGTTTTTATTTTCGTGGTGGTGAGGTGTTTTTAATTTCGTGGCTGTGAGGTGTTTTTATTTTCGTGGTGGTGAGGTGTTTTTATTTTCGTGGCTGTGAGGTGTTTTTAATTTTGTGGTGGTGAGGTGTTTTCATTTTCGTGGCTGTGAGGTGTTTTTAAATGACATGGTGGTGAGGTGTTTTTATTTTCGTGGTGGTGAGGTGTTTTTAAATGACGTGGTGGTGAGGTGTTTTTATTTTCGTGGTGGTGAGGTGTTTTTAATTTCGTGGCTGTGACGTGTTTTTATTTTTGTGGTGGTGAGGTGTTTTTAATTTCGTGGCTGTGAGGTGTTTTTATTTTCGTGGTGGTGAGGTGTTTTTAATTTCGTGGCTGTGAGGTGTTTTTATTTTCGTGGTGGTGAGGTGTTTTTATTTTCGTGGCTGTGAGGTGTTTTTAAATGACGTGGCTGTGAGGTGTTTTTAAATGACATAGTGGTGAGGTGTTTTTATTTTCGTGGTGGTGAGGTGTTTTTAAATGACGTGGTGGTGAGGTGTTTTAAATGACGTGGTGGTGAGGTGTTTTGAATTACGTGGTGGTGAGGTGTAATCGTCCCAAACTTCCAGTCTGCACCTACCCCTCCCCTATGTATGTGCTGAGGGGTTCTTTCTTGAAAAAAAAAAACATTCCACCTAAATCTTCAACCTAAATTGCCTATAAAAATGTAATATCACAAACACAACAAATACATTTGTGCAAAGTAATTGTTTGTATTATGATTGGTGCAAATCATGACAACACAGCAACTTAGGTACAGTCATTATCCTCAGCTAAAATGAGCCCGTTCCTCCGTAACGCGCGAGCCGAGCCGAGCCGAGCCGAGCCGAGCCGAGCTAGTATATATATATTTGGGGGCCGCTGAGAGCTGGGATCTTTGACGTGCACCAAGTAATGCCGGTGTAGGAGGATAGAATCACTCCACAGGATAAAATCACTCCCCCTAGGATTTTAACACTCCCCCTTGCAGGATCAAATGACTCCCCAGGATTATAACCCCCCCCCCCTATATATTTTGTGATTTAAACAATATTTATTGCATGGTAATGACATGCAACCATGACAAAGTTAATGAATATGAACATAAAATGATAAATGAATTGATAAACAGGGCAGAATGATGTCCTTTGTAAACGTCTCTCCCTAAAAATAAAAATACAATGTTTTTCGCATCCCCGCATTAAACTGGGTAAATGAAATAAAGAAAAGTATAAATTTAACATTCAAATAACTATATATTTTGATATTAGAGCATTCGCAGTAATCATTACGATACATTTACGATGTTTTATACAAAAAGGATATTTTCATTTCAACATATAATATGTCATTTTAAGTTACGTTCTATAAATTTACTTTGGTATAACTTTACAAACCCTAACCCTAACCCTATACATATAGATATGAAATGAAGTACACTGCATGATATATTTTTAAACCATAACAAAGTATAATAACTCATGTGAATATAAATGAACGGGAGTATTGATTAAATATACGGGGAAAACGGGACTCATGTCTTCTTTTGTTGTATTGAAATAATGATAGGCTCAAATATAGTACATGTATTCAACATGGGCTCAAATATAGTACATGTATTCAACATGGGCTCAAATATAGTACATGTATTCAACATGGGCTCAAATATAGTACATGTATTCAACATGGGCTCAAATATAGTACATGTATTCAACATGGGCTCAAATATAGTACATGTATTCAACATGGGCTCAAATATAGTACATGCATTCAACATGGGCTCAAATATAGTACATGTATTCAACAATTAAATATTAAGATCCGACAATATGATGCACATGCTTACACCGTATACACTAAAATACACAGTAAAATCTCTGTTGATCATTGCAACGATATCTAACATCCTGTGCGTTATATTTCCAAAGTAACTAAATATATCTTTCCATTCTTTCTGGGGGGTTGACTTTATCCTAATGGGGAGTGCTTTGATCCTGGAGGGAGTGTGTCGATCCTGACAGGGGGAGTGATTCTGTCCGAGGATAATTACACTCTCGAGTGCCAGTCCTAGGATTAGTTCACTCTAGAGTGATTTTATCCTCGGACAAAATCACTCCAGAGTGAGATTTTAGGGGAGTGAGAGAATCCAGCTACATCGGCAGGGGATTTCTATTCGGTGCGTAAAAGTGTAACCTGCAATATAACTCCCACTCGTACCTCTCCCCGCACCTCCCAAATAGGTGAAGTGAATCGGTTGTTGTTACAACACAAGACCAATGGACAGAACACGTTCTCTTATATTCTTCTACAGGGAAAGCAGGATATATTGCTACGTACCCTGGGTTTCTCATTGGTGAAAACAACCAGGCAGATAAGCAGCAGCAGTGGCAGGTAAACCCAAGATTTCATGGTGTCGTGGACCGTTGAGGTGAACAGCAGAGGCTTTAGACGTGAACAGACTCTCCTCTATTACTCTGCACTGACCAGTTGTCTGATCAAAGGTTGTTTAAAAAGACCACCGAGGCTCACAAACAACCAAAAGCAAACAAAAATATAAAAGGGGCCGGACCGTCTATAACTCGATACGTTCGTTACGCCCATGAAACGGCAGCATTTTCCATCCCGCTTGTCACATTCTCCTTCAAACACCGACCTTTTATTCTACTTTCCACTTTGTGTGTGGAAAGTTTTTATTGTCAGGCCAAGTCATGCCGGTGACTTGCTACAGGTACAATGTAAACCTGTGCTAACCTGTTTCATTGTACAACCTGGTTATTTACCCAAACACTTAATATTCATTCATGCCCCCCCCCCCCCCTTGGAGTTCCCTTCGGATGCATGCAAAGTTTTGGGATGATACATTTTATGGCTTTGGAGTTATGGGACACACACACACACACATCTCATTTTTTCATTTCTGTTCCTCACAATTCTATCCCTCTCTTTCATTCACAGACATGCACACACACACACACGCACACACACACACACACACACACCCACACACAGATACACTTAATTAATTGTACAGTATTGGTTGTTCCTAAACTTAAATAATTTAAAGGATTGTTGTAAATGATGTTAATTTCACAACATCCCATATTCAACTTTATTTAAATTGCAAACCTCAAACATAGTTTCTCCACCTAAAGCAAGAACGTTAACCCGGAAGCAATATTGACTAGTTTCCCGACTCCATGGATCATCAGCTGGGCACCGTTCCTCCTCGAGGTTTCGATCCTTTCAGCCCAGGACCTCTCCAAACGGCGGATCCACAACCTCGATCATGGATCCACATCAATAGATGGTACATCAGTAGATCCACAAACTCAGTTGCGTCCAGGCAGTCAGTCAACCCATCAATGCAACATCACTTATTCAAACTTTACTTGCAATAGGATAATGTTTTATCATATATTTATAACTTTCCTTACACACTCTATAATATAACACACACACACACACACACACACACACACACACACACACACACACACACACACACACACACACACACACACACACACACACACACACACACACACACATTATCTTTTGTTGTTGTAGATTCACTTTTGTTGTCTCGATCTCCATCAGCAGTTTCGTCGTTTAAGAAATCACATCATTTTTTTTCTTGTCTGGGATGCCCGCAGGTATAATGAAGCCTCGTCAAGCAGGATGGCACGGACCGTGGAACAGCGAATAAAAAAATTTAAAAACCACCTTTAGAGGCCATTTTTCCCCGCAAAGCGGGGGTTGGCCTTTTTCGGGAACTGTGGTTGTTGTTGTTTTTCGGTCCCCTTTTTGAAGCAATGTTTTACGGCCGGATGCCCTTCCTGACGCCAACCCTTTTTGCCGCCTTTAACGACAAGCAGGGAATTACCAGTGAACTGGTACTCAATTAGCCGACCTCGGAAGGTATGAACAGGCTGAGTCAACCCCCCTGGCGGTAATTCAGCGATCGACCGGGATTCGAACCCAGGATCCTTGGTATTTTTTTTATCCTAAGCCGGCACCCTAGCCGCTAGCCCAACACCAGGGAACAGCGAATGAGGTCATCAAATCCACTAAACTCTCGCTTCGGGGGGGAAGGAGACAAAGAAGATCTGGAGGAAATGCTCATCAAATCTCAGGACGATGTGCCGCCCAGAAAGCGAAGAGAGTTGCCAGACACCGCCCGAAACAAAGGCACCAGCGGAGTGGGGATTCTTTTGATCATTTAATAAAAATTCTGAGGATAATTTTCATGGATTCCGAATACCGATGCAAAGAGGATCTCGGAAAAAACTCCTCGATATGGGAGATTAGCTCTCACTGGCCAAAGCCATAGAAATAGATCAACACCTTCAGCTCTCGCATAAGCAAACAAGGAGCAGAGATTGCATACCCTCGCCAGGATGTGATTGTTTGGTGTATTTTGTGTTTTATTGCTGATGTAGATTTATGTTCAATCCAATATAGTGTTGTAGATATTTTGGACAGTATGTGATTGATGAATCAAGAATTCAATGTCCAAAACCTTTTGTCAGAAGAAGGATCACAAATTTTAATTCCCGAGGAGGATATCACTTTTCGTTTACAAGGAAATACACAGCAAGAAACATGAAACCCTCATCAAACCAAGAACGTACTGTAAATCACGAAAAGCACACTGCCAGGTACACAACAAAATCCTAAATCAAAGTCCTCAGTGAAAATCCTGGTACAGTAGAGATGTACAAAGAAAATGTCACATCAAAACACCATCATGCATAGTATACAATATCAACTTACAGCAGGGGCGGATCCGGGAATTTCAAGATGGGGTGAGGGGGGGGGGGTGGATGAGACAAAAGCGCTTGGGGGGGGGAGGGGGGTTAAGAGGGGTCTGGGGTCCTCCCCCGGGAAATTTAAAAACTGATCGTCAGAAACGGCATTTCGTGCGTTCTCGGAAGTTTCTGCAGCTCCTTGCGTTCTTCCCTGGTCCAACAGTTCAGCAGATTCGCGATGACTAATGGTCAGATAGAGGAACTGGTGAAACGACTTGCCCAGCTGTTCCTTCTGCTATAAATTAATGAATTTTGTAGGTGTGTGTGTGTGTCTGTTTGTGTGTGTCTGTTGGTGTGTGTTTGTGTGTGTCTGTTGGTGTGTGTTTGTGTGTGTGTGATGTGCGCGCGTGCGGCATGTTTTTTGTCCTGCACACGAGTCCTGTTCTCCTGGAGCTTTCTGATATGGAATTTCTGATTTGTGTTGTTCTCGCGAAATGATTGTTATGATCTCCTGAGTTAATTAGGCAAATTAACTACAAAGAATCCAGAAGAATTCCCATGTTTCTAAACGCACGCCATGTTAAGGTGTATAGAGCAGCTTAATAGGTGTTGGTCAAAGCCCGGCACCGCCATGCGCCGAGGTTGTGAAGATCAAGGCAGGGGGTTCTCCCCACAAAGCCCGGCACCGCCATGCGCCGAAGTTGTGAAGCTCAAGGCAGGGGGTTCTCCCCACAAAGCCCGGCACCACCATGCGCCGAGGTTGTGAAGCTCAAGGCAGGGGGTTCTCCCCACAAAGCCCGGCACCGCCATGCGCCGAGGTTGTGAAGCTCAAGGCAGGGGGTTCTCCCCACAAAGCCCGGCACCGCCATACGCCGAGGTTGTGAAGCTCAAGGCAGGGGGTTCTCCCCACAAAGCCCGGCACCGCCATGCGCCGAGGTTGTGAAGCTCAAGGCAGGGGGTTCTCCCCACAAAGCCCGGCACCGCCATGCGCCGAGGTTGTGAAGCTCAAGGCAGGGGGTTCTCCCCACAAAGCCCGGCACCGCCATGCGCCGAGGTTGTGAAGCTCAAGGCAGGGGGTTCTCCCCACAAAGCCCGGCACCGCCATGCGCCGAGGTTGTGAAGCTCAAGGCAGGGGGTTCTCCCCACAAAGCCCGGCACCGCCATGCGCCGAGGTTGTGAAGCTCAAGGCAGGGGGTTCTCCCCACAAAGCCCGGCACCGCCATGCGCCGAGGTTGTGAAGCTCAAGGCAGGGGGTTCTCCCCACAAAAGAGATCAGATAGGACAGCGGAATGTGAATGATTTTATTAATGGTAAATTATGCTATTTTGGAATAGACGGCGCTTGTGTTTCTGAATGAAAATGTCACACACATCATGTGGGGATATGGTGACGTCATGGTGTATGTTCATGAGGGCCAGAGATGCCATCCGACTTTCTCCCATGGAATTTCTCAGGTAGGTCTTCAGACGACGCAGGCAAGAAAATGAGCGTTCGGCCTCACAGGAGCCTCCAGGGAGGGTGCATCCAATATGGAGTAGGACTTCGATGGATGGAAATTCGTCTCCATCTACTGCGCAGAATCAATCCATGAGTGTGCTTGGAAGCGTGTTGTTGGGCTTCCTTCTCCAAAACATCTGCCAGTCTCTAAGCTCATGTATCAGTCCTGCGGGATGTTCCATGTCGTTTTTCCAACGCAACAGCTTCTGATGTCGGGCTGGAATGTCGCAGGTATCGGCGATTATTGCAGATGGCATCAGCAGAAATAGATCACTACCTTCCCGATTTTCAGCACAGAATCGGGGGTCCATTTCCTGGCTGAGGTGGTCGAGAAATGGAATGCACATGTTTCTGAGGTGGAAGAGCAAGGGAGTATTGGCGGCAGTGTTTGGACGAAGGATTTGTCGTTTTACAACTCTCGGCATTGTGACGTCACCTCCTACATTGGCCTTGGCACGATCGAACCAATGAAATAATTCAGTTTCAGCATTTGACCGGAGTTGAGTGAGCGCGTCCTTCTTGTCGTCAATCATAGAGTATTCCTCCAGCACATCCATGCCGTTGCGTTGCAGAGGGGGCGGGGCGGCGGGGGTATTGGGGGGGGGGGGGGGGTGGTGCACATGACTTTTATACTGGCTGGAATTGGGAGGAGCAAGTCAAAAAGGAGGAGCGAAGATGGGATTGGTCGCATGAAGAAAAGGGGAGGAGAATAGTAGGATTGGATGAGCAAAGTGTAGGTGGGAGGGATGAGGGCAGTGGGGATTGGTCAAATGAAATATTGGGGTGGGAGGCAGCTAAGATCGAGGGATACAATGTGATTGGTCGAATGAAATATTGGAGTGGGAGGGATATCCCGCTGAGTGGGGAGATTGAAGAATGCATATTAAAATATCCTTAATGAGGAAGATATGTTCTTTTGTTTGCATCAGACTTCGCGGAGCCAAGACTCTCCCAATTCTGCTTGGAGACTTCAAGGACAATGTGAAAGTCATTCACTTTATACGACGTGAATGTGAATGAATGAATGGCGTCAGGAAGGGTATCCGGCAATAAAAAAACATTGCCTCAAAAAGGGAACCATGATTGTCATGGGGCCTGCAAGGCTAAACCCTGCTCTCGCAGGGAAAAATGGCCTTACAACGATCATTCATTCATTCACAAAGGATATTCCTGTCACTCTGCCCTCTTATCAGTATATACAGTACGCGTCAGAAGTAACCTAGCTTCCACGGTCCGCGGATAACCCGGTCAGGATAACCCGGTCAGGATAACCCGGTCTCACATCATCCGCGTCCACATTCAACCGTGCATAAATTTGCATATTTAATGAAGTTCGTCTGTCAAACTTTGGTTTCCGTGCGATAACCACGAAATATTGGCTGATTTCCACAAAATTTTGTACACACGTGTCTCAGCATAACTCGATCAAGTTTGAAAACCAGCATGAACCGCACATAAATTTGCATATTTTTGGAGATCCATCTGTTCAGTGTGCCCCAACAGTTTTCCGGACGACAGACTGCCGGTAGGGGACATGTATTGCAGCGCAATAGTAATACTCAGAATGCTTGTTTACCAAGAAAGCCTCATTTTTCTACAATTTGCTTACAGAACTTAGTATAAAAACATTTTATTTCTATATTTGAGTGTATTAAAACACAACGCAATAATGATTTTCTGAATCATTATTCGATATTGCACAGAATCATTTATCATCTGGGAAGACCCGATCCAACATTACATAAAAAATGATTTTACCATTCTGTGGTTCTCCACAGAATTATGACAAGATGTGGTCTAACGTTGCCTCTTAAGAGTTTACGAACTCGAGCAAACAATTTTGATCAGGGTGCCAGAGATAATTCACCTACTTGAGAAAATCTCAACTTCTGTATGGAAGTCACCAAAAAAATTGCACAACAGGTGAGCAGGTTATAAACACACGCGTTTGACAGGTTGTGGCTCATATAAATCACTCGATAAATTTTACACTTCCACAATAGCTACCCACCCATGTGACTGATGACGTCAACAATTTATTCTCCCATGCACCCCGACCCCACGCTCCTCCCTCTTCTCAGGCCTACCTCGTGTTACTCGACTAGTGAGCGAACAAAGGGCAGCGAATGCTGCTGGCAACCAAAGCGTAACAAAATGCTGCAGGCAGCCAAAGCGTAACAAATTGAGGGATCAGCCAAATGGGGCGCGGGATCAATTATGCCCATGGAGGTGGGATTGGAGGGTGGACGCAAAATGAAAGGACCTAAACTCATGGCTTTACACAATGCAGATATTACAAGGGGAAATGGCCTATTCTTACACATACTATGACATAACTAATACTCTAAGGTGGCCTACGTGTAGCTCATGGACTAACTAAGGGGGGCAACCCTTTAACCTTTAATGATCAATATGTGCCAATCTCAAAACCGTAGCAATATATTCCAACAATACGTATGTGTATTGTAACGGATTTGGGAAACCGTGCACTGTGTGTGTAATTCATTACCTGTTCACCGCTGTTCAGCTCCATACCCAAATAAGGTAACAAGACCATGGCATTGCCATATAAGGCCACAAAACAGAGCATGGGGGCGGTACCCAAACGGCCGAGGGCGTGTCACACCCCCGCTTGAGAGATGCGTGCAACAATCGCGCAAAGAGAGTACATGCTACTGGGCTGGTACGAGAGGCTGGTACGAGAAGCTGGTACGTGCTGCTGAACTGTTACGAGAGCGGGGTGCGTGCTGCTGAGCTGGGTTCGAGGCTGGAGCTGGGATCGAGGTACTGGAGAGGAGAATCCCAGTGTTACCGACAGAGAGAGAGAGAGAGAGAGTCGTGGGTCGGAACGGAACCTCGCCAGATGGACGAACCTCCTGCCATTCCTGTCATCATCCCCGTGTAAGTCTGACTGTCGTCTGTCTGTTTGTTCTGTCTGGGGAATAAGTTAAGCCTGAATAGATAAGCTAGAATTGCACTGTGTCTTCTTCTTCTGTAAATTATTTTCGTTTTCTTTCCTTCTCCCTTGGTTTCTTTGATTGTGTAAATAGTAGTTAATAAATCCCTGTTATTTCCTCCCTTTGCCTTCTTCTTCTTCCTCGTCCGATCGTCCTTGTCTTTTCCATCATTGAACACCTGTGGCACGATTTGGCCAACCGCATATGAATCGGGTTTAGTCAATTGATAAACGGCTCGCGCCGCAGTCCGCTTCGCTCGGCGTAATCCATTAACGCTGCGGCTCGGGCAGAAGTTATTCCCTCGTTCCCGGCTGGTGGCAGTAATTAGGTAAGTAGCGAACCCCTAGGCCTACGGACCCTACCTGCCGTCGGTCCGGTAAGGACGTTGTAACTTCGAGGACCACGTCGGTCAGTCACAGACAAGGGGATTAATCCCCCCTTGATAAGGGGAAGAGGGGCCGACGTTGAGATCCGTAAGAATTGGTGTCAGGAGTGGGATTCGGACCCGAAGTGCGCTTAACGCACTCAAAATTACGAGCGGCCGAAATTATTATTAATATTCCAAATTAAAAATCGTGCCATGGATGATCAAGGCGACCGGATGCCGGTGGGGGAGTTACAGAAGGGTTAGAAGCAGCCCAGGACCCCAGGGAAGAGGTGGGAGTAATGGAGGAGGAGCGCAATACGCATTGGGTTGCAGAGGGTTCAGGCGCACAAGATGGTGTCCTCGTGCACAAGGTGGCAGCAGCACAAAATGGCGGCTCGCACGTGGTTGCGGCAGACGGGCCCACAATGCCAATGGACTTTGGCCTATTTATGACGCATTTCATTGCATCAATGAAGGGTGACAGTAGGGGATTGGATGCAATGATGGTTCCCCAGGGAATCGACATGGAAAGAAGGAGGAAGGAAGCAAGGGACAACCCGGAGGGATATCGGGAGCAAATAAACGCCAACATAAAAAAATGGGGGAGATCGTAGACCGCATGGGAGGCGGGAGAGGCACATCGGTGCACGACGAGGTAAAGCAGGTCGAGAAGCGCTGGTTGAGCGAGGCAGAGCAAAGCACGGGTAAAATGACGGGTGTAGAGATCGCGACCCGGGGTATGGGAAAGCCGGCGACCGCCGAGGTAGGAGAGAAAATTTTATTCGGACCAGCGGTCGTCGAGGGAAAGAAAAAAGAAATTAAGTCCGAATCATTCAAAGCCGTAGTGGAAATTGGAATTGGAGAGACCACAGATGTAGAAAAGCACTCGCGGCAGGGAGGAATGGAAATTGCCCAAAGTCTGTGCTCACATCACGATGCTGTGCTTATTAACCCCAATAAAGATTTTCAGGTGTTGGAGCGAGGAGGAAGAAGAATTCCCCAGGTGAGTCGCCTGTATATTGTGCGGGGAGATTTTGTAGAAGGATGTTTGGCGACAAAAGAATTTTCGCGCGCTTGGGATCGAGAAAGCATCCGGGCGTTGGTGAAGGGTCCCTTGTGAGTGGGATGAGTGGAAATGGCACGCTTGTGGAAAAAAAAGTGTGCATCGGGGAATGAGCGTGTTACAAAGTGTGAGGGTGAAACCAAGTGCAAGCGAGAATGCACGTCGGAGTGTACGGAGTGTGACACGGAGAGTGAGTTGGTGGTGGCGCAAGTGCGAGAGGGCACATCGGAGCGCGAGTGTGAAACCGAGTGCGAGCAAGAATGCACGTCAGAGTGTACAGAGTGTGACACGGAGAGTGAGTTGGTGGTGGCGCAAGTGCGAGAGGGCACATCGGAGCGCGAGTGTGAAACCGAGTGCGAGCGAGAATGCACGTTGGAGTGTATGGAGTGTGACACGGAGAGTGAGTTGGTGGTGGCGCGAGTGCGAGAGGGCACATCGGAGCGCGAGTGTGAAACCGAGTGCGAGCGAGAATGCACATCGGAGTGTACGGAGTGTGACACGGAGAGTGAGTTGGTGGTGGCACGGGTGCGAGAGGGCACATCGGAGCACGAGTGTGAAACCGAGTGCGAGCGAAAATGCACGTCGGAGAGTACGGAGTGTGACACGGAGAGTGAGTTGGTGGTGGCGCGGGTGCGGGAGGGTACATCGGAGCGCGTGATGGTGAGTGTTACAGAGGATGTAACCGGAGAGTGTGCGCAAGAGTTGGCGCGAGAGTGTGCGGTGATGATTGGGTGTGCGGAAGAGTGCACGCCCGTGGTGGTTACGGAGTACGTAACGGGGGAGGGTGCACGTGAGAAGTGTGCGGACAGCGAGTGGTGTGTAACAGAGGAGTGCATGATAACAGAGTGTGCTGTCGGAAGTGAGAATGAATGCGACACAAAGAGTGAGAGCGATACGGAGTGTACATGCGAGGGTGAGAGTGACCCAGAGAGTAAGGTGGTGGTGGAACGTGTGCGAGAGTGTACACCTGAGTTAGTGGTGGCGTGTGTGCGGGAGGGCGCACCGAAGCGCATGATCGGGTGTGCAGAAGAGTGCACACCCATGGTTGTCACAGAGGATGTGACCGAGGAGTGGGCACGAAGAGGTGTGTTGATGAGGTGTGCGAACGATGAGTGTGTGCCAAGGTGTGCGGTGGTCAGGTGTGTGACGAAGTCTGTGAGCGTAATGAGTGTACCTGGGTGGTGTGTAAGAGAAGGTACAATGACGGAGTGTATGGAGACACCTGGATGTGTGAATAAGGCGTGAGCAATCGGTGCGCGGTGCGCTTTGTTGGATGCGAGGCTCGGCGCAGATTGGTGCTGTGTCGCTTCTCTTCGAAGCGTCGTTGCCGATTCGGGCATGGCCCCGCCCCGCACAGTCGAGTCCGGGCTTTGCCGGGCAAAGCGACCGGTCCGGTTCAAGGGCAGGTAGGAGGGACCGGAGCGGCCGCTCCCTTGTGGTTGCGGCGTTCCGGCCGGGCGAGATCGAGCCATCGGGCCGGAGACCGAAAGGTTCCGCGCCATGATGGTGCGTGGAATCTCGGTCCGAGCAAACCGCCTCCCTTGAACCGAAAGCCGGACGGACTCAACCTGCAGGTGACCAAACCACCCAAATTCATAGCTCGGCTTTGTGAAGCCGAGTTTTAATAATGTAACGACGCACCGAGGCTCAGATATAGTGGACTGTGATGGTAATAGTGTTTTGGATCCGAAATTTGGAATAGTGAATAGGATTGGCAGAAATGATTGGCAAATTGATGGGCAAAAATGATTGGCAGTGATTGGCAAATTTTGATTTGCAGGAATTTGATGGCAAAATTGATACTGGAAGATGCCCGATGTGGTGGGATGGCAACTCTGCCATCCCTCACAACACGGGGCACATGAGCACTAGTTATGGGGTTTGGCAGTGTAAGCTCGCCGAGGGAAGGTTTGGATAATTGTATAGGGATCTAGAGAAGATTGACCATAGGTAACTGGAGATTTAAGTAGCGACATTATACCTGTAGTGGGGACGTAGAGAGTAGGGTAGTTGGATTATAACGACGAGGGAGCGCAATAGTATAAGGGGCGACTGGGAAACGCGAGTTTCAGAGGGGAGTAGGTAGATCAGATGATGCCGTGTGTGTGAGAATCGTGATATCGAGCAAATGAGGAATTGCTAGGCAATGCTCGGGAAGGATGTGTGTGTGAGCGTGGGAAAATCTGGGTGCCTGAGGCAATGGTTTGGAGAGTTAGAAGTGTATGGTGAAAAGTGCGATTGTGGGTTGTATTGAGCATGGAAGTGTATGGAGCAGTGTATGAGGAATAATTGTGATTGTGCGTTGTATTGTATTGAATGAAGAAGCCTGGGAGGAAGGAGGGTGCAGGAGGCACCAGGTGTGATTGCACAGGTGTGCAAGTGAACAGGTGTATGGAGCAGTGTGTGACTGAGTAATGGTGATTGTGTGTTGTGTTGAGCAAATGGTCCTGGAGGAAGGAGGGTGCAGGAAGCACCAGGTGTAGGAGTGATGGCACAGGTGTGCAAATACAGGTGAGCATGGTGGTATGGAATAAATGGTCTGGAATATATGGAGTATGGAATGGATGGTGTGGAGTGAGTATGGTGGAAACTGTGGAGTGGAGTGGTTGGTGCGAAGGGAGTGTATGGGGAGGATGGACCCCATCACGAATACCCGGGGAGGGTAGTTTAAGAGTTAGGTAGAGGGTACAGGTAAATTGTGGTTGGATATTGGCATCTGTGGTGCGTGTGGAAGAATGGAGTTTGGATGGGTGCATTAGTGACGTGGAAAAGACTGGGCATGTGGCCTGTTAGAGGGATGGTTGGTTGAGCGCTCCGCCACTGGTAGTCTGTCGGCCAGGTGAGGCCGCAGGTGGGCTCTGGGAGCCGTTAGAGTTCAATGGGGCCCGAGGATCCAGAGGAAGGACCCGGGTAGCCCAGTGCCAGAGAGGGCACTGAGGGGGTAAGCGCCAAGGAGGGCCTTCCCCAGGTAGATAGGTAGGGTGAGGAGCTAGGTAAGCTCGGGTGGCAACTTCAGTGGCGGAGGCGCACAGGTAAGTAGACCTGCTAGGGGAGCCACACGACTCAGTCCCGAAATTGTGCAAAGGCACAGGGAGTTGAACCGGGGGAGTGAGACCCCAAATTGATGAAGCACCACAGTTTGGTCATTGGGAATTTGGTTCTTAAAACCGCATAGAGTGTAAGATGGCCAATGGATTGGCAGGGAAAGACCCCGGGTAGTGTAAAGTGTATTAAAATCATTTAGAGGATAGTTAGGATTAAGAATCTCCTTGTACCATCTACATCCACTCACCTGGGGTGACAGAACTCCACACCGTGCCATGGTGTGTTGTTTTTATTTTTCTGTGCAAATGTTTGGATTATGAGACGCATCATGACGTGGGTGTGACATTGTGCTTGATGTTCCATCTCTTCCTCCTTATGAGAAATTGATGAGGAATTTGGATGATGGCAAATTTGGTTAGAGGGGTTGTGACGAATTTGGTATTAGGGGAGATATGGGGAAAACGTGACGCTAGAGACGAATTGTAAATTGTTGTAAATATGGGTAAGGGCAAGGGTGGAGGGGGTGACAGGGGGGGGGGGGGTGGCGTACGGTAGGGACGAGCTTTCTCACTTCGCTCTCCGTGCGCACCTCACCTTGCATTGCCTTTGTTGATGTGTACCCTTGTGACCTTACCCCTCGCTAACCTGTCTTCTCTGTCTTCCTTCTCCCAACCGAGGATCGTGCTCTCTGGGCACTGAGGGGAGCGTGCGGGGGGGCCGTGTCGGTATGTGCTCCGTGCTCTGTTTGGACAAGAAGGGTGGGGTCGCCGAGAAGAGACAAGCCCATGGCGCGCCACGGGGGCGGGGCTGTTCAGCTCCATGCCTAAGTAAGGCTACAAGCCCGTGGCATTGCCATATAAGGCCACAAAACAGAGCACGGGGGTGGTACCCAAACGGCCGAGGGCGTGTCATGCCCCCGCTTGAGAGATGCGTGCAACAATCGCGCAAAGAGAGTACATGCTACTGGGCTGGTACGAGAGGCCGGTACGAGAAGCTGGTACGTGCTACTGAACTGGTACGAGAGTGGGGTGCGTGCTGCTGAGCTGGGTTCCAGGCTGGAGCTGGGTTTGAGATACTGGAGAGGAGAATCCCAGTGTTACCGACAGAGAGAGAGAGAGAGAGAGTCGTGGGTCGGAACGGAACCTCGCCAGATGAACGAACCTCCTGCCACTCCTGTCATCATCCCCGTGTAAGTCTGACTGTCGTCTGTCTGTTTGTTCTGTCTGGGGAATAAGTTAAGCCTGAATAGATAAGCTAGAATTGCACTGTGTCTTCTTCTTCTGTAAATTATTTTCGTTTTCTTTCCTTCTCCCTTGGTTTCTTTGATTGTGTAAATAGTAGTTAATAAATCCCTGTTATTTCCCACCTTTGCCTTCTTCTTATTCCTCGTCCGATCGTCCTTGTCTTTTCCATCATTGAACACCTGTGGCACGATTTGGCCAACCGCATATGAATCGGGTTTAGTCAATTGATAAACGGCTCGCGCCGCAGTCCGCTTCGCTCGGCGTAATCCATTAACGCTGCGGCTCGGGCAGAAGTTATTCCCTCGTTCCCGGCTGGCGGCAGTAATTATGTAAGTAGCGAACCCCTAGGCCTACGGACCCTTCCTGCCGTCGGTCTGGTAAGGACGTTGTAACTTCGAGGACCACGTCGGTCAGTCACAGACAAGGGGATTAATCCCCCCTTGATAAGGGGAAGAGGGGCCGACGTTGAGATCCGTAACAGTATATATACCTACATACATACAGTCATGGCCAAAAATATTGGCACCTTTGCACTTTTTTTCAAATAACTCACAATTTTCCCCAAAAATATGTTGAAATTGACAAAAGTATTTGGTCTCCACAATTATTTATTTCACTGTTAATATTACAGAACCTTTGTTTTTGATTCACAACTTAATATTTCCTTTTAAATCAGAAAATAAAAAGAAATGGCATTGACAAAATTATTGACACCCTAGACTTAATATTTGGTAGCACAGACTTTGGACAAAATAACTGCAGTCAAGCACTTCCGATAGCCACGAATGAGCTTCCTCCACCTCTCCACCGGCAGTTTGTCCCACTCTTCTTGTGCAAACTGCTCCAGTTCTCCCAGATTTGAAGGGTGCCTTCTCCCAACTGCTGTTTTCAGATCTCCCCACAGGTGTTCAATGGGATTTAGATCTGGACTCATTGCTAGCCATTTCAGAACAGTCCAGTGTTTTGTCTTGAACCATTCCTGGGTGCTTTTTGAAGTGTGTTTGGGGTCATTGTCCTGTTGCAAGACCCATGACCTTCGACAGAGACCCAGCTTTCAGACACTGGGTTGAACATTGCGCTCCAAAATGCCTTGATAATCTCCTGATTTCATGATGCCATGCACACATTCAAGGTACCCAGTGCCAGAGGCAGCACAGCACCCCCAAAACATCACTGAACCTCCTCCATGTTTGACTGTAGGGAAGGTGTTCTTTTCTTTGAAGGCTTCATTCTGTTTTCTGCAAACATGGAGATGATGTGCTTTACCAAAAAGCTCTAATTTGGTCTCATCTGTCCACAAGACATTCTCCCAGAAGGAATTTGGCTTGTTCAGGTGTGTTTTAGAAAACTCGAGTTGGGCTTTTTCAGCAGTGGGGTCCTCTTGGGTCTCCTACCATAGAACCCCCTTTCATTAAGTTGGCGACGGATGGTGTGAGTTGAAACTGTCATATCTTGTGTCTGAAGGTCAGCTCAGCTTGAATCTGTTTGGCAATTGATTGAGGTACTTTCTCCACCATTCAAACAATCCTCAGCTGCAATCTTCGATGAAATTTTATCTTGCGGCCACGTCCAGGGAGGTTGGCTACAGTGCCATGGGCCTTAAGCTTCCTGATAACATTGCGTATGGTGGACACAGGAACATCAAGGTCTCTGGAAATGGACTTGTAGGCTTGACATTGTCCATGCTTGGCTACAATCTTGTGTCTGACCTTCTCAGACAATTCTCTGGTTTTCTTTATTTTCTCCATGCTAATTGTGGTGCACAGAGTGACACAAAACAGCAGAATGACTCCTTTTCTCTATTCAAACTCGGTGAATGAGTGATTTTTATATAAAAGGCACCTGCAACTCACCACAGGAGTTCAATTCCAAAGTAAAGGATAATCACCTGCTTGAAATCTAGTTCTTTCGAACAACTTCCTAAAGGTGCCAATAATATTGTCCGGGCCATTTTAGGATTTCTGTGTGGAATAAGCTAAGATTTAGTAATATTTTCAGCTTTTTTGTTTTCTCCCACTGCAAACCAAAGAAATACATTTGTGGATACCAAAAGATTTTTTATTTCAACAATTTTCTGGAAGAAATGGTGCATTATTTGAAAAAAGTGCAAAGGTGCCAATATTTTTGGCCACAAATGTGCACCCCCCCCCCCCCCCCCACCACCCTTCTCACCTGGGTACTCCTGTTAGTAGGTTATAACAATCAAAATGTATTCCCATGCATAAAGAAAGAGGAAACAAAGAAAGAAGAAGAGAGGGAAAAACCAGATTAGGCCGGCACGAGAGGGAAGGAGTAGTCAGCCAGGGCTGGAGGGTGCTGCTCGTGTAAAGGACCGGGCGACCTGAGGGAACCCCTCGGAATCTGGTCATTCCCAAGGGAGGATCTACAGTCCGGTGGTCCTGAAGATGTCAGAAGAGGAGAGACCCAGATGATGAGGATGTGAGCGGTATTGTATCCTCCCGTATCAACTCAAGGCCCGGTCGGGGATCCAAACTGGAGGAGGTGCAGCGAGAGTTCTAATCAGCACGGCATTCAAGGCAGGCCCCACAATAGGGCCCCAGGCAGCCCCAGCGGTAGGCCCCAATGCAGGCCCAGCTGTAGGCCACAATGCAGGCCCAGTGGAAGGCCCCAATGCAAGCCCAGTGGTAGGCCCAATGCAGAGGTACGGCAGCAAGAGTTCAATCAAAATCAAGCTTCAGGTAGAGGCGGACGCAGAGGTTTAATCAGGCACAACCTTCAGGTGGAGAGATTGCAGATGGAAACTCTACAATACACGAAAAGGCACTCCGCAATGAGCCCACCTCCAAAATGGCCACTGTTCGAAAGTCTCTGATGTTATGCGTACGATATACGTGAACGTTTCCTGCTTTGCTTATGAATGTTTTCTTGCAATATGTTGATGCCATGTTGGTGTAGTGCGAGCCTGTAATTCTTACTTTTTTCTCTTAATTTGCACCGGAAAGGGAGGAGACTACCGGCTTCTTGCTGATGGCTCGTGTGAGCGAGTTGATTGCCGCCATCTTTGCCTTGTTTTATTAAATGTTGTGCCGAAAGGGAGTTTCGTGTCTCGTCTTGTCCGAACCGTTTGATCACGGCCCTTTTCCTGGATCCACTGTTCTCTATTATCCTCCGTATTAGCTAGCCTTTACCGTAGGATTCCCGAGCCTACTTTTCATGGTCCTTCGAGCCGGATAACGAACAGCTGGACAAGGAAATCATGAACAAGAATATCGCCGCTACCCGGACTGCTGATTGTACTCAAACAGCAGACAATACCAGCGACATTAGCCCGGTTAGTCCTTTCAGCACTCATGGCATGAATCCATTTGTCTCTGTTTCGGTGGCCGCCGTCAGCTCCGCACCTGTATCAGCCACCGAATTACCGGGTCCGGCCATCATCAGCACTGGCAATGAATTAACGGCGTCTTCCCGACCCGAAAGGAATATACGTATCCCTGAACGTTTGAAAGACTATGTTCTTAACTACGTACCTTCAAACACGAGTGGTTCTTCCCTTAATCAGGAGTGTGGGCCGAGTTATTCTTACCGACGACATTCGTCAGGAAGCCACCGACCAAAGACTGCCTCACTATGCAGTGCACATAGCTCACGACGCAGACATTGTTCCAGCTACAGCCGTACATCCATTACATCCCAACTCAGTGGTATACAATCGGCTATTCTCATGGAAAAACGAAAACGGTATGAACTGGAGGAACGAACATGTCAAGTTGGGGAGGATGAGAGAGCTGAGAAACGTGGACAGCAGCTGCAGGATGAAGTCCTTCAGGCTCAGGAGATGGAGCACCAGGCTCTGAGGGAACGCGAGGCCTTGTCCGTCCAGCTAACAAGACAGAGATGTCTGAGGAAGGCCGAACAGGACCTGGAGGAAGCACGGTTGATAGTGTCGTTCTTGGATGCAGGAGATGAAGCGCCTAACTCTCCAACCGGGCGTCCAACCGTTACCGCCCAGCATATGATTCTGTACGGTGGTGGAGCGTCATGTACTCCCTCAGTTCAACCAAACAAACCATTGCCAACGCAGCTGCCGCTACTGCGGCCAGAGCCGGAAATTGCCATCACTGCCGACTTACAATCCACATCCACTCCTCGATTAATCATTAATGACAATCCATCACCGAAAGAGAAGGTGAAGCAAACTCATGCAACTGCATATTCATCGGCCACCACAGCTCCATTCGAAGCTTCAAATTTTCATCCTAACATGTTACCATGTCATCATGCACCCTATCTACCACCCTCGACTTCACCACATGGGCATCCAGTTCACCCATCTGAGACGCCTGCAACACCCAACCTCATGGACCTATTAATAGCTTCATCCTATGGCGTACCAAAACCGAGTCTGCCTTATTTCCAGAGTGGCAGAGAAAGTGACTTTGCCCTTCTCAAGCTTGCATTGGATAGCCTGATAAGTAATCACACCTACTCGTCAGAGGAGTACAAATATCAAGTACTCTTAACACACCTTAAGCTACCAAGTGCATACAAACTTGTTCAGGCCTACATGCATGATCCGAAGCCATACACGGTTGCCTTACGGGCCCTGCAGGACAAGTATGGACAGCCAAGGCAACTCGTACAGAGCGAAATTGGTGCCATCATGAACATGGCACCAGTGAGGACTGGAGATGCAGAGGCCTTTGAAGAATTTGCTCTCGCAGTGCACTGCCTTGTGGGTATGTTACAATCCCTCGAGGGTGAGTATGGATTTGAACTATGATGTGGCTCATATGTAGACAGGCTAATTAGCAAACTGCCACCGAGCTATCGTGATGGATTCATTGAGCACTACATTAACCAAGGACTTTTAAACGCATATTCTAATCAGACCTACACGTTGCACCATCTGGCAGCTTGGCTGCAGGCGAAGGCCCGAGCTAAACGTATAGCGAACCAAGCTGCTGTCCTCTACAAATGTGAGGGCCAGGGATTAGAGAGAAAGGAACAGCATTCTTCATCTTTCAAGAAGAAAGAATCACAGGCCTCGGTGTTTCACAACTCTGAGTCACCAATAGCTGACACAAGGCTACAGCCATTGCGTAATGTTTCTTCAACAACCAAGACCAAGCCTTATTGTCCTCATCGTGACACCAGTGATCATTACCTCGGTTCCTGTGCGGAATTCAAGAAGCTTTCCACAGACCATATTATTAAGTGGATAAGGGAACATGACCGTTGCTGGAGGTGCGGTCGGTCACACCCAGCTGATCGCTGTACACTTAGGAAGCCATGCGTTGCTTGCAACGAGTTGCACCTAACCATCCTACATGATGCAGCGCAGAGATCCTGCGATACCGTCCTAATGACAGGCTCCGCACCATCTGCAGTGTACCTTGACAAGCCTTCCCGTCCACATGATGTCCTGTTCAAGGTCGTAAAGGTGCTTCTTCATGGCCCACAAGGGTCCAGAGAGACCTATGCCATTCTAGACGATGGTTCAGAAAGGACTATGCTTTTGAATTCAATAACGGAGTGGCTGAACCTGGTGGGTAAACCTGAAGCATTACTGCTCAAGACACTGTGAGAAGATACGTTGCAGTGTACATGGGCTTCTGTCAAGCTTCAGATATCATCGGTCGAGAACCCGAACCAGAGGTATGGGATAGATGCAGCATTCACTGCCACAATGCTGTGCTTATCTGAGTATTCGTACACAGTGGCCGATCTTCAGAAACGGCACCCCCACCGAGCTGGGATACCACTCCCTTTGATTAACAAGGCTCAACCAACAATATTGATCGGGTCAGACTATCCGCACCTCATCTTACCAAAGCAACCTGTGCAATTTGGCCCCAAGGGTGCTCCAGTAGCAGTTTGTACCAACCTGGGCTGGTCACTACAAGGACCGGTCAGCGTACTAGAGCAAAGTGATGTGACTGAGCTCCGGAAGTCAACTTTCTGTGGAACAATGTCGGTGGACATACAGGCCTTACCTGACCCTTCACAGTACAAGACTTGGAATGCTCTGGTTGTGGCTGCACAGCAGTGTCCCAATGGGGTGGCCTATGATCAAGACTATCCTACCTTAAGCGCTCACCAGCGTGGGGAGATAGAGAATCTTCTGCTTCAACGCTCACAGTACAATAGTTTTCCGGACGAAGTCCAGATACTTGCCACGGGTAGGGATTTACCCATCAGAGGTCGAGTGGCATCTCTCTCACCTGAATATGACCGTACCCTTGGTCTCATCAGAGTAGGAGAAAGACTACGCCGTGTGGATGTCCTTACACAAGATGCTGTGTGTAATGAAAATGTATCTAAGTTGAACCCAGGTGTGATGCTCTCTCCATCCGCTGAGAGGCATCTATAAGAACTCGGATGCCCATCGCTCCGAGACACTCCTGCGACATTTATTATATGACATGTAGAACTCGAATGGTGCGTATACTTAGATAATCTAGGCTTGCTTGCATTGATTGATAATTACTGAACTATCTCCATGATTCCATGATTCTGATATATTGCATGATTGTACTTTTACAGGATGTGCCAGAGATCAAATTGTCATTAAACCTACCATCAGGTCAAAGTTGTGGAACTCACTTTCATTACAATTAATGACAACTAGCCGAAACCCGTGGAACATCCACGGAAGGGAGGATGTGGTGTATGGATAGAGTGTACCATTATGGATGGCATAGGGGATTTGCTTGTCCGAGTAAGAGTTAGGAATAAAGATGAGAATGAAGAGTGCGTATATGAACAACGATCGCCGACACCGGCACAAATGCATGCTTTGGATTGTCCACTCAGTGGACGGCTTGCTTTCGCCTTCGCCTGTCCAATCAGCGGACGGCTTGCTTCGCTTTCGCCCAGCAGACGCCAATACGATGGCGTCGTAAGATGGCGTCGTATCGGCAGTTAATCAGATGCTTTTGGGCCCCAACGTCGGCTAATTCAGATTTTTCGAGTATGGCTGTACGTGATAAACAAAGAGCGCGGTTCATAGATCGTAAATCCATTAGTGCCATGGGCATCGGGTCACTGGGATAACAGTCGAGGTGGATAACAGGGATAACAAAGTCGAGTCTTTACGCTATTATTATATAGATTTTGTCTTGCCGTCTGATCGAGAACGAGAGGCGAACGGGAGCGACATGGCAGGACACAGAATGATCCAGGTGCCGCAATTCGCAGCCGACCCGCAAGCAGCGGACGCGGGCGCGGAGCTGAAACATTGGCTGAAAACCTTGGATAATTAATCAATTCAAGGCCCAGGAAGCTGCCGTCACCAATGAAACGAAATTGGAGGTACTACAAACAAAGGTGCATCACAACGTGTATCGCGCGATTGAACAATGCGTGACGTTCGATGCGGCAGTAGCAGAGCTGAAGCGTATTTACATCAAGAAATGAAGCGCGGTTTATTCCCGGCACCTGCTCGCAATACGGAAACAACAGCCCATGGAGACTTTAGATCATTTCACGCAAGAGCTCCGGCGTCTGCTGACCAACAGTGCACCGGAGGTGTGGACACACGAACAAGTTTGTGATGATCTTGTGCGTGATTCTTTAATCTCAGGACTCAGATCCCCAGTAGTCAGACAAAGACTTCTTGAAGAAGCCGACTTGACGCTCGCTGAAGCCCTGCGGCTGGCTCACGTCTATACCCAAGCACGGGAACAATCCGACACGTATGAACACCCATACGTCACTGCGGGGACATCTCGGCAAGCTCAACCGGGAAGAGCGACCGCCGAGGACGCGGATGCAGCCACGGCATCTCTGCCGGAATCGGAGACCCCGGCCGCTCCCGAGGAAGACCCTGATCCGGGCTTGACGGCCGCAGCAGCAGCCGGACCAAAGCCCGGACGTAACGCTACGTGCTATTTCTGCGGTAACCGAAAACATCTCAGGTCTGTTTGTCCGGCTCGAGATGCGACATGTCATTTGTGCACAAAGAAAGGGCATTTTGCAAAGGTTTGCCGAACAGTGACGCGGGACAAACGAACCCGCTCGACAATGAATGTGCTTATCGCCGAGCCAGTGGGCTGAACGAAGCGCGGGGCGCCTCGCCCAACTTTGATGAGGAGCGCACCTCCTCGTGGGCCCCTGGCTGAGCGCTCAACCTTGGTGAGGTTCATCGCGCCGCCTAAACAAGTGGCTCAGACACGACAGAACGCGGTGCAACCGTCCTTGGCCGGCATTCGTCCGCGCCCCTGCCAACTGTCCGATTCGGCCACCCGAATGGCTAATGTTGGCTTTGAAACTCCGCACGTGACACGAGCGCCCTCCGGAGGCTGCTCATACGAACTACAAGCTCCTGCTACAGCACGGAAAGCTTTAGCTGGCTTTGAAACTCCGCGCGTGACACGAGCGCCATCCGGAGGCTGCTCGTACGAACTACAAGCTACTGCTATGGCATGGAAAACTCTAGCTGAGGTTGGATCCACTCGCGAGGCGCGAGCACCACGCCTAGACAACGCGATAACTGCAGGTCCACCTGGCCTGGCTCGAGCTATAATTCCACTCATGATCGAGGGAATTTTTGCGAATGCTTTGATCGATACAGGTTCCATGGATAGTTATGTTGATTATCGACTGGTGCAAAAGCATGGATGGCCGATTCTTGGGACAAGACGTCGGATCTTTACGGCCTCTCAGGGGCTTAGGCTCAGCACAAAAGCGTAATGTCGATTGAAGCTTGTATAAAGGGACGAATGTTTCCGGATGTGCATCTCATGGTCTTACCAGCATTATGTGCAGATGTTTTGCTCGGACATGATTTTCTCAAGCGACATGGACGGTTGGAAATGGAATTTGGTGGCACTGATATGCTTGCTGTGTGTGCTCTTGCAGGGATGGAATTTGAGCCACTGTCGCTGTTCCCAAATATGACCACAGACTGTACACCTGTAGCGGTTAAATCGCGACGCTACTCACGAGCTGACGCGCAATTAATTGCGGAAGAAACGGCCCAGCTATTAAAGGAAGGTATCATAGAACCTAGTCGGTCACCATGGCGGGCCAAGTTCTGGTGGTACAAAGTGAAGCGCATCGCAGACGCATGGTAATCGACTATTCGCAGACGATTAATCGATTTACACAGCTGGACGCCTACCCCCTACCAGGGATAGACTCCCTGGTTCGACAGGTGGCCCAGTACTCGGTCTATAGCACTCTCGATCTGCGTAGTGCGTATCATCAAATCCCCATCTCCGAGGCCGACCGTATCTATACCGCGTTTGAATCCGGTCAAAGGTTATACCAGTTCACCCGGCTACCTTTTGGGGTCACGAACGGGGTCGCGTTTTCAGAGGGCTATGGACGACCTCATCGCTAAGGAGAAATTGACCGACATCTTTGTATATCTGGACAATCTCACGGTTTGCGGGCATGACCAGGAACATCATGATGCAAATCTGAAGCGCTTCCTAGAGGTCGCGCAGAGGACCTTAACTATGAATGAGGCTAAATGTCGTTACTCCACGCACACGATAGATCTCCTGGGGTACACCGTGACCCACGGCTCTGTTGCTCCGGATAAGGAGCGTCTGCGACCCTTGCTCGACATGGCTCCGCCCTGCGATCGTGCTTCGCTGAAGCATGCTCTCGGGCTGTTCGCCCATTATTCTAAGTGGGTGCAAAATTTCTCCGTGAAACTCCGCCCACTTGTGGACTGCGAAGCGTTCCCCATGAGCCTTGATGCCAAGGCTGCTTTTCATGGCCTTAAGTCCGACATCGCTGGGGCCACTGTGGCGACGATTGACGATAACAAATCTTTTGTTTTGGAAAGTGATGCCTCGGATCATGCAATAGCTGCGACTCTCTCCCAAGGGGGCGCCCTGTGGCTTTCTTTTCGCGAACTCTCACCTCCGCTGAGCGGTGACATTCATCTGTCAAAAAGGAAGCGTACGCGATCGTCGAGTCGATTCGGCATTGGCATCCCTATTTGCTTGGCTTCCAAATTATCACGGGCCAACAGAGCGTTGTGTTTATGTATGACACCCTGCATGCTCAATGCATTAAGAATGAGAAAATCACTCGCTGGCGCATCGAACTCGCCGATTTCTGTGACACCATCAAATATCGCCCAGGGAGGGATAACCTGGTTGCCGACGCCCTATTGCGGCCAGCAACGTGTGCGGGCCTCATATCTTTGGAGGGTCTGCGCGCTTTGCACGACACTCTGTGTCATCCTGGGGTGACGCGTTTCGCTCATTTTGTGCATTGTCGTAATCTGCCATACTCGGTTGAGGACATTCGCCAGGTCTGTCACGACTGTGCTATGTGTGCGGAACTCAAACCGCGTTTTTACAACCCTCCCATGGGGACGCTGGTCAGAGCTACTAGGCCGTGGGAGAGATTGGCGATGGACTTCACAGGGCCGCTGCCGGCATCGAGTAACTCTCGTTATCTGCTCACTATTGTTGATGAGTACTCGCGATTCCCTTTCACTTTCACGTGCGCAGATATGACGGCCGCCACAGTTATATGGTGTCTGCAGAACTTGTTTTCTATGTTTGGGAATCCGGCCTACGTGCATACCGATCGAGGTGCAGTGTTCCTGTCCCAGGAAGTGAGGAGCTTCTTACTTCAGCATAATGTCGCTTCTAGCTATACCACCCCATATAGACCACAGGCGAATGGGCAGGTCGAACGCTTCAATGGGATTATATGGAGGGCCGTCACGCTAAGCCTTAGGTCCCTCGGCCGGGGCCTAGATAAATGGGCTTGGTTGTTACCTGTGGTGCTGAACTCAATCAGGGCTTTACTATGTATGGCCACCAACCAGACTCCTCACGAACGGATGTTTCATCGCCCGAGGAGCTCGGGGAGTATCCGATCTTTACCTAGTTGGCTCGCTGAGCCCGGGCCGGCCTATCTCAAATGTATGGTTCGCACAAGCAAGTATGATCCACTAGTGGATAAGGTGCAGGTACTCCAGGCTAATCCCAAGCATGCTCGCTTGTTGATGGCAGATGGACGCGAGTCCACGGTCTCCGTACGCCACCTGGCCCCTTGCGGGGCCATTGACCCTTGCGAGGGCATCGACGAACCAATTTACGAGTCTATGGATTCTTCCGAGGCTCTGCCTACAGAACATCTGCCGTCCCGCCCGTCGCAAAATACACCCCTGCCTGTAGGCACTGTGGTGCCTCCCCCGTCGCCCGCTTCAGGGGGCTACTCTGATGCGAGGGACTCCGGGCTTGGGGATGCAGTACCCGGTAGTTTCCGGACCCGTGCTGGCAGGGAAGTTCGCCGCCCTGATCGCTACGGATGGACCGTCTGACATGGACTGACATCGCTACTCTACTAATGCTGCTGCATGCTTGATTCCTGCCTAGCGGAAGTGTAGTTCTAACAGCGGGGAGAATGTAATGAAAATGTATCTAAGTTGAACCCAGGTGTGATGCTCTCTCTAACCACTGAGAGGCGTCTATAAGAACTCGGACGACCGTCGCTCCGAGACACTCCTGTGACCTTTAATCTATGACATGTAGACTCGGATGGTGCGTATACGTAGATAATCGAGGCTTGCTTGCATTGATTGATATTACTGAACTTTCTCCATGATTCCATGATCCTGATATATATTGCATGATTGTATTTCTTCAGGATATTGCCAGAGATCGAATTGTCATTAAACCTACCTACAGGACAATGTTGTGGAACTGATTTTCCATTACACAGGTCAAAGTTGTGGAACTCACTTTCATTGCACTGTGCATCCTATTGTTTTAGATCCTCATCACCCAGTAACTCAGCTCCTCATTCAAGAATGTGATGACCAACTGCTTCACTGTGGTCCGGAGAGAATTCTCGCTGAAGTACGTCGCAAGTATGGGATTCGGCGTGGTCGAGAGGCTATTCGTCGACACCAACATCAATGCCACGAGTGCCGAAGATGGCATGCCAATCCAGAGGTGCCAAGGATGGCTGATCTACCCCCTGCTCGGTTACGACTATACAAGCCTGCCTTCTACTCTACTGGAGTGGACTGCTTCGGTCCTTTCACCATAAAAATTGGAAGACGAACGGAGAAGTGCTGGGGTATAATCTTCAAGTGCCTCACTACCCACAGCGTACATCTGGGCCTCCTGGAGGGCCTTGATGCTGATGCCTTCCTAATATCTGTCCGTCGCCTCATCGCCCGTAGAGGGAAACTTCACGAGACCTTTCCGGGCTCAGATGGCCGTGCTCGAACTGCCAGCGTTCAAGTTCGTGGCAAGAACTATGTTCGACCACTTGCTAAATTGATCCGGCTGTTGAAGCTTGACGATGATGGGTGAGGGGTGAATGGACTGAAACTTTCCCTTTTTACCAATTTATTCCACAAATTTGGGGGTGGCTGTTAGAAAGTCTCTGATGTTATGCGTACGATATACGTGAACGTTTCCTGCTTTGCTTATGAATGTTTTCTTGCAATATGTTGATGCCATGTTGGTGTAGTGCGAGCCTGTAATTCTTACTTTTTTCCTCTTAATTTGCACCGGAAAGGGAGGAGACTTCCGGCTTCTTGCTGATGGCTCGTGTGAGCGAGTTGATTGCCGCCATCTTTGCCTTGTTTTATTAAATGTTGTGCCGAAAGGGAGTTTAGTGTCTCGTCCTGTCCGAACCGTTTGATCACGGCCCTTTTCCTGGATCCACTGTTCTCTATTATCCTCCGTATTAGCTAGCCTTTACCGGAGGATTCCCGAGCCTACTTTTCAGCAACTCTCCTCTGAATCAACGTCTTGGTACCTCCCCTGCCCCACAGCCAATCATCGGCTGTATACCCGTGGGCCGAACCACTTCGTCGAACTCAGAGGGGGGTGGAGGGGGGCGGAGGAAGAGGAAGAAGAAAAGAAAGGTCACGGACCGCAACAGCTCTGTGCTTCAGATTCTGGAGATGGCTCATTATTATAAAGTTCTTTTTACCTTCGCAAAAGCGGAAGGTTATGTTTTGATCGCTGTGTATTTATTTGTATGTCTGTGTGTGTGTGTGTATGTTATTCGCATAACTCAAAAAGTATTCAACCGAATTGCATGAAATTTGGTGGGATGATTGGTTATTATACGGGACACATTTGATTAGATTTTGGGAGCAATCGGGTCAAAGGTCAAGGTCAAGGTCACGAAAAGGTCAAAATCGTGGTGTGGAGTCATATCTGCGGCGAAGGTATGCGCTCTACCGAGTGCCCGTTCTAGTTTTATTATTATTCTGGTTTGAATATCACAACATTTCCACAATCTGAAATCTTACCATAAATTTGTAGAGCAGAATGCATATACACTACTCACAATAAGTTAGGGATATTGTGGGAGTGAGTTAATTTTTTTCATCGGGGTTAGGGTTGAGGTATTGAAATCAAGAATGCTGTGTTTTTTCACACATTAATAACCATAGAATTAGGACCAACAACTTTTTTCAACATAATTAATACGCAAAACCAACCACACCGAAAAACCTGCCAATATCCCTAACTTATTGTGAGTAGTGTAAATTAAATGACAATAGGTATGTCGGGCATTTTATTTTCCCCATCAATACGTCGATTTAATACACAAGAAGAAGAAACGAACCCCTTCCAGCCATTTTTCCCCACAGAGCAGGGGTTGGTCCTTGTTTGGGCACCGTGGTCCCCTTTTTGAAGCAATGTTTTATGGACCGGATGCCCTTCCTGCCACCAACCCTGTTATTCACCTCTTGCAAACACACAGAGAATTACCATTGAACTTGTTCAATTACCATTGAACTAAATTTGCCAACCTCGGAAGGATGATCAGGCTGAGTCAACCCCCCTGGCGTTAATTCAGCGATCGACCAGGATTCGAACCCAGGATCCTAGAATCCCAAGCCGGCACCCTAACCGCTAAGCCAACACCAGCCCGGCAAACACATAACTTAATCACAACGTTGCAGGAACGTCGTAATTAGGTAACGAGAAAAAAAAACGTTTTATAAATGTTTTAAGGACATTTTACTTTTACCTTCAAACATGTTAACCTTTAAACAACGTTGTGGAAACGTTTTACAAAAACGTTATTTGAATGTTGCAGAAAAACGTTCCCGAAACGTTTTAGTTAGGTTCTAGACCGACGTTATACCAATCAATGTGTTGTGATCTACAAACATTCCGCTCAACTTTGCGAACATTCCAGGTGTGGGAGATGTTGGTGGAGGTGGAAAAAACGCATTTTCTGCCATTTTGTTAAGTAATGAGAAAAACGTTGAAACAACGTTGGGGACACGTTTTACAACAACATTATTTCAATGTTGCAGGAAAGTAACGTGAAAACGTTGAAACAACGTTGTGGAAACGTTTTACAAAAACGTTATTTGAATGTTGCAGAAAAACGTTCCCTAAACGTTTTAGTTAGATTATAGACCGACGTTATACCAATCAATGTGTTGTGATCTACAAACATTCCGCTCAACTTTGCAAACATTCCAGGTGTGGGAGATGTTGGTGGAGGTGGAAAAAACACATTTTCTGCCATTTTGTTAAGTAACGAGAAAAACGTTGAAACAACGTTGTGGAAACGTTTCACAACAACATTATTTCAATGTTGCAGGAAAGTAACGCGAAAACGTTGAAACAACGTTGTGGAAACGTTTTACAACAACGTTACTTGAATGTTGCAGAAAAACGTTTCCTAAACGTTTTAGTTAGGTTCCAGACCGACGTTATACCAATCAATGTGTTGTGATCTACAAACATTCCGCTCAACTTTGCGAACATTCCAGGTGTGGGAGATGTTGGTGGAGGTGGAAAAAACGCATTTTCTGCCATTTTTTTAAGTAACGAGAAAAACGTTGAAACAACGTTGTGGAAACGTTTCACAACAACATTATTTCAATGTTGCAGGAAAGTAACGTGAAAACGTTGAAATAACGTTGTAGAAACGTTTTACAACAACGTTACTTGAATGTTGCAGAAAAACGTTCCCTAAACGTTTTAGTTGATCTACAAACATTTCGCGCAACTTTGCGAACATTCCAGGTGTGGGAGATGCTGGTGGAGGTGGAAAAAACGCATTTTCTGCCATTTTGTTTAGTAACGAGGAAAACGTTGAAACAACATTGTGGAAACGTTTTACAACAACGTTACTTGAATGTTGCAGAAAAACGTTCCCTAAACGTTTTAGTTAGGTATTGGACCGACGTTGTACCAATCAATATGTTGTGAACTATAAACATTCTGCTCAACTTTGCGAACATTCCAGGGGTGGGAGATGTTGGTGGAGGTGGAAAAAACGTATTTCCTGCCATTTTGTTAAGTAACGTGAAAAACGTTGAAACAACGTTGTGGAAACGTTTCACAACAACATTATTTGAATGTTGCAGGAAAGTAACGTGAAAACGTTGAAACAACGTTGTGGAAACGTTTCACAACAACATTGTTTCAATGTTGCAGGAAAGTAACGCGAAAACGTTGAAACAACGTTGTGGAAACGTTTTACAACAACGTTACTAGAATGTTGCAGAAAAGCGTTCCCTAAACGTTTTAGTTAGGTTCCAGACCGACGTTATACCAATCAATGTGTTGTGATCTACAAACATTACGCTCAACTTTGCGAACATTCCAGATGTGGGAGATGTTGGGGGAGGTGGAAAAAACGCATTTTCTGCCATTTTGTTAAGTAACGAGAAAAACGTTGAAACAACATTGTGGAAACGTTTTACAACAACGTTACTTGAATGTTGCAGAAAAACGTTCCCTAAACGTTTTAGTTAGGTATTGGATCGACGTTATACCAATCAATATGTTGTGAACTATAAACATTCTGCTCAACTTTGCGATCATTCCAGGGGTGGGAGATGTTGGTGGAGGTGGAAAAAACGTATTTCCTGCCATTTTGTTAAGTAACGTGAAAAACGTTGAAACAACGTTGTGGAAACGTTTTACAACAACATTATTTCAATGTTGCAGGAAAGTAACGTGAAAAACGTTGAAACAACGTTGTGGAAACGTTTAACAACAACATTATTTCATTGTTGCAGGAAAACGTTCCCTAAACGTTTTATTTAGGTACTGGACCCACTTTAGGTTAGGTTTAGGGGTTTCTATTAAACGTCCGATGAACATTGAGTTATATCAAAGTGTTAAATGGATTATTTTAATTACACTTTGTCCTCTTGTGATCCTGCACCACCTAAAATGAATGAACTGGAACATAAATGAATATCGTTTTAACCGATTTTTAAACACGATTTACCGATTAAATAAGTTACCGAATCATTTAAAAATGGTAACAATGGTTTTCCTCGACAAAAAGTGACATGAAAAGTTCAAACATTATTTCGCAAATTTGCAAATTTTTCGTGCATATTTTTTTGTTATTATTGTAACACAATAGTTAGTTAGTTATAATATGTAAACATAATAATTAGTTAGTTATAATATGTAGACATAATAATTAGTTAGTTATAATATGTAAACACAATAATTAGTTAGCTCGTTATTTGAACTAGCAGAGTGCCCGTCCTACAGGCGCCTATGGGCCCTATGGGCGTTCTTGTTCCAAGCATATATCACATTTTCTGCCATCTCTTATTGGAGGATATTTTCTGCTGATACAACTGATTTGACTTGGATTTCTTGATTATTTCCTTTGGTAATATTGCTGGATCTCTGTTTAACTGAGGTGGCCTTGGTTTTTGAAGTATCTCAATTTTCCAGAAAAAAAAACAAATATCAACTGTCACCCGAGCTAACAACACCCACGACCAAACCACACTCACCTCCTCCCCCTTCCACCATTTCCTCAAAATCCCTCTTCAACTATCACCCGAGCTAACAATACCCATGACCACCCCTCACCACCACTACACAATCCCCCATCAACTATCTGCGTAACTAACGATACTCACGACCACCCCATACCATCCCCCAACAATCATCACCCTCGCTAACAATACCCACGACTAACTCACACACCCCACCTCCTCCAACATCCCCAATCATTATCGGAATCCGAGAAGCTCGGAATGCACTGTCTCTGTGTACTGTCGCTAGCAGGATCACAGTGAGTTCACAATGTGATGTCACTGGCAATCTCGAAAATCGAAATTAGGGCTTTTTTCGGCACTTTGTGATTCACAAATAAAATTAAATCCCCTTCAAATTAGACTGTAATTGATTGTCAATAGTTTTCAGAAGAAATAAAAATTTGGTTCCCCTTTAAGGGTCTGTTGGGTCTTCGGTGGCTTTTCAGTCTTTTTGGTCTTTTGGGTCTTTTTGGTCTTCAGGGTGTTTGTGGCATTTTTGTTCTTTGGTGTCTTTTCAGTCTTCGGAGTCTTTTTGGTCTTTTGGGTGTTTTGGTCTTCAGGGTGTTTAAGAGTATTTGGGGTATTTTGGTCTTCAGGGTGTTTAAGGGTATTTGGGGTATTTTGGGTCTCTGCGGTCTTTTTGGTGTTCAGGGTCCTCTGGAGTCCTTTGGGGGTTTTTGGGGTCTTCAGGAAATTTTGGATCTTCGGGGTCTTTTCATTATTTTAGGTCTTTTGGGTATTTTCTGCGTTAGGAGTTTTTGGGGTCTTTTGGGTCTTCAGCACCTTTTTGGTGTTTGGGGACCTTTAGGTCTTCAGGGTCTTTTCAGTCTTTGTGGTATTTTAAGTCTTCATGGTCTTTTGGGTCTTCAGGACTTTTTTGGGTCTTTGGGGTATTTTTGAGTATTTATGGTCTTTTCGGTCTTTGGGGTCTTTTGGGTATTTTCAGTTTTTGGGGTCTTCTGAGTCTTTGGGGTCTTTTCAGTAGTTGGGGTATTTTAGGTCTTTGGGGCCTTTGGGGTCTTTTGTGTCTTGGGGGGTGTTTTTGGATTTATCAGTATTTGGGGTCTTTTGGGTCTTTTGGGGTATTTAGGGTACTTGGGGTATTTTGGGTTATCAGGATCTTCTCGGTATTTTGAGTCCTCGGGGGGGGGTGGGTGGGGGGAGGGGTCTTTTGGGTCTGCTGGGTACTTTGGGTTAAGTATTTCAGGTTACATTTGTAGGTGGAGTCATGTCAGCTGTCCAACCAATGGATGAAGCCCCCACCCCTTTTCCCCACTCCACTTCCCCCCATAAATCCCCCTTCAACTGTCACCCGAGCTAACAATACTCATGACCACCTGACCCCACTCCCCCATGACCCATCCCATCACAATCCCCCATCAGCCATCAACCAATGGGTGAAGTGTGAACATATATACATACATACATATATACATACATATATACATACATACATACATACATATATACAGTCACGTGAAAAAGTAAGTACACCCCATGTAAAGTTTAGACTTTTTCAACATATTTCAACATACAGCTATTTGATCTTCATTTCAACAATATTGATAGATAAAGGTGATATAATACAACAAATATCATGGAACATTTACGTTTTGTAGTCCATTGTATAATTTAAAAAAACATAAATGCAAATTTTGCATGTGGAAAAAGTAAGTACACCCCTACATTTATCACTCCTTCAAATACCTAAAATTAGAATCAGGTGCACCAGCTCAGGTGCAAATGATTAGAACATCGTTAGAGAGGATCTTGGAGGAACCTGTCTTATTTAAACCTCAGACATTTAGTTTGATTTGCTCTTTGTTGTTGAAGTGTGCGGCGTCACTATGCCGAGATCAAAAGAGCTATCTGAGGCCTTCAGATAGAAGGTTATAGATGCCTACGAGTCTGGGAAGGGATTTAAAAAGGTCTCCAAACAATTTGAAATCAATCATTCGACTGTCCGCAAGATCATCTACAAGTGGAGAAGATTCCAAACAACTGCCAACTTGTTCAGGCCAGGCCGACCCAGCAAGTTCAGCACGAGAGCAGACCACAAGATGCTGAAAGAAGTCTCGAAGGACCCCAGAATGTCATCACGCGACCCACAGGTAGCTCTTGCCGCTGTTGATGTCAAAGTGCACGAGTCTACCATTACAGAAGAGGCTGCACAAATTTGATCTACATGGGAGGTGTGCCAGGAGGAAACCTTTGCTGTCCAGAAAGAACATCAGGGCAAGACTAAAGTTTGCCAATGAACACCTCGGAAAAGACCAGCACTTCTGGAACAATGTGCTCTGGACAGATGAGTCAAAGGTAGAGCTATTTGGCCACAGTACCAGAAGACATGTTTGGCAAAAACTAAAGACAGCATTTGACCACAAGAACCCGATACCAACTGTAAAGCATGGTGGTGGAAATATTATGGTTTGGGGCAGCTTTGCTGCATCAGGGCCTGGGCAGCTCACCATCATATAATCCACTATGAATTCTTCATTGTACCAGAGGGTGCTTGAGGATAATGTGAGGCCATCTGTCGGATAATTGAAGCTCAACCGAAGGTGGACCTTGCAACATGACAATGACCCTAAACATACCAGTAAATCCACCAAGGAATAGCTGAAAAGAAAGAAATGGAGCCTTCTGGAATGGCCAAGTCAAAGCCTGGATCTAAATCCCATCGAGATGTTGTGGGGGGATTTTAAACGAGCTGTGCCTGCAAGAAACCCCTCAAACATCCCACAGCTGAAATAATTCTGCATGGAGGAGTGGGCAAAAATTTCTCCCAGTCGATGTCAGAGACTGGTAGACAGTTATAAGAAACGCCTACTTGAGGTTGTTTCTGCCAAAGGGGGCAATACCACCTATTAGAGCCAAGGGTGTACTTACTTTTTCCACACGCTAAATTTTCATTTATATTTGTTTAAATTATACAATGGACTACAAAATGTGAATGTTTCATGATATATATATATATATAAAACACAGTTTGTGTGTGTGTGTGTAATGTTACCGATAGACTCCTAAACGGAGAGGCTCACAAACTTGACATTTGGCACAAACATGGCCATTGAGCCTGGTACGAACATGGTCGACCTAAAAATTTATTTCATAATATTTTTAAACCATATTTTTACCTCAGCGCATTTCAGCGAGGAATATTATGACCGGAATGGCAGAGCAGCGCGCTGATTCGCTCAGAGCGATCACGTGATGTTCCAACTTTGCCGCCATAATCTTACAGTTATGCGTTCGCACGTAATTCAGTTTTTTCACATTTCAGCGAGGAACATTGCCATTCACACCACATAGGTTTTTTTTTCTTTCATCTTTAGATCCATATTTTTAGCCATAATGTAGCGAACGTAGCGTAACGTAGCGTAGCTAACGTAGCGTTAGCATAACATAGCGATCCTTGCTCAGGATCTTCGTCAGGTTCGTGAGCGAGTTAGCCAAAGCGTAAAAGTGAAAATATATCGAATTTTTTATTCATATTTACCTCAGCACATTTCAGCGAGGAACATTATACACGGAATCTCAGCTGGTCGCAGAGCAGCGAGCTGATTCGCTCAGAGCGATCACGTGATGTTCCAACTTTGCCGCCATAATCTCACAGTTATGCATTCGCACGTAATTCAGTTTTTTCACATTTCAGCGAGGAACATTGCCATTCACACCAAAACGGTTTTTTTTCACTTTCATCTGATATTTGTGATTTATTTCAAACAAACTGTATTTCCCATCTACACGGCCATGTATGCCTATTAACGTTATGTAAAGTACATAAATTGTGTGGATTACATCATTTGTGGATGTGATCAATATTGCCAGTAACCATCTATATCCCTCCCCTCCCCTTCCCTCCTCCCCCTCCCTCCCGCTCCCCCTCCCTTTCCCCCCTTCCCTCCCCCTACCCTTCCCCCTCCCTTCCCCCTCCACCCTACCCTCTCTCCTTCCCTCCTCCCCTTTCCCCTCCCCTCCCTCCCCTCCCTTCCCCTCCCCCTCCCCTCCCTCTCCCTCCCCCTCCCCCTCCCCTCCCTCTCCCTTTCCCCCATGCCCCTCCCTTTCCCCCTACCCCTTCCTTTCCGCCCTACCCCGTCCCCATCCCCCTCCCCCCTCCCCTCCCCCTCCCTTTCCCCCATGCTCCTCCTTTCCCCCCTACCCCTTCCTTTCTGCCCTACCCCTTCCCCACCCCCTCCCCCTTCCCCACCCCCTCCCCCTTCCCCACCTCTCCCCCTCCCCCTCCCCCACTCTTCCACTACCCCTCCCCTTTCCTTCCCCCTCCCCTCCCCCCTCCCCCTCCCCTCCCCCTCCCCCTCTTCTCCCCTCCCCCCTCTTCTCCCCTCCCCCATCTCCTCCCCTCCCCCCATTCCCCCACCGCTTCTCTCCCTCCTCCCCTCCCCCTCCCCCCTCCCCTTCCCCCCTCCTCCCCTACCCCTCCCCTCCCCCTCCCCTCCCCCATCTCCTCCCCTCCCCCCCATTCCCCACCGCTCCCCTCCCCCCTCCTCCTCCCCCACCCCTCCCCCTCCCCTTCCCCTCCCCTTCCCCTCCCCTCCCTTTCCCCCATGCTCCTCCCTTTCCCCCTACCCCTTCCTTTCTGCCCTACCCCTTCCCCACCCCCTCCCCCAACCCCACCCCTATCCCTCCCCCTCCCCCTCCCCCACTCTTCCCCTACCCCTCTCCTTTCCTCCCCCCTCCCCTCCCCCCTCCCCCTCTTCTCCCCTCCCCCCTCTTCTCC
>NC_136265.1:19322331-19444831 GCF_964187855.1 Myxine glutinosa
GATTGGCTGTTAGGGCTGGTTCACTCCTTCCCTCTTATGACGAGGTGGAGACACGCCTTTCTTCCCCAACCCTACCTCGTGGCCAATGGTGGTTTGAAGAAAACCGCCCAAAATGCGGAAGGCAATTGGAAGGGAGGTTTTGGGGAAATTGGAAGGGCCTACGCTTATTTTGTTTGATACAATGCAAAGTCAATCTAGTGGGAAAACACATATTTAGCCTACATGGAATAAGGAAATACACTATTTAAAAGATATATCGTGACCTGCGTGTAAGTTTCATGCAATTAACTAGGACGCCGACTGCGACCATTATTTACATTAACAGGGTGTTACCGTACTTTTGTAACGTTCACATTGTAACGTTTCCACATTCGTTACAATATATATATATATATATATATATATATATATATATATATATATATATATATATATATATATATATAAATATATATATATTGTTGTGGATATGAGAATGTTTTTTTATTTTATTGTTGTTGTAAAACGTTGTTGTAAAACGTTGTTGTAAAAGGTTGTTGTAAAATATCACCCCTCCTCCCTCCGTTTGTGGTTGTATAAAGGTCAAAGGGCGTTTCCGTAGTTAGTCCATAAAACATACATGCAGGACACGATATATCTTTTTTGACAGTTATATCCTTATTATGTGTATTAGTGTAAGGCTGTGTCTTCCATTAATTGAAATACTCCATTGCACCAGTGAAAGAGAATAGATTCCCTTTCCTTCCCATCCCCAAAACCTCCATTTCCATATTACATCCCCTCTCGTCACTGCTGAGCCCTCAATTCCCAATCACCTCCCCTCCAATAACCGCCATTGACCAGGTGCTTTGAGTCGGAGAAGAAAGGCGTGTCTCCACCTCGTCAGAGGGGAGGAGGGGCGTGCCCGCCCGTCGTCATCCAAGGCGGAGCCCGAGGGTCGCGCGACCAACCAGGGCCGAGGTGAGCACCCCGATGGGCGTGTCCAAAACGCCGGGGGCGTAATCGCTGGAGGCGCTATAAAAGGCGCAAAAACGGAAGTGGTCACGAGGAGTTGGTGAGAGATGCACTCTGAGTTGGTCTGAGTCGGTTGGTCACAAAGGGTTGGTCTTGGTGAGAGAGGTCTGAGTTGGTCTGAGTTGGTCGTCAAGAGAGTGGTGGTAAAGAGTGAGGGACCAAGAAAGAGTTGAGGGTTTAGACGAGTGGGACAAGGCCTGGCAAGGCAAGTGGAGGCGGCAGCAGCAGCGACACCCGGCAGCCGCTTGGGGCCTGGGCGGCGGTTTGGAGCAGGGCCGAAAAGGAACGGCGGCTGCTAAACGCGCCGATCATGCTGCATGACCCCCCTTTGGACCTCCCTCTCCCTCCAGCCCTCCACATCCTGCGATTCCTGCAATTCCCCGCATGAGTCAGTGTCTTTTGTTTGTTCTGTCCTGGGATAAGTTAAGCCTGTAGATAAGCTAGTATTTGCACTGTGTCACCTGCGTCTTATGTGTTGTAAATAAACTTAATTGCTCCTTTTTGCTTGTGTGTGTAAATAATAAACCCCATTACTCGTCTGTACGTCTTCTCGTTTTAATTCCTTTTCCTCTTGCATTGCGTCGTTTTTGTCTTTTCCCTCATTGAGCAGCTACGGTGCGATACGGCCAAAGTTCTGGGTGAATCGGGTGAGTTTTGTTAGGTCGCGGTCTTACACCACCGCTCGGTCTATAACATCTGTCCGCGACCTGTAACAATTGGTGTCGGGGAGTGAGATCGATCCGGAGCGCGCTTCACGCGCTCAAAATTATAAAGTACCGAAATTTATTTTGTTTTATAAAGTAAAACCCGAATTTTGAAATCGCGCCATGGCTGTTCAAGGCGACGGGATGCCGGTGGGAGAGATAGAGGGGTTAGAAGTAACCCAGGACTTCGGGGAAGAAAGGGAAGAGGAGAGCAATGAGGTGGTTGAGGGTGTATCAGGTGCACAAAATGGCGGCCTCGCGCACATGGTTATTGTGGCGCCAAATTTAGCCACGCCCGTGACCGTAGCAGCGCCGCCGATGGATTGGGGCCTTTTTTTCATACAAATGAAGGCCCTTATGGCCCAGAATAGCGAGAAAATGAGGGAGGAAATGAGGGCTGATAATGAGCGATTGGAGGGGGGTAATGAGGGACGAAGCGAGGGGTACTGGGGAGGAGTTAGACAAGAAATTTGGGAAGTTAGACAATAATTTTGAGGGGTTAGACAACGGGATAAAAGAAGTAAAGAATGGGTTAACGGGGGTGGAAAATAGAATGGCTGCCCAGGAGAATCAGTTAGAAGGGGTGAAAAATGGGTTAATGGGGCTAGAAAACAGGATGGAATGCAAATTGCGGGAGATAGGGGAGCAATCCGCCCGAGAAATTAAACAAATGGGAGAGCAGATAGAGGAGGTAAAAATCGGGGTAGAAACCAAACTGGATGCTCAGAGGGATGAATTGGGACAGATGAGGGTGGCATCTACAAAAGAGATGGGGGAGATGAAGGAGGAGATACGACGGGGTGTGGGTGAGGAGGTCTCGGGGCTACGCGAGGAGGTAAAGCGAGGCGAAAAGCGTATAGAGAAAGAGGTGAGAAATAATACGGCAAAGTTACAAGGGGGAATAGAAGATCTGACGGAGGAGGTGGAACAGCTGACAGAGGGACAAACTAAGTTAGTGGAGCAGGTTCAAAGGAACACTGCAGTACTCGGAGGGTTAAAGGCGACACAAAAAGAAATTAAAAACGAATTAATAGCGACACAGAGGCAATGTCAGATGGTACGGGAGGAACTGACAATGAGGGTGGACGAGGTGACAGAGATAATGGAGACAAAGGACCGGCAGGTGAGGATGCACATAGAGACGGTCACGGTAGCCCTAGAGGACGAACTTGAGGGGACGCACCGAGAAATAAAAGAGGTTAAACAAAAACTAGAGGAAGTGGAAGAAGAGGTGAGTGAAATTAAGAAGAGACGGACAGAAACTAAGAGAGAAATCCAGGAGGAGGTAATGGAATATGTACAAGGTCTGTGTTCAAATCATGATGTGATGCTCACTAACCAAATAAAGAGTTTGCAGGTGGCAAAGGAGGTGCGGAGACGAAGTACGGAGGTGAGTGGCAATGTATATGATGTGAGGAAAGCTTCAGTCGGCTTGGGGATTGGTTTGGATCCGGGTGTTCGTGAAAGGCCGTTGGTGAAGTGCGTGACAGGTCAGGTGTGCGAAAAAAGAGGTGTGCGAGAATGTCTGACCATGGGGTGTGTGAGGAAAAAGTGCACGCCGAGGAGTGAGTGTGCCGTCAAGAGTGAGTTGGTCGAAGCGCGTGTGCGAGGGGGCACAGGGAAGCGCGGTGTGGGGAGTGTTACGGAGGAAGTAACGAAAAAGTGTGCGTGAGAGGATGCGCGAGAAAGGTGTGTAACGGACGGGTGCATGAGGAAAGAGTGTGCCGTCAAGAGTGAGTTGGTCGAAGCGCGTGTGCGAGGGGGTACATGGAAGCGCGGTGTGGTGAGTGTTACGGAGGAAGTAACGAGAGAGTGTACACCTGTGGTGAGTGTTACAGAGGAAGTAACGAGAGTGTACACCTGTGGTGAGTGTTACAGAGGATGTAACGGGAGAGTGTGCGTGAGAAAGGTGTGTAACGGACGGGTGCATGAGGAATGAGTGTGCCGTCGAGAGTAAGGGTGAGTGCGCTGTCAAGAATGGTGGTGAGAGTAGTGAGAGTGACAAGGAGCGCGAGTTGGTTGTGACAGGTGAGCGAGGATGTACACCTGGAATGGAAGGATGCACACCTGGAATGGTAGAGCGTGTGTGGGAAGGCACATTTGAGTTGGTAGTGAGGCACGTGGTTGGGTGTGCGAATGAGAGCACACCTGTGATTGTCACAGAGGAAGTGACCGAGAAAGGGGCGCGAAGAGGTGTGTTGGTGAGGTGTGCGACCAACGAATGTGTGCCAAAGTGTTCGGTGGTCAGGTGTGTGACCAAGTCGGCGAACGGAATGAGTGTACCGAGGTGTGTAAGGAAAGGTACGAGGAGAATGGGAACAGCTGCATGTCTGAGCAAGAAAGGGGTAGCGTATGCATGTAAGCGTCCAGGTGAAGCGTCGACGGTAACCAGGTTAGAGGTTAGGGCGACTTATAGCCGAATCGGGCCCTCGGTGCGTGCCGGGCTTCGCGTGCCGCGAGAACCAGCAGGGATCCGAGCCACGGCGGGTTCGAAAGGACCGCCGTGCGCGATCCACGCTGGGCCTCGCGTGGAACGGCCGCGGCCGGGCTCCACTAGGCGGAGCGGGCGGCTGGATAGGAAGGGTCGTTATGGCGACCACGTTTTGTTGAGACGTGCCGGCAGGTCGAGATCGGGACATTGGATGGCTCCACGCCGAGGTGGTGCGTGGGATCTCGGCCCGGGTAAGCCCCCGCCCCTGCCCCGAATGCGGGACGCATCCAGCCGCCGGCACAAAAGAATCCGCGTTCATTGCTCGGCTGTACGAAGCCGGGCTGTAGACGTGAATTGGCGCACCGAGAGGATGTAATAAGTAGACGGGTGATGGTGATAGTGATAGTGAATTGATACGAAATTTAGAAAAGTGAGTAGAATTGGCGGTAAATGGAAAATTTTTGAATTGGTTGGAATCTGGACGAACAAAATTGATAGTGAAAGACCCCCGATGTGGTGGGATGGCAACGCTGTCATCCCTCACAGACGTGGGGCAAAGGAGCTATAGTTTATGGGGTGTATGGCAGTGAAAACTAGCCCGGGTGGGTTAGGTTATATGGATAGGGCCCTAGAAGATGACATTAGGTGACGTTAAGGTTAGTTAGTGACTGATACCTGTAGTGGGGACGCAGGTAGATTAGTGTGGATTATAATGACGTGGGAGCGCAATAGTTAAAGGGCCGACTGGGAAGCGCAAGTTTCAGAGGGGAGTAGTTAGCTGAGATGATGCCGTGTGTGTGAGGATTGAACAGGTGAGAATTGAACAGGTGTGATTGCACAGGTGTGCAACTGAACAGGTGAATGGAGCAGTGTAGGAGGGAGTAGTGGTGATTGTGTGTTGTGTTGACCAACTGGTCCAGGAAGAGGAGGAGGGTGCAGGTGGCACCAGGTAGGATTGCACAGGTGTGCAACGACAGGTGAATGAAAGACAGGTGTATGGAATAAATGGTATGGAGTATTGGAATGGATGGTCGTGGAGTGAGTATGGTGGAAATTGTGGAGTGGAGTGGATGGTGCGAAGGTGTGAATGGGGGAAGAGTGGACCCCCATCACGGATACCCGGGGCGGGTAGTGCAAGTGTTAGGTAGAGGGTATAGGTAAATTGTGGTTGGATATTGGCATCTGTGGTGCGAGGTGAAAGAATGGTATTTGGATGGGTGCATTAGTGTCGTGGAAATGGCTGGGCGTGTAGCCTGTTAGTGTGTGTAGTTGGTTGGGCGCTCCACCACTGTGAGGATGTCGGCCAGGTGAGGCCGCAGGTGGGCTCTGGGAGCCGGTAGTAGTTGTTGTGGATGGGGCCCGACGGACCCGGGTAGCCCAGTGCCAGAGGGCACCGAGTGGGGTGACAGAGCCAGGAGGGGCCTGCCCCAGTTAGATAGGTTAGGGTGAGGAGCTAGGTAAGCTCGAGTTGCAACTACAGTGGTGGAGGTGTGCAGGTGGGTAGACCTGCTGGGAGAGTTACACGTCGCAGCCCAGAAATTGTGCGAGGGCACCGGGAGATGAATCGGGGGAGTGAGACCCCAAATTGAGAAGCACCACAGTTTGGTCAATGGGAATTGGTTTTTAGAACCCATAGTGTAAGTTGGCCAATGGATTGGCAGGGAGAGACCCCGGGTAGTGTAAAGTGTGTTAAAGTCATTTAGAAAGTAGTTAGGATGAAGTCTCCTCGCACCATCTGCATCCACTCACCGGAGGTGACAGGTACTCCGCACCATGCCATGTTTAATTATTTTTTACTGTGCAAATGTTTGGATTGTGAGACGCATCATGACGTGGGTGTGACATTGTGCTTTGATGTTCCATCTCTGCCTCCTTATGAGGATTGATGATGAATTTGGTGATGGCAAATTTTGAAGTAGAGGGATTGTGGAGACGAATTTGGTAAAGGGGAAATATGGGGAAGACGTGACAGTAGTGACGAATTTGTAAATGTGTAGATTTTTGTACATATGGGGTAAGGGCAAGGGTAGGGTAGGTGACAGGGGGGTGACGTACGGTAGGGACGAGCTTTCTCACTTCGCCCTCCGTACGCATTTCGCCTTGCATTGCCTTATTGATGTGTACCCTTGTGACCTTACCCCTCGCTCAATTGTCTTTCCCCTTTTGTCTCCCACATGACCTGTGCGCCGTTGGGCGCCGAGGGGAGCGTGCGTGGGTCAGCCATTGTGCGCCCGAAATTCCCAGAACCAGCTGTCTGCATCGATGCACCACATTATGGACCACATGCCTGTGGCCGAGCACCACTTATGGACCCCATGGGTTGGGGCATGGCCCCTCTGCTGGAACCGGCCATGAGGGCCCGAAATCTTGCTGGCGGACCTTGGCCACAGGGCACCGATGCCCCACAGGTGAACCACACTAGTCGGCCCTGTGGGCCATAAATAAAATCAAATAAAAAAGGGACACATGGGGCACACTTTATTGCAAATAGGCCGCCAGTAAGAAAAGCAAAGAAAATGACAACAACTGGAAGAAATAATAATAACCAGCAGAGGGAGCCGAAGAGCAAGAGACCACCTGCAGGGTTAGGGGTTGTTGAATTTATTTTTATTCATTGAACAATGGTGACTGCACCGATTGGTGCTTGGGTGTGTATTGGTGCGTTTTTGGGTGCGTTCATGGTGCGTCGATGCAGAGCAGACTGTCTCCCCCCCAGAAAGAACAATTACAGGTCCTGGGTTAGTTTTGTAAATAAAAATAGCGTCAATTGTAAATAATGCCGGACCCATAGTGTAATGCCGGACCCGGACCGTCAGTGTGTAGTTTGAAGACCATTCCGCAATTCGGTTAACTGTGGGCGTAAGTCTGTTAGGCAGGGTGCAATGGAGCAGCGGGACACATTTATTATGTTTTAAAACTGTCGCACTCAGGGTCAGGTTAAAAGTAGAGGGAACTACACCTATGTGCCACACTAAGGTAAAAGTTATAGGCCCGGGAGGTGCCTAAGGGGAGGAGGGTGCAGTGTTGTGGATATGAGAATGTTTTTTTTTTTTGTTGTTGTTGTAAAACGTTGTTGTAAAAGGTTGTTGTAAAAGGTTGTTGTAAAATATCACCCCTCCTCCCTCCGTTTGTGGTTGTATAAAGGTCAAAGGGCGTTTCCGTAGTTAGTCCATAAAACATACATGCAGGACACGATATATCTTTTTTGACAGTTATATCCTTATTATGTGTATTAGTGTAAGGCTGTGTCTTCCATTAATTGAAATACTCCATTGCACCAGTGAAAGAGAATAGATTCCCTTTCCTTCCCATCCCCAAAACCTCCATTTCCATATTACATCCCCTCTCGTCACTGCTGAGCCCTCGATTCCCAATCACCTCCCCTCCAATAACCGCCATTGACCAGGTGCTTTGAGTCGGAGAAGAAAGGCGTGTCTCCACCTCGTCAGAGGGGAGGAGGGGCGTGCCCGCCCGTCGTCATCCAAGGCGGAGCCCGAGGGTCGCGCGACCAACCAGGGCCGAGGTGAGCACCCCGATGGGCGTGTCCAAAACGCCGGGGGCGTAATCGCTGGAGGCGCTATAAAAGGCGCAAAAACGGAAGTGGTCACGAGGAGTTGGTGAGAGATGCACTCTGAGTTGGTCTGAGTCGGTTGGTCACAAAGGGTTGGTCTTGGTGAGAGAGGTCTGAGTTGGTCTGAGTTGGTCGTCAAGAGAGTGGTGGTAAAGAGTGAGGGACCAAGAAAGAGTTGAGGGTTTAGACGAGTGGGACAAGGCCTGGCAAGGCAAGTGGAGGCGGCAGCAGCAGCGACACCCGGCAGCCGCTTGGGGCCTGGGCGGCGGTTTGGAGCAGGGCCGAAAAGGAACGGTGGCTGCTAAACGCGCCGATCGTGCTGCATGACCCCCCTTTGGACCTCCCTCTCCCTCCAGCCCTCCACATCCTGCGATTCCTGCAATTCCCCGCGTGAGTCAGTGTCTTTTGTTTGTTCTGTCCTGGGATAAGTTAAGCCTGTAGATAAGCTAGTATTTGCACTGTGTCACCTGCGTCTTATGTGTTGTAAATAAACTTAATTGCTCCTTTTTGCTTGTGTGTGTAAATAATAAACCCCATTACTCGTCTGTACGTCTTCTCGTTTTAATTCCTTTTCCTCTTGCATTGCGTCGTTTTTGTCTTTTCCCTCATTGAGCAGCTACGGTGCGATACGGCCAAAGTTCTGGGTGAATCGGGTGAGTTTTGTTAGGTCGCGGTCTTACACCACCGCTCGGTCTATAACATCTGTCCGCGACCTGTAACAATATATACACATATATTGTTGCGGATATGAGGATTGTGTTTTTTTTATTGTGTTGTATTGTATAGTAAATTGTTGTAAATATCACCCTCAGTAAAATGTAATGATTCCTTGTAAATACCTCCATAGTGTAAAGGTCAAAGGGCGTCCCATATTTAGTCCAAAAGCATACACGTCAGCCAATCATAGAATACCCCTGTTCGATAGCTTATATCTTATTATGTGTTTTAGAGTAAGGCCTTGTCTTCCATTAGAATAATACTCCATTGCACCGAATTGTCAATTAAGAATAGCTCCCCTTCAATAATTCCATTTCCCAGCCAAACTCTCCATCTGTGGGTAAAGCAGTTCACAAGCATGGGGTGCACGCCCTCTCAATTCGCTGCTATAGTGAAAATGTGCTCCGTGCTCTGTTTGAACAGGAGGGGCGGGGTCGCCAGGGAGAGGCAAGCCCAGGGCGTGCCACGAAGGGCGGGGCTGTGCAGCCCCATGCCCAAATAAGGAAACAAGCCCGTGGCTCGCCACGAGGGGCGTGCCGTCGGCGCGATGCCCAAATAGGGAGACAAGCCCGTGGGATTACCATACAAGGTCACGAAACAGAGCACGGGGGAGGGGGCGGTACCGAAACCGAAGAGGGCATGTCAGACCCGTGCTAACGGTATGCGAGAAGGGTGTGAAGATCGCAGATGAGCTTTTGACTGAGATGAGGAGATGAGCTGGAGAGAAGTGAGAGAAAGGCTGAGCTGAGCTGCGTGGAGAGGTACACGAAAAGGAAGGGTCCAAGAGAAAGCCGAGGAGCTTTTACGAAGCAAGCTACACGAGAGATACAGCAGAGGAGTGCAGCCCCGTTTCAACCAGCCGCGTGAAGCCCTGACGGTGTGCGCTGTAAAGCGGCTTTACAAGGCACTGCCGGCTTCTCGCTTCCCGCCCGGAGTGGACCTGCTCGCTGTGCCCTGTGATCCCACCTGCTCATCCCTCCAAGTCCAAGCCATTCCTGCCTGCAAGTTCCCCATTTGCCTACGTGAGTTTGTTCTGTTTGTGCTGTCCTGGGTAGTAAACTAAGTCTGTATAAGCTAGTAATTTTCACTGTGTCACCTACGTTTTCATGTCCGCTGTAAATACCCGTGACTGCTCTTTTTGCGTATGTGTGTGTAAATAATAATAAACCTTGTTACTCTTCTGTACGTCTTCTTCTTCCTCTTTGCATTCGGTCGCTTTAGAGTTTTCCAGATTGAGTAGCTGTGGCGCGATACGGCCAACGTTTGGGGAAATCGGGTTTTAGTCAGGGAACAACTGTTCGGCCGCGGTTATACCTCCGCTCGGTAAAAATAACATCCTAATCCGCGGACCGTAACAAATTGGTGTCAGGAGTGGGATACGAGGCCCGAAGCGCGCTTAACGCGCTCAAAATTACGAGCTGCTGGAAATTTGTGTTTTAAAGCAAAACCCGAATTTTGAAATCGTGCCATGGCTGGTCAAGGCGACGGGATGTCGGTGGGAGAGATAGAGATAGACGGCGTAGAATCGACCCAGGACCTCGGGGAAATGTATGTGGAGGAAAGGGAGGAGGAGAAAAATGGCAATGTGGTTGCGGAGGTTTCAGACGCGCAAAATGGCGCTCTCGCGCACGTGGTTGAAGAGGCACAAAATGGCGGCGCTGCGGCAGTCGAGACCGCAGCGCTGGGGAAATTGGACCTCTTGGCGGTGCAGCTAATGGGGTATATGGATAAAATGGGGGAGCGATTGGAAGCCAAAATGGGGAACCGGATGGATGCTCAGGGTGAGCGGATGACGGGCGAAATGGGGGGCAAAATGAGCGAAATGGGGGGCAAAATGGGCGAAATAGGGGGCAAAATGGGAGAAATGGGGGGCCAAATGGGGGCAATGAGGAGTACCGTGGAGGGATTAGACAAGAAATTTGAGGGGTTAGACAATGGGATAGAAGGGGTGAAACATGGGTTAATGGGGGTAGAAAATAGAATGGCTGCCCAGGAGAATCAGTTAGAGGGGGTGAAAAACGGGTTAAGGGGGCTAGAAGATAGAATGGAAGACAAATTGCGGGAGATAGGGGAGCAATCCGCCCGAGAAATTTAACAAATGGGAGAGCAGATAGAGGAGGTAAAAATCGGGGTAGAAACCAAATTGGATGCTCAGAGGGATGAATTGGGACAGATGAGGGTGGCATCTACACAAGAGAGGGAGGAGTTGAAGGAGGAGATACGACGAGGTGTAAGTGAGGAGGTCTCGGGGGTACGCGAGGAGGTAAAGCGAGGTGAAAAGCGTATGGAGAAAGAAGTGAGGAATAATACGGCGAGGTTACAAGGGGGAATAGAGGGTCTGACGAGGGGAGTAGAACAGCTGACAGTGGGACAAAAGGAACTCGTGGACCAAGTGGAAAAGAACACTGCAATAATCGGGGGGTTAAAAGCGACACAAAAAGACATTAAGAACGAATTAATAGCGACACAGAAGGAATGTCAGATGGTACATGAGGGGTTGACGAAGAAGTTGGAAGAGGTGACAGAAGTAATGGAGACAAAGGACCGAGAGGTGAGGACGCACATAGAAACGGTTAAAGTGGCGTTAGAGGAAGAGATAGAGGGGGCGCGCCGGGAGATGAAGGAGGTAAAGGAAAAATTAGAGGAGGTGGAAGAAGGGGTGAGTGAAATTAAGAAGAGACGGACACAAACTAAAAAGGAAATAAAGGAGGAGGTAATGGAATTGGTACAAGGTCTGTGCTCGAATCGTGATGATGTGCTCACTAACCAAATAAAGAGTTTGCAGGTGGCGAAGGAGGTGCGGAGACGAGGTGCCAAGGTGAGTGGCGATATACGAGGAAATGTACATGATGTGAGGGGAGCTTCAGTTGGCTTGGGGATTGATTTGGATCCGGGTGTTCGTGAGAGGCCGTTGGTGAAGTGTGCAACAGAACAGGTACGGTGTGCGAAGGAGGAGGTGTGCGAGAATGTCAGACTCTGGGGTGTGTGAGGAAAAAGTGTGCGCCGAGGAGTGAGTGTGCTGTCGAGAGTGAGTCGGTCGTAGCGCGTGTGTGAGGGAGCACATGGAAGCGCGTAGTGAGGAGTGTTACAGAGGATGTAACGAAAGAGTGTACACCTGTGGTGAGTGTTACAGAGGGTGTAACGGGAGAGGATGCGCGAGAAAGGTGTGTAACGGACGAGTGCATGGGGAAAGAGTGCGCTGTCAAGAGTAAGGGAGAATGCACGCCTGTGGTGAGTGTTACAGCGGATGTAACGGGAGAGTGTGCACAAGAGTGTGCGCGAGGAAGGTGTGTAACGGACGGGTGCATGAGGAAAGAGTGCGCTGTCGAGAGTAAGGGTGAGTGTGCTGTCCAGAGTGGAGGTGAGAGTAGTAAGAGTGACACGGAGCGTGAGTTGGTTGTGACAGGTGAGAGAGGATGTACACCTGGAATGGAAGGAAGCACACCTGGAATGGTAGAGCGTGTGTGGGAATGCACGCTGGAATTAGTAGTGAGGCACGTGGTTGGGTGTGCGAGTGAGAGCACACCTGTGATTGTCACAGAGGAGGTGACCGAGAAGGGGGCGCGAGAGGTGTGTTGGTGAGGTGTGCGAGCGACGAATGTGTGCCAAGGTGTTCGGTGGTCAGGTGTGTGACCAAGTCTGTGAGCGGAATGAGTGTACCTGGGTGTGGAAGAGAAGGTGCAATGACGAGGAGCATGGGAACAGCTGGATGTATGAGCAAGGAACGAGCTGCGGGGTGTAAGCATGCAGGTGAGGCATCGACGGTAACCGGGTTAGCGGTTAGAACGACATTTAGCCGAATCGGGCCCTCGGTGCGCGTCGGGCAGCTTCGCGTGCCGCGAGGACCAGCGGGGATCCGAACCACGGCGGGTTCAAAAGGACCGCCGTACATGATCCACGCTGGGCCGCGCTTGGAATGGCCGCGTCCGTGCTCCGCTAGGCGGAACGGGCAGCCCAATAGGAAGGGTCGCCATGGCGACCCCTTTTTGTTGAGACGTTCCGGCAGGTCGAGATCGGGCCATTGGATGGCTCCGTGCCGAGGTGGTGCGTGGGATCTCGGCCTGGGTAAGCGTCCTTCCCTGCACCGAGTGCCGGACGCATCCAGCCGCCGGCACCAAACAACCCGCATTCATTGCTCGGCTTTACGAAGCCGAGCTTTAGAAGGGAATTGGCGCACCGAGAGGATCTAGTGAGTGGATGGGTGATGAGGTTAGTGTTTTGGACCCAAAATTAGAAAAAGGCAAAATTTGATGATTGGCAAAGGATTGGCAGTAATGATTGGCAAATGATGGGTAGTGATTGGCAAAATTTTTGATTGGCTGAAATATGGTGTGCAAAATTGATAGTAAGAGATGCCCCATGTGATGGGATGGCCAATCCACCATCCCTCACAGGCGGGAGGGAGGGGGGGGGGGGCAAAGGAGCACTAGGTTATGGGGTTGATGGCAGTGAAAACTAGCCCGGGAGGGTTAGGATATATCGTGTGTAGGGACCTAGAAGATGACATTAGGTAACGTTAAGGTTAGTTAGTGACAATGACACCTGTAGTGGGGACGCAGGTAGATTAGAGTGGATGATAATGACGAGGGAGCGCAATAGTTTAAAGGGACGACTGGGAAGCGCAAGTTTCAGAGGGGAGTAGTTAGATGAGATGATGCCGTGTGTTTGAGGATTGGGAGTGATTGTGAGTAGTAGTGTGATTGCACAGGTGTGCAACTGAACAGGTGTGTGGAGCAGTGTATGAGTGAGTGAAGGTGATGGGAGTTGTGTTGACCAAATGGTCCAGGAAGAGGAGGAGGGTGCAGGTGGCACCAGGTGTGAGTGCACAGGTGTGCAACAACAGGTATGAGGAACAGGTGTATGGAATAAATGGTAGTGTGGAGTATATGGAGTATTGGAGTGGATGGTCGTGGAGTGAGTATGGTGGAAACGATGGAGTGGAGTGGATGGTGCGAAGGTGTGAATGGGGGAAGAGTGGACTCCCATCACGAATACCCGGGGTGGGTAGTGTAAGTGTTAGGTAGAGGGTACAGGTAAATTGTGGTTGGATATTGGCATCTGTGGTGCGTGGTGGAAGAATGGTATTTGGATGGGTGCATTAGTGTTGTGGAAATGGCTGGGCGTGTAGCCTGTTAGTGTGTGTAGTTGGTTTGGGCACTCCACCACTGTGAGGATGTCGGCCAGGTGAGGCCGCAGGTGGGCTCTGGGAGCCGGTAGGGTAGTTGTGGATGGGGCCCGAGGATCTGGAGGACAGACCCGGGTAGCCCAGTGCCAGAGGGCACCAAGGGGTGACAGAGCCAGGAGGGGCCTTCCCCAATTAGATAGGTTAGGGTGAGGAGCTAGGTAAGCTCGGGTGGCAACTGCAGTGGTGGAGGTGTGCAGGTGGGTAGACCTGCTGGGAGAGCTACACGTCCCAGCCCAGAAATTGTGCAAGGGCACCGGGAGATGAATCGGGGGAGTGAGACCCCAAATTGAGAAGCACCACAGTTTGGTCAATGGGAATTGGTTTTTAGAATCCATAGTGTAAGTTGGCCAATGGATTGGCAGGGAGAGACCCCGGGTAGTGTAAAGGGTGTTAAAGTCATTTAATAATAATAATAATAATTCATTTATTTTGTATAGCGCTTTTCCAGAAGCCCAAAGGCGCTTTGACAGAGTGGCAAACATAATGCATAACAATACATGAAAACAACAATTTCAAAAAAGACAAGAATCAATAGGGAAATATTTAAAGCAAAAGGAGGGAGAAGGAGAAGAGATAGTCAGGGGTTAAATGCTGTGGGTTGAATGTTGAATGCAGTGTTGAACAGGTGGGTCTTTAGTGATGTTTTGAATGTGGTGAGTGAGGAGGAGTCTCTGATGGTGTGAGGTAGTGAGTTCCAGAGGGTGGGCGCAGCGATGGAGAAGGCCCTGTCCCCCCAGGATCTGAATTTGGTCCGGATGGAGGGGGTCAGGAGGTTTGTACCAGCAGAGCGGAGGTTGCGGGTGGGAGTGTGTCTGGAGAGGAGGTCAGCCAGGTAGGATGGGGCCAGGTTATGGAGGGCTTTGTATGTCAAGAGGAGGATTTTGTACTGGATTCTCTGGGGGATGGGGAGCCAGTGAAGCTTGTAAAGGACGGGGGTGATGTGGTCACGGGTCCGGGAATGGGTGAGTAGACGGGCAGCGGAGTTCTGAATGTATTGGAGTTTATTGGTGATTTTTGAGGGTGAACCATAGAGGAGGCTATTGCAGTAGTCCAGACGGGAGGTGATGAAGGCGTGGATGAGGGTTTCTGCAGCCGTGGAGGAGAGGGCTGAGCGGAGACGGGCAATGTTTTTCAGGTGAAAGAAGGCTGACTTTGTGATCTGTTTAGTGTATTTGTCGAAGGAAAGGGTTTGGTCAAAGATGACGCCTAGATTCCGGATGTGAGGGGAGGTGGATACTGGGATACCGTCGATGTTGAGGGCAAAGTTATGGGTGGATTTTGTGAGCGTTTTTGGGCCAATGATGATTATTTCAGATTTATCACAGTTAAGCTTGAGGAAGTTGATTTGAAGCCAGGATTTTATTTCAGTGATGCAGTTTGTCAGGATAGAGTGGGTGTCGGTGGAGACGAACTTGGTGGAGATGAAAAGCTGGATGTCATCGGCGAAGCAGTGGAATTGGAGACCATGACGGCGGATTAAGTGACCGAGCGGGGACAGGTAAAGGATGAAGAGGAGGGGGCCAAGAACTGAACCTTGGGGGACACCTTGGGGGAGGGGAGCAGTGGGGGATTTGCAGTTATTGATGGAGATGAACTGGCATCTGTCATAGAGGTATGATTTAATCCAAGAGAGGGCAGTGCCGGTAACGTTAAAGGTGGATTCAAGTCGGGTGAGGAGGATAGTGTGATCGATGGTGTCAAAGGCAGCGCTGAGGTCGAGGAGGACGAGAATGTTGAGGTTGCCAGCGTCAGAGGAGAGGAGAAGGTCGTTGGTGATTTTGAGGAGAGCAGTTTCAGTACTGTGGTTGGACCGGAATCCGGATTGGAATGTTTCATACAGGTTATTGGCAGAGAGATGATGTTTGAGTTGAGTGGCTACAGCGCGTTCCAAAACTTTTGACAGAAAGGGTAGGTTGGAGATGGGTCTGAAGTTGTTTAGGGTGTCAGGGTTTAGACCAGGTTTTTTTAGAATGGGGGTAACAGCAGCAATTTTGAGGGAAGGTGGGACGATGCCTGTAGACAGGGAGGAGTTTATTGTTGCAATGATAAGTGGAGAGAGAGCAGGGAGGGAGGCTTTGACAAAGCTGGAGGGGATGGGGTCAAGAGTGCAGGTGGCAGTTTTCATTCCTATGAGGAGTTCAGAGAGGTCAGTAGGGGAGATTGGGGAGAACCGAGACAGGGGATGGCAGGACAAGGGGGGGCAGGTGGTTGGAGGGGGAGCGGGTGCGGCGGTGGTCAAGCTGTTGTAGATGTTGTCAATTTTGCGTTGGAAGAAAGAGAGGAAGGAGATGCAGTTGTCTACTGTGAATGACTGGGTGGTGGTGTTCAGGGGGCGGAGGAGTTTGTTTATTGTCGAGAAGAGTGCTTTTGGGTTTCCGGAGCCAGAGTGGATAATTTGAGAGTAGTAGGCAGAGCGGGCGCGGGAGAGGGCATCTTTGTAGTGTTGTAGGTGGTCCTTGTAGGCTTGGGAGTGAACTGTGAGACCCGTTTTATTGCGGAGTCTTTCAAGTTGGCGAGCACGAGTTTTCATCAGGTGGAGTTCAGGGGTAAACCAGGGAGCAGAATGGGTGAAAGAAACTGTTTTGGTTTTTACAGGCGCAAGCTGGTCAAGGCAGGAGGAGAGAGTGTGGTTGTAGTAGTCAGTGAGGTCAGAAGGGGTGTGGAGGTCAATGAAGGGAGAAGTGGACATTTTTTCAGAGAGGGTGGATGAGAATGAGGTAGGTGAAAGAGCGTTTAGCTTACGGAAGTTGATTGTGCGATAATGCCTTGATGTTGGGGCGGGGATGTTGATGGTCAGAGTGATGGCTAAGTGGTCAGAGAGGGTGAGGTCAGAGCCATAGAGATGGTGCAAATTTAATCCAGTGGAGCAGACAAGGTCCAAAATGTGACCACGGATATGGGTAGGAAAGTCGACATGTTGAGTGAGGTTAAAGCAGGTGAGTAAATCAGTGAAGTCAGTGGTTATTGTGGAGTCAGTGGAGTCCATGTGGATATTGAAATCACCAAGGAGGAGGATTGAGGGGGAGAGGGAACATAGCTGGGTCAGAAAGTAGGAGAAGTCAGACAGGAATGATGGGTGTGGTTTGGGAGGGCGGTAGACGACAGCCATGACTGACTGCGTGCGACCAGAGAGTTTTAAAGCCAGGTGTTCAAATGATGGAGCAGATGAGATGGAGATGAGGTTGGTCTTGATGTCTTGACGGTGGATAATGGCAATTCCACCACCTCGGCCCTCCGAGCGTGGTTTATTGACGTAGGAATATCCATTGGGTGTGGTGAGGTTAAGTGTGTAGTAGTCCAGAGGTTGTTGCCAGGTTTCGGTGAGACAGAGAAAGTCCAGTTTGTTATCCAGGATGTATTCGTTCAGGATGAGGCATTTGTTGTTGAGGGACCGGGTGTTGAACAGGGTGAGCTTGATGTTGTTTTGAACAGCAGGGTTCCTGCCTGCCTGCAAGTTCCGTTAGGTGCAAATTTAGAGGATAGTTAGGATTGAAGTCTCCTCGCACCATCTGCATCCACTCACCTGAGGTGACGTAACTCCACACCATGCCATGTTTTGTTATTTTTATGTGCAAATGTTTTGGATTGTGAGACGCATCATGACGTGGGTGTGACATTGTGCTTTGTTGTTCCATCTCTTCCTCCTTATGAGGAGTGATGATGAATTGGGTGATGGCAAATTTTGAAGTAGAGGGATTGTGGTGACGAATTTGGTATAGAAGAAATATGGGGAAGACGTGACAGTAGTGACGAATTTGTAAATGTGTAGATTTTTGTAAATATGGGGTAAGGGCAAGGGTAGTGTAGGTGACAGAGGGGTGACGTACGGTAGGGACGAGCTTTCTCACTTCGCTCTCCGTACGCATTTCGCCTTGCATTGCCTTATTGATGTGTACCCTTGTGACCTTACCCCTCGCTCATTTGTCTTCCCCCTTTTGTCTCCCACATGACCTGTGCGCCATTGGGCACCGAGGGGAGCGTGCGTGAGTCGGCCATTGTGCGCCCGGAACTCTCAGAACCAGCTGTCTGCATCGATGCACCACATTATGGACCACATGTCTGTGGCCGAGCACCACTTATGGACCCCATGGGTTGGGGGCATGGCCCCTCTGCTTGAACCGGCCATGAAGGCCCGGAATCTTGCTGGCGGACCTTGGCCACAGGGCACCGATGCCCCACAGGTGAACCACACTAGTCGGCCCTGTGGGCCATAAATAAAGAAAAATAAAACGGACACGTTAGGTGCATTTTATTATCACAAATAAGCCGCCAGCAAAGAAAAGGCAACAACTGAAAGAAATAATAATAGCCAGCAGAGGGAGCCAAAGAGCAAGAGATCACCTGCAGGGTTAGGGGTTGTTGATTTTATTTTTATTATTGAACACTGATGAACTATGATGACTGCACCGATTGGTGCTTGAGGGTGTGTTGGTGCGTTATAGGTGCTTTCATGGTGCATTGATGCAGAACAGACTGTCTCCCCCCCCAGAAAGAACAATTACAGGTCCTGGGTTACGTTTTGTAAATAAAAGTAGCGTCAACTGTAAATAATGCTCCCCACCGTCAGTGTATAGTTTGAAGACCATTCCGAAATTCGGTTAACTGTGGGCGTGAGTCTGTTAGGCAGGGTGCAATGGAGCAGCGGGACATATTTATTTATCTATCTATAATTCCAGTAATCTCTGTGTGTCTGTGTGTCTGTGTGTCTGTGTGTCTGTGTGTCTGTGTGTCTGTGTGTCTGTGTGTCTGTGTGTCTGTGTGTTTGTCTGTGACCGCTGTTTCTCGACAACCACGGGTCCGATATACTTGAAACTTGCCAGGTATATTGCTGGGGACCCGAGGATGTGCCTTTTCAAGGTTTGAAATTAATCGGACAAGTACCTACCGAGCTATGTCCAAAAAACGCTTCAACCAATCAGAGAGCAGCGAGCTATCACGTGTGCCGAACCGTTAATGCAATGCAAGCGTTAATGCGTTAATGCAAGGCTTTTCTTTTTTTCCCTCTTCTCTTTCTACTTTTCCTTGCGATTAAATTGCAAACAGCCAAAATACGTTGGCGCTAATTGAATAATTGGCCATTAACACTAACATAATCGTAACTGCGATATGCCAACTTCCGGACAGTGCAGCCTTCCCTGTTGTTGTTGTTTGCAGCAGCTGTTTGCAGCAAGGCAAGGCTTTTCTTTTTTTCCCTCTTCTCTTTCTACTTTGCCTTGCGATTAAATTGCAAACAGCCAAAATACGTTGGCGCTAATTGAATAATTGGGCATTATGTTTTACAACTAATAAAAACGAATTTGCGATTCATTCGCTTTCCTGCGCGTTTGTGTACGCGATGGCGATTTCTTTACCAAACTCCGGAAGCCGTTCGCTTTGGACCGAACCATTGCATGTAAATAGAGGGGGGGGATTGTCACCACTCACAAGCCGTTCGCTTTGGACCAAACCATTTCATGTAAATAGGGGGGGGGATATAATTTTAGATATATATATAGTACGGGCATGCCCTAGTGTTTTAAAACTGTCGCACTCAGGGTCAGGTTAAAAGTAGAGGGAACTACACCTACGTGTCACACTAAATAAAAGTTGCAGGCCCGGGTCGGGCCTAAGAGGAGGAGGGTGCAGTGTTGCGGATATGAGGATTGTGTTTTTTTTATTGTGTTGTATTGTATAGTAAATTGTTGTAAATATCACCCTCAGTAAAATGTAATGATTCCTTGTAAATACCTCTGTAGTGTAAAGGTCAAAGGGCGTCCCATAATTAGTCCAAAAGCATACAAGTCAGCCAATCATAGAATACCCCTGTTCGATAGCTTATATCTTATTATGTGTTTTAGAGTAAGGCCTTGTCTTCCATTAGAATAATACTCCATTGCACCGAATTGTCAATTAAGAATAGCTCCCCTTCAATAATTCCATTTCCCAGCCAAACTCTCCATCTGTGGGTAAAGCAGTTCACAAGCATGGGGTGCACGCCCTCTCAAATCGCTGCTATAGTGAAAATGTGCTCTGTGCTCTGTTTGAACAGGAGGGGCGGGGTCGCCAGGGAGAGGCAAGCCCAGGGCGCGCCACGAAGGGCGGGGCTGTGCAGCCCCATGCCCAAATAAGGAAACAAGCCCGTGGCTCGCCACGAGGGGCGTGCCGTCGGCGCGATGCCCAAATAAGGAGACAAGCCCGTGGGATTACCATACAAGGTCACGAAACAGCACGGGGGAGAGGGCGGTACCGAAACCGAAGAGGGCGTGTCAGACCCGCGCTAACGGTATGCGAGAAGGGTGCGAAGATCGCAGATGAGCTTTTGACTGAGATGAGGAGATGAGCTGGAGAGAAGTGAGAGAAAGGCTGAGCTGAGCTGCGTGGAGAGGTACACGAAAAGGAAGGGTCCAAGAGAAAGCCGAGGAGCTTTTACGAAGCAAGCTACACGAGAGATACAGCAGAGGAGTGCAGCCCCGTTTCAACCAGCCGCGTGAAGCCCTGATGGTGTGCGCTGTAAAGCGGCTTTACAAGGCGCTGCCGGCTTCTCGCTTCCCGCCCGGAGTGGACCTGCTCGCTGTGCCCTGTGATCCCACCTGCTCATCCCTCCAAGTCCAAGCCATTCCTGCCTGCAAGTTCCCCATTTGCCTACGTGAGTTTGTTCTGTTTGTGCTGTCCTGGGTAGTAAACTAAGTCTGTATAAGCTAGTAATTTTCACTGTGTCACCTGCGTTTTCATGTCCGCTGTAAATACCCGTGACTGCTCTTTTTGCGTATGTGTGTGTAAATAATAATAAACCTTGTTACTCTTCTGTATGTCTTCTTCTTCCTCTTTGCATTCGGTCGCTTTAGAGTTTTCCAGATTGAGTAGCTGTGGCGCGATACGGCCAACGTTTGGGTAAATCGGGTTTTAGTCAGGGGAACAACTGTTCGGCCGCGGTTATACCTCCGCTCGGTAAAAATAACATCCTAATCCGCGGACCGTAACAATATATATATATATATATATATATATATATATATATATATATATATATCTGTATGTATGTATGTATGTGTGTATATATATATATATGTATGTATGTATGTGTGTATATATATATGTATGTATGTATGTGTGTATATATATATATGTATGTATGTATGTGTGTATATATATATGTATGTATGTATGTGTGTATATATATATATATGTATATGTATATATATGTATATATATATATATGTATATGTATATATATATATATATATATATATATATATGTATATGTATATATATATATATATATATATATATATATATATATATATATATATATATATATATATATATATATATATATATATATATATTGTTGTGGATATGAGGACTGTTTTTTTTGATTGTGTGCTTTATTATTATTATTAGTATTGGTTATTCTGCGCCTCCTGCCTCCGGAGCTGTGTAAAGGTCAAAAGGGCGTCCCATAATTAGTCCACAAGCATACACGTCAGCCAATCATAGAATACCCCTGTTCGATAGTTATATCTTATTCTGTGTTTTAGGGTAAGGCTGTGTCTCCCATTAATAGAAGTACTCCATTGCACCAAGTGAAAGAGATAGATTCCCTTCATTCCCATTCCCAAAAACCTCCATTCCCCCTTTTCGTCAATTGCCAACTGCATTTTGGGCGGTTTTCCCTTCATCCGCCATTGACCACGAGGTAGGGTTGGGGAAGAAAGGCGGGTCCCCACCTCGTCATAGAGGGGAGGAGTGAACCAGCCCTTGCCGACCAACCCAGAACGAGGGGTTGGCTTTAGAGGGCGGAGAGAGAACGTTTTGGGGAGGTTCGCAAAGGGTCAAGGGTGGGGCTTATATAACCCGAGGCAGAGGCCCCCGGAGAGAGTCGAGGAGGGAGGAGATCAGAAGACAGAAAGGCCTTGAGTTGGACTAAGCAAGAGAGGAAGTTGTTGGACTGGGTGGGACTAAGAAAGAGAGAGAAAGAGGCCTGAAGCTTGTGAGGGAAGGAGAGAGAACCCGTCACACCAACCCCCCACCAGCAGCGGTGGCTCCACCAAGCGTTCACCTCCACCAAGGCTCCACCAAGCGTTCACCTCCACCAAGGCTCCACCAAGCTCCACGTTGGCTCCACCAAGCGTTCACCTCCACCAAGGCTCCACCAAGCTCCGCGTTGGCTCCACCAAGCGTTCACCTCCACCAAGCGTTCACCTCCACCAAAGCTCCACCAAGCTCCGCATTGGCTCCACCAAGCGTTCACCTCCAGCCATCCACCTCCTGCGATTCCTGTCATCATTCCCCGCGTGAGTCTGTCTTTTGTTTGTTCTGTCCTGGGTTAATTAAGACTGTAGGTAAGCTAGTATTTTCACTGTGTCACCTGCGTCTTATGTGCTGTAAATAAACGTGACTGCTTTCTTTTTGCTTATGTGTGTAAATAGTAAATAAATTTAGTAGTATTTCCAAACCTTTCTTTGCCTTCGTCTTCCTCTTTGCATTCGTCGTTTTAGTCTTTCCCCTCATTGAGCAGCCGCGGTGCGATCCGGCCAACGTTTGGGTGGAATCGGGTTCTAATCGGGGAATAACTGTTCGGTCGCGGTAATAGCAACCGCTCGGTAAAATAACATCTTTAACCGTGTCCGCAACAATTGGTGTCGGGGAGTGGGATACGAGGCCCGAACCAAATTTTTAAAACGTGTAGAAAAAATTTGGTCAAAATTACGAGCTGCCGAAATTTTGCTGTTTTATAAAACCCGAATTTTGAAATCGCGCCATGGCTGGTCAAGGCGATCGGATGCCGGTGGGTGAACTAGGAGAGGGGTTAGGAGTAACCCAGGATCAAATGGAGGGGAGCAATGAGGAGGCGGTTGAGGGGGTATCAGACGCACAAAATGGCGTCCTCGCGCACGAGGCTTCAGACGCGCAAAATGGCACCTCGCACATGGCTACGGCGGCCGCACCCGCTGCACAAGTTGGAGGGATGGCCCAAATGCAGGCCCTCATGGAGCAATTTATGGCGCAAATGCAGGCGTCCCTCAAACTGCAGGGTGAGCAAATGGGGGCAATGAGGGACGAAAGGAGGGCTAACAGTGAGCGATTGTTAAACAAAATGGAAGCAATAACGAACGAAAGGAGGGCCGATATGGAGCGAATCGGCAAGATTGGGGACAGAATGGGTGACCGCATGCAAAAATGTGGGGAGACCATGGATCGCATGGTGGGCGAGCAGGTCCCACGGGTGCACGAGGAGGTAACGCGGGTCGAGAAGCGCCGGTTGAGCGAAGCGGAGGAAAGCGCGGGTACAATGACGGGGGTAGAAATCGCGACACGGGGTTTGGAAAAGCCGGCGACCGATGAGGTAGAGGAGGGTGTTTTATTAAAGCCAGCGGTCGTCGAGGTGAATAAAGGAAAAGCAGTGCTGGGAATTAAAATTGAAGAGATGACGGAGGTAGCCCGGGAATTACAGGGAGAAATGGAACATGTGCAAAGTCCCTGCTCACATCACGATGCTGTGCTTAACCCAAATGGAAGTTTGCAGGTTTTGGTGCAGGGAGGAAGAAGAACCCCGAAGGTGAGACGTGCTGTGTATTGTGCGGGGAGATTTTGTAAGAGGATGTTTGGCGACAAAAGAATTTTTGCGCGCTTGGGATCGAGGAGGCATCCGGGCGTTGGTGAAGGGTCCCGTGTGAGTGGAAATGGCACGCGTGGGAGGAAAAAGTGTGCGTCGGCGAGTGGGTGTGTTATAAAGTGTGGGAGTGAAACCGAGTGCAAGCGAGAATGCACGTCGGGGTGTACGGGGTGTGACACAGGGAGTGAGAGCAATACGGAGTGTACGTGCGAGGGTGAGTGTGACACGGAGAGTAAGGTGGTGGTGGAACGTGTGCGAGGAAGCACACCTGGGTTGGTGGTAGCGCGAGTGTGGGAGAGCCCATCCGAGAGCGTTAGTGGGTGGATGCAAGAGTGCACGCCCATGGTGAGTGTTACGGAGGAGAGGTGTGGACCGAGGTGTGCGCAAGAGTGTGCGCGAGAGGTGTGGTGTGTAACAGGGAGGGCGTTGGTGGAATGTACGGACGGCGTTGGAACGCCGGGTTTGGTGAGGGTGAAAGGGGTAGCGTATGCGTGTGAGCATGCAGGTGAAGCATCGACGGTAACCGGGTTAGCGGTTAGGGCGACGGATAGCCGATGCGAGCACTCGGGGCGCGGTGTGCTTTGTTGGGTGCGAGGCCCGGCGCGGGTCGATGCTGCGTCGCTTCTCTTCAAAGCGTCGTTGCCGATTCGGGCTTGGCCCCGCCCCGCACGGTCGAGTCCGGGCCTTGGCGGGCGAGGCGACCGGTCCGGTTCAAGGGTGAGTGGGAGGAAGCGGAACGGTGCCCCCTCGTGGGGACGGGGTTCCGACCGGGGGAGATTGAGCCATCGGGCCGGGACCGCAAGGTGCCGCGCCGAGATGGTGCGTGGAATCTCGGCCCAACCAAACCACCTCCCTTGAACCGAAAGCCGGACGGATTCAACCTGCAGGTGACCAAACCACCTGATTTCATTGCTCGGCTTTGCGAAGCCGAGTTTAATGATGTCATGACGCACCGAGGCTAGGATATAGCGGACTGTGATGATGGTGATAGTGATAGTGATTTGATACGAAATGTATAATAGTGGGTAGAATTGGTAGTAAATGGGAAATTTTTGAATTGGTTGGAATTTGGACGAGCAAAACTGATAGTGGGACCTCCCCGATGTGGTGGGATGGGCAATCCACCATCCCTCACAGGGGGGGGGGGGGCAAAGGAGCACTAGCTTATGGGGTTTATGGCAGTGAAAACTAGCTCGGGAGGGTTAGGATATATCGTGTGTAGGGATCTAGCGAAGATGACATTAGGTAACGTTAAGGTTAGTTAGTGACTGATACCTGTAGTGGGGACGCAGGTAGTTTAGTGTGGATGATAATGACGTGGGAGCGCAATAGTTTAAAGGGGTGACTGGGAAGCGCAAGTTTCAGAGGGGAGTAGTTAGATGAGATGATGCCGTGTGTTTGAGGATTGAACAGGTGAGATTGCACAGGTGTGCAACTGGACAGGTGTGTGGAGCAGTGTATGAGTGAGTGAAGGTGATTGTGTATTGTGCTGACCAAATGGTCCAGGAAGAGGAGGAGGGTGCAGGTGGCACCAGGTATGATTGCACAGGTGTGCAACGACAGGTGAATGGAGAACAGGTGTATGGAATAAATGGTATGGAGTATTGGAATGGATGGTCGTGGAGTGAGTATGGTGGAAACTATGGAGTGGAGTGGATGGTGCGGAGGTGTGAATGGGGGAAGAGTGGACCCCCATCACGAATACCCGGGGCGGGTAGTGTAAGTGTTAGGTAGAGGGTACAGGTAAATTGTGGTTGGATATTGGCATCTGTGGTGCGGGTGAAGAATGGTATTTGGATGGGTGCATTAGTGTTGTGGAAATGGCTGGGCGTGTAGCCTGTTAGTGTGTGTAGTTGGTTTGGGCACTCCACCACTGTGAGGATGTCGGCCAGGTGAGGCCGCAGGTGGGCTCTGGGAGCCGGTAGTTGTGGATGGGGCCCGAGGATCCGGAGGACGGACCCGGGTAGCCCAGTGCCAGAGGGCACCATGGGGTGACAGAGCCAGGAGGGGCCTTCCCCAGTTAGATAGGTTAGGTTGAGGAGCTAGGTAAGCTCGGGTGGCAACTGCAGTGGTGGAGGTGTGCAGGTGGGTAGACCTGCTGGGAGAGCTACACGTCACAGCCCAGAAATTGTGCAAGGGCACCGGGAGATGAATCGGGGGAGTGAGACCCCAAATTGAGAAGCACCACAGTTTGGTCAATGGGAATTTGGTTTTTAGAACCCATAGTGTAAGTTGGCCAATGGATTGGCAGGGAGAGACCCCGGGTAGTGTAAAGTGTGTTAATGTCATTTAGAGGATAGTTAGGATTAGGAAGTCTCCTCGCACCATCTGCATCCACTCACCTGAGGTGACAGGTACTCCACACCATGCCATGTTTTGATTATTTTTTACTGTGCAAATGTTTGGAATGTGAGACGCATCATGACGTGGGTGTGACATTGTGCTTGATGTTCCATCTCTTCCTCCTTATGAGGATTGATGATGAATTGGGTGATGGCAAATTTTGGTTAGAGGGATTGTGGTGACGAATTTGGTATCGAGGAAATATGGGGAAGACGTGACGGTAGTGACGAATTGGTAATGTGTAGATTTTGTACATATGGGGTAAGGGCAAGGATAGAGTAGGTAACAGGGGGGGTGACGTACGATAGGGACGAGCTTTCTCACTTCGCCCTCCGTACGCATTTCGCCTTGCATTGCCTTATTGATGTGTACCCTTGTGACCTTACCCCTCGCTCATTTGTCTCTTTTGTCTCCCACATGACCTGTGCGCCATTGGGCGCCGAGGGGAGCGTGCGTGGGTCGGCCATTGTGCGCCCGAAATTCCCAGAACCAGCTGTCTGCATCGATGCACCACATGATGGACCACATGCCTGTGGCCGAGCACCACGTATGGACCCCATGGGTTGGGGCATGGCCCTTCTGCTGGAACCGACCATGAGGGCCCGAAATCTTGCTGGCGGACCTGGGCCACAGGGCACCGATGCCCCACAGGTGAACCACATGTAGCCGGCCCTGTGGGCCATAAATAAAATAAAATAAAAAGGACACATTGGGTGCAAGTTTTAATACAAATAGGCCGCCAGTAAGAAAATGAAAGAATGACAACATCTGGAAGAACAAATAATAATAACCAGCAGAGGGAGCCGAAGAGCAAGAGATCACCTGCAGGGTTAGGGGTTGTTGGTTTTATTTTCTTGAACAATGGTGACTGCACCGATTGGTGCTTGGGTGTGTATTGGTGCGTTTTTGGGTGCTTTAATGGTGCATTGATGCAGAGCAGACTGTCTCCCCCCCAGAAAGAACAATTACAGGTCCTGGGTTAGTTTTGTAAATAAAAGCAGTCATTGTAAATAATGCTCCCCACCGTCAGTGTGTAGTTTGAAGACCATTCTGCAATTCGGTTAACTGTGGGCGTAAGTCTGTTAGGCAGGGTGCAATGGAGCAGCGGGACACATTTATTTATGTTTTAAAAACTGTCGCACTCAGGGTCAGGTTAAAAGTAGAGGGAACTACACCTACGTGTCACACAAAATAAAAAGTTGTAGGCCCGGGTCGTGCCTAAGAGGAGGAGGGTGCAGTGTTGTGGATATGAGGACTGTTTTTTTTGATTGTGTGCTTTATTATTATTATTAGTATTGGTTATTCTGCGCCTCCTGCCTCCGGAGCTGTGTAAAGGTCAAAAGGGCGTCCCATAATTAGTCCACAAGCATACACGTCAGCCAATCATAGAATACCCCTGTTCAATAGTTATATCTTATTCTGTGTTTTAGGGTAAGGCTGTGTCTCCCATTAATAGAAGTACTCCATTGCACCAAGTGAAAGAGATAGATTCCCTTCATTCCCATTCCCAAAAACCTCCATTCCCCCTTTTCGTCAATTGCCAACTGCATTTTGGGCGGTTTTCCCTTCATCCGCCATTGACCACGAGGTAGGGTTGGGGAAGAAAGGCGGGTCCCCACCTCGTCATAGAGGGGAGGAGTGAACCAGCCCTTGCCGACCAACCCAGAACGAGGGGTTGGCTTTCGAGGGCGGAGAGAGAACGTTTTGGGGAGGTTCGCAAAGGGTCAAGGGTGGGGCTTATATAACCCGAGGCAGAGGCCCCCGGAGAGAGTCGAGGAGGGAGGAGATCAGAAGACAGAAAGGCCTTGAGTTGGACTAAGCAAGAGAGGAAGTTGTTGGACTGGGTGGGACTAAGAAAGAGAGAGAAAGAGGCCTGAAGCTTGTGAGGGAAGGAGAGAGAACCCGTCACACCAACCCCCCACCAGCCGCGGTGGCTCCACCAAGCGTTCACCTCCACCAAGGCTCCACCAAGCGTTCACCTCCACCAAGGCTCCACCAAGCGTTCACCTCCACAAAGGCTCCACCAAGCTCCACGTTGGCTCCACCAAGCGTTCACCTCCACCAAGGCTCCACCAAGCTCCGCGTTGGCTCCACCAAGCGTTCACCTCCACCAAGCGTTCACCTCCACCAAAGCTCCACCAAGCTTCGCGTTGGCCCCACCAAGCGTTCACCTCCAGCCATCCACCTCCTGCGATTCCTGTCATCATTCCCCGCGTGAGTCTGTCTTTTGTTTGTTCTGTCCTGGGTTAATTAAGACTGTAGGTAAGCTAGTATTTTCACTGTGTCACCTGCGTCTTATGTGCTGTAAATAAACGTGACTGCTTTCTTTTTGCTTCTGTGTGTAAATAGTAAATAAATTTAGTAGTATTTCCAAACCTTTCTTTGCCTTCGTCTTCCTCTTTGCATTCGTCGTTTTAGTCTTTCCCCTCATTGAGCAGCCGCGGTGCGATCCGGCCAACGTTTGGGTGGAATCGGGTTCTAATCGGGGAATAACTGTTCGGTCGCGGTAATACCAACCGCTCGGTAAAATAACATCTTTAACCGCGTCCGCAACAATATATATATATATATATATATATATATATATATATATATATATATATATATATATATTGTATATATATATATATATTGTATATATATATATATATTGTATATATATATATATACATGTACATATATGTATACACACATACATACATATATATATATATACATATATATACATATATATACATATATATTGTTACGGACGCGGCTTAGATGTTATTTACCGAGCGGTGGTATTGCCGCGACCTAACAGTTACCCCGATTCTTCCCCAACTCACCCGATTCCACCCGACGTTGACCAAATCGCGCTATGCTAAATCAATGAAGGAAAAGGACACACGGCTGGGATTAAAAGGACACGACACCAGGGATACGGTTCTCAAGACCTCCGGAGGAGGTTATATTCGTTCGGAAGGTTAGATTACAACTACAAGAGGGACAGCATAGAAAGACGAGCACTTAGACACACTCTTATATTAACCCCAACAGACGACAGATAAACGGGACAAAAGGCTGACTCACACGGGGATTGATGGCAAGGAAAGGCAGGTAGCGATGGCTCAAGGTGCACTCTTGGCTCAAGGCAGAATCGACCCGGTTCGGTCCGGTCCAAAGATGCGGGGAGGTCGCAGCGCTCGGAGGTAGTGACTTGCTCTTCTTCAAGCTGGGGGCGCATCTGACCTCACATCCGGCAAGTGGCTGCGTATATCCGGCGGGGAGTGACACACCCTCGGCTCGTTAGCTCCGCCCCAGATGGAATCGGCACGTCGCTTCTCATTGGGTGCGTGCGGGGGGGGGGGTTACCGGCTCCGCCCTTGACGAGGGACTGACAAGGAGCCCCTTCGTGGTAACCCCGTGGAGCGCATGGTCCGGAGCGCATTGTCAATGGCGGCTAACCGAGCCGGTGTGATGACGCACACTCCCCCGCGCAGCGTCGTTGTTGTTGTAATTGTTGTTGTAGTTGTAGTTGTAGTTGTTGTTGTTGTTGTTGTTGTTGTTTGGGGAAGAAGACGGGAGGAGGCATGGGAAGGTCCTAAACTCACTACTGGTGCCATATAATCACATTCTGGTGCAACGAAGAGTCGGAATTAATGGAAACGAGTCCTTAACTGACATAGACTAAGAATAACTAGCAAGATGTCCGAAAGTTGTCTACGTGAGATGCGGTGGACCTGGGCACGACATTTAATGGGGGAAAAAGGGGAAGGTCGGTTCTACAGAGGGTTGTTTACAGACAATGGGACTAGGGAATGGGGGATTGGGGATAGTTGGGGAGTATTGGGGAAATAGGGGAATATTTACAAGCGGATATGGAGGCCAAATTCCATATTCGCAACATTGCACCCTTCTCTACCCTCGGGGCGTCCCGACCCGATAAATTTTTACCTATTTTAGTGTGGCACTCAGATGTAGTTCCCTCTACTATTAACTCTACCCTGAGTGCGACAGTTTTACAGATATTCACAAATGAGTAAATATGTCCCCCTGCGACGTTGCACCCTTCTCCTCACAGAAACACACCCACAGGATAACCGAATCCGGAAAGAATTCGCAAACTAAACATACAGCCGGTAGGGAGCATTTTTTACAAGACTACGCTGATATTTACACTACGATCCAGGACCTGTTTTTGGAGGGACACATGCAGATGTTATGCATAGAGAGCGCACGCATGCCAGCATCGATACACCAACCCACGAGTGCTCTGTGGCCTACGGCCTTTAATAACGTGCAGAGCACCCTTTCCCAGCACGAAAAGCACCACCCATTCACACAGTCAGCACCATCCGGTGCACCAATAAAGTGTCTATAATCATGGTGTGGTGTCGCAGCCGGCCGATGTTCTGCCGCTGGTCTTGCCTTCGTGTGGTGCACTTGGCCTTCTTACTTCTTTCAAAAATAAAGAAAGGCGCCAACCGCGTCCATTTCTTTATTGTGGCCGTCAGGGGGCCAACTATAAGTGGTTCACCTGTATGGCATAGGTGCCACGTTGACCCATAGGTCCATCCACGGGTGGTGCTTGGCCGCAAAAGAACTGCGGTCCATTGTGGGTGGCCACCAAAATTGCGGTCCATATGGTGTATCGATCCAGGCAGCAAGCAGCGAAAGTGCAGGCCCACAACTGCGAAGCCAGCACCTCTCTCTCTTCTCTCTCTACCCCAAAGCCAGATCCTCGGAGGTGGGAGACAAAAGAAGCAGACAAGTGAGTAAGGTGGTAAGGGCGCAAAAGTGCACGCAATGTAAGATGATGCACACTGGGGGCACATGGGAACCAGGTGAGACAGGTACGTTCCTACCGTACGCCCCCCCCCACCAGGTAACCTACATGGCCCCTCCCTTACCCCTTACTGTATCCACAAAACACCACACTACCCATAAACATCTATTTTACAAATCAACAAACGTCCCTACTGTCTTCCCCGTTCCTCCCATAAACCAAATTCGTCTTCTCTCCCTCCTAACCAATCAAATTTGCCATTTTCAACTCAACATCATAATTTGCCATCTCCAACTCAACATCATAATTTGCCATTACCAATTCATCATCAGTCCCTCCTAGGGAGGGAGAGATGGAATCACCCCAATGTCTCATCCATGTCGTGATGCGTCTCACCAATCCACACAGCAATTTCATTTCCTGCAACAAAACAAAGAAAACACAGGTGTGGAGTCATCATCATCACCACAGGTAAGTGGCTGCGTATGGTGCGACAGGTTCATCAATCCTAACTATTTCCTAAATGACTTTAACAACTTTACACTACCCGGGGTCTTTCTCCGGCCAAACCATTGGCCCTCTTACACTATGGGTTCTAAAAACCAATTCCCATTGGCCAAACTGTGGTGCTTTTCAATTTGGGGTCTCACTCCCCCGATTCATCTCCCGGTGCCCTCGCACAATTTCTGGGCTGTGGCGTGTACCTCTCCCAGTGGGTCTACCCACCTGCACACCTCCACCACTGCAGTTGCCTCCGAGCTTACCTGCTCCTTACCCTAACCTAACTACCTGGGGAAGGCCCTCTGGCGCTCTCCCCACTCGGTGCCCTCTCTGGCACTGGGCTACCCGGGTCCATCCTCCGGATCCTCGGGCCCCATCCACAACTCTACCGGCTCCCAGAGCCCACCTGCGGCCTCACCTGGCCGACATCCTCACAGTGGTGGAGTGCCCAACCAACTACACACACTAACAGGCTACACGCCCAGCCATTTCCACAACACTAATGCACCCATTCACAACACCATTCTGCAACCGCACCACAGATGCCAATATCCAACCACAATTTACCTGTACCCTCTACCTAACACTTACACTACCCGCCCCGGGTACTCGTGAAAGGGGTCCACTCTTCCCCCATCCACACCTTCGCACCATGCACACCACTCCGTACCACTTACTCCAACTCTCTCCACACACCTGTACTTGCACACCTGTGCTCTCACACCGGGTGCCACCTGCACCCTTCTCTCCCCAAGCGCATTCGCGCTGATCCACACACTCACTACTCACACACTACTCCACACACCTGTCCAGTTGCACACCTGTGCAATCACACCTGTTCAATTCTCACACACACAGCATCATCTCAGCTAACTACTCCCTTCTGAAACTTGCGCTTCCCAGTCGTCCCTTTAACTATTGCGCTCCCACGTCATTATCATCCACACTAATCTACCTGCGTCCCCACTACAGGTATCAGTCACTAACTAAACTTAACGTTACCTACTGTCATCTTCTCTAGATCCCTATCAATATAACCTAACCCACCCGGGCTAGTTTTCACTGCCATACACCCCATAAACTATTGCTCCTTTGCCCCACCATGGGAAGGGTGGCAGGGATGCCACCCTTACCCACCGGGCCCATCGGTCACTACCAATTTTGCACATCAAATTTCAACAAATCAAAAATTTGCCAATCACTACCCATCATCTGCCAATCATTACTGCCAATCCCTTGCCAATCATCAAATTTTGTTTTTCTCTAATTTTGGGTCCAAAACACTAACCTCATCACCCAGTCTACTCAATAATGCCTCTCGGTGCGCCAATTCCTGTCCAAAGCCCGGCTTCGTAAAGCCAAGCCATGAATGCGGGTTGTTCTGTGCCAGCGGCTGGATGCGTCCGGCACTCGGTGCAGTGACGGGGGCTTACCCGGGCCGAGATCCCACGCACCATCTCGGCGTGGAGCCATCCCATGTCCCGATCTCGACCTGCCGGACTGCCTCAACAAAAAGTGGTCGCCATGACGACCCTTTCTATCGGGCTGCCCGCTCCGCCTAGTGGAGCACGGACGCGGCCGTTCGAAGCGAGGCCCAGCACGCACCGAGGGCCCGATTCGGCTATAAGTCGTTCTAAACTCTACCCCGTCTAACGTCGATGCTTCACCTGGACGCTTACACCCCGCAGCCCGTTCCTTGCTCACACATCCAGCCGTGCCCATGCTCCTCGTACCTTTCCTTACACACCCAGGTACACCCATTCCACTCACAGCCTTGGTCACACACCTGACCACCGAACACTTTGGCACACATTCGTTGCTCGCACACCTCACCAATACACCGCTTCGCGCCCCCCCCCTCCTCGGTCACCTCCTCTGTGACAATCACAGGTGTGCCCTCATTCGCACACCCAACCACGTGCCTCACCACCAACTCCAGCGTGCATTCCCACTCACGCTCTACCATTCCAGGTGTGCATCCTTCCATCCCAGGTGTACATCCTCGCTCACCTGTCACAACCAACTCACGCTCCATGTCACTCTCACTACTTTCACCACCACTCTTGACAACGCACTCACCCTTACTCTTGACAGCACACTCTTTCCCCATGCACCTGTCCGTCACACACCTTTCTCGCGCACACTCTCCCGTTACACCCTCGGTAACACTCACCACAGGTGGACACTCTTCCTTACTTCTGACAGCGCACTCTTTCCTCATGCACCCGTCCGTCACACACCTTTCTCGCGCACACCTTTCTCGCGCACACTCTCCCGTCACACCCTCTGTAACACTTACCACACCGCGCTTCCATGTGCTCCCTCGCACACACGCTACGACCGACTCACTCTCGCCAGCACCCTCACTCCTTGGCACGCACTTTTTCCTCACACACCCCAGAGTCGGACTTTCTCGCACACCTCCTTTTTCGCACACCAGACCTGTCGCACACCTCACCAACGGCCTCTCACGAACACCCGGGTCCATCTCGACCCCCAAGCTTCTTAAATCACCTGGCGCATCATACGCACGACCATATTGGTCACCACTTACACCGGGTAATCTTCCTCTTCGCTTCTCCTCCATCACCTGCGAATCCCTCATCCGGTTAATGAGCACATCATCACGATCCAAACACAGACTTTGGACCAATTCTTTTATCTCCTCTTTTATCTCTTTCTTATCCTCTCTCCGTCGCTTCTTAATTTCGCTCATCCCTTCTTCCACTTCTTCTAATTTGTGCTTCACCTCTTTTATTCCCCGGTACGTCTCCTCAAGCTCATCCTCTAAGGCTACCTTGACCGTTTCCAGGTGCGTCCTCACCTGCCGGTCCTTCGTCTCCATTACCTCTATCACCTCGTCCAACCTCGTTGTCAGTCCCTCACGTACCATCTGACATTCCCTCTTCGTCGCTATCAAGTCATCTTTTAGTTCTTTCTGTGTCACTTTTAAACCTCCTAATACCGCAGTGTTCCTTTGAACCTGCTCCGTTAGTCCTTTTTGTCCCTCCGTCAGCTGTTCCACCTCCTGCGTCAGGACCTCTATGCCCCCTTGTAACTTTACAGTCCCCTTTCTCACCTCCTTCTCCATGTGCTCCTTACAGTGCCTTACCTCCTCGCGCACTCCTCCGACCTCCTCACTCACACCTCTTCTGATCTCCTCTCCCATCACTTGCATCTCCTGCCCAGATGCCACCCTCATCTGCTCCATTTCCTCCCTGTGAGCATCCAGTTTGGTTTCTACCCCCATTCTGACCCCCTCTATCTGCTGCCCCATTTGGTTAACTTCCCTTTCCGCTTGGTCCCTCATGTCCCTCAATTTGCCTTCCATCCTGTTTTCTAACCCCTCTAACCCATTTTTCACTCCCTCTATCTGATTCTCCTGGGCAGCCATTCTGTTTTCTACCCCCATTAACCCATTTCTCACCTCTTTTATCCCGTTGTCTAACCCCTCAAAATTATTGTCTAACTTCCCAAATTTCTTGTCTAATCCCTCACTGGTACCCCTCGCTTCGTCCCTCATTACCCCCATTTGCTCACTCTGAGCCCTCGCTTCGTCCCTCATTACCCCCATTTGGTTTCCCAACCGCTCACTATCAGCCCTCATTCCCACCATTTGTTCCATAAGGGGTCTCATTTGCAGGAGGAAAAGGTTCGAATCCACCAGGGGCGCTGCCACGGTCGCGGGCGTGGACGCCGTGGCCACCTCGTGCGTGACAACGCTATTTTGCGACCCTGCCGCCCTCACTGCTTCGCTCTCCTCGCGTCCCTCAATTTGGTCCTGGACCGACCCTGCCTCACTCTCCCCTACCGGACCCCAGCTGTCTTGGTCTGCCATAGCGCGACTTTCAAAATTCGGGTTTTTATTTCCGTATAACAAAATCAAATTTCGCCGTTATAATTTCGCGCGGGAAACGCGCTCCGAATCGATTCTACTCCAAATTTGGGCCTAATAAATTTAGTCCCGGTTCCGAATTCCACTCCTCGACACCAATTGTTACGGACGCGGCTTAGATGTTATTTACCGAGCGGTGGTATTGCCGCGACCTAACAGTTGCCCCGATTCTTCCCCAACTCACCCGATTCCACCCGACGTTGACCAAATCGCGCTATGCTAAATCAATGAAGGAAAAGGACACACGGCTGGGATTAAAAGGACACGACACCAGGGATACGGTTCTCAAGACCTCCGGAGGAGGTTATATTCGTTCGGAAGGTTAGATTACAACTACAAGAGGGACAGCATAGAAAGACGAGCACTTAGACACACTCTTATATTAACCCCAACAGACGACAGATAAACGGGACAAAAGGCTGACTCACACGGGGATTGATGGCAAGGAAAGGCAGGTAGCGATGGCTCAAGGTGCACTCTTGGCTCAAGGCAGAATCGACCCGGTTCGGTCCGGTCCAAAGATGCGGGGAGGTCGCAGCGCTCGGAGGTAGTGACTTGCTCTTCTTCAAGCTGGGGGCGCATCTGACCTCACATCCGGCAAGTGGCTGCGTATATCCGGCGGGGAGTGACACACCCTCGGCTCGTTAGCTCCGCCCCAGATGGAATCGGCACGTCGCTTCTCATTGGGTGCGTGCGGGGGGGGTTACCGGCTCCGCCCTTGACGAGGGACTGACAAGGAGCCCCTTCGTGGTAACCCCGTGGAGCGCATGGTCTGGAGCGCATTGTCAATGGCGGCTAACCGAGCCGGTGTGATGACGCACACTCCCCCGCGCAGCGTCGTTGTTGTTGTAATTGTTGTTGTAGTTGTAGTTGTAGTTGTTGTTGTTGTTGTTGTTGTTTGGGGAAGAAGACGGGAGGAGGCATGGGAAGGTCCTAAACTCACTACTGGTGCCATATAATCACATTCTGGTGAACGAAGAGTCGGAATTAATGGAAACGAGTCCTTAACTGACATAGACTAAGAATAACTAGCAAGATGTCCGAAAGTTGTCTACGTGAGATGCGGTGGACCTGGGCACGACATTTAATGGGGGAAAAAGGGGAAGGTCGGTTCTACAGAGTGTTGTTTACAGACAATGGGACTAGGGAATGGGGGATTGGGGATAGTTGGGGAGTATTGGGGAAATAGGGGAATATTTACAAGCGGATATGGAGGCCAAATTCCATATTCGCAACAATATATAGTGTTGTGGATATGAGGATTGTGTTTTTTTAAATTGTTTTATTGTGGACCCTCCTTCCTCCAGTTGTTGTGTATAAAGGTCAAAGGGCGTCCCGTAGTTAGGTCATATACAATCACGTTTAGCCAATCATAGATTTCCTTCTTGTTGACAGTTATTTCCTTATTCTGTGTAGGTTAAGGCTCTGTTCCCACTAGTTGACATTCTCCATTGCACCAAGTGAAATAAGGTAGATCCCCATTCATTTTCATTCCCAAAGCCCCATTCCTAAAGCCTTTCCTGCCAACTGCATTCACCGCAGCTGCTGGGCAGTTTTCACCGCGACTCCATTAGCCACGATGTAGGCTTGGAGACGAAGGGGGAGGAGCCGCCGAATCCTGGGCGTGCCGCCCATCGTCATCAAGGGTGGAGCCAGAGGGCCCGTGCCGACCAATCAGGGCCGAGGCGAGCTCACCGATGGGCGTGTCCTGGAGGCTGGTGGCTTGATCGCCCGCGGCCTTATATAAGCGCGCGCGGAAGCCTTTGATAGAGGTTGCGTTTAAGAAAGGAGTCCTGAGAAAGCACCTGGCATCCCCACGGTAGCATGGAGAGCGAACCATTGCGTTCTAAGAGTTCCACCAGAGGAACGTGAGAGAGACCGGAGCAGCTTTGGAGAGCGCCCGGTGCACCGGAGGAGCTTCGCCGCGCAGTTTGGAACCGCAGCGGTTTTTGGCGATCGCAGCTCGAATATTGACGGCGGCTGTCCGCTTCCAGCCCGACCGATCCCCGCTGAACCTTCCTCTCCCGCAAAGCCATCCACCTCCAGCGATCCGTTCCTGCCTTCATTCCCCCATTCGTGTGAGTTTGCTCGTAGTCTGTTTCGTGTGTCTTGTCCTGGGTATTGTCTAAGACTGTAATAGATAAGCTAGAATTTTCACTGTGTCCTTCTGGTCCGTCCCTCTTTCTGCCTTTATTTTATTATCTTTCCTTCTTCCTTGGTTTCTTTTGGTCCTGTAAATAGCAAATAAATCATATTCGTATTTCAAACCCTTTTTGTCTTCTTCTTCTTCACATCCGTCGTGTTTGTCTTTTCCCAATTGAATATCTGTGGCACGATTTGGCCAACGTTCAGAATCGGGTCTAGTCATTGTTAACGGTTCGGGCCGCGGCTGCCATCCGCTCGGCAATCCAGTAACATCTTATCCGCGGTCGCGAACGAGGCTGCTCACAAGTCTTTTCGGAGGCCGCGGTGCAGCTTCAGGGACCACGTCGGTCAGTGACAGACGAGGGGCTTAATCCCCCCCTCGAAGGGGAACCATAGGCCGACGTTGGGTTCCGTAACAATTGGTGCCGGGAGCGAGATACGGACCTGAAGCGTTTAGTGCACTCAAATTACGAGTGGGCCGAAATTTGTTTTATAAAATCTTAAATTTAAAATCGTGCCATGGATAGTCAAGGCGGCGGGATGCCGGTGGGGGAACTAGAAGCGGGGTTAGGCCAGGTAACCCAGGACCAGAGGGAAGAAATGGAGGAGAACAATGAGGAGGTGGTTGAGGGGGTATCAGGTGCGCAAAATGGCGCCCTCGCGCATGTGGCTGGAGAGGCGCAAAATGGCACCTCACACGAGGTTGCGGCAGCCGCGCCCGCAGCACTGGTGGATTCGAACCTTCTTTCGCTACAAATGGAGGCCCTCATGCTAAAAATGGGTGAGCGAATGAGGAACGAAGTGAGGGCTAATAGTGTGCGAATGAGGAACGAAGCGAGGGCTAATAGTGAGTGCTTGGGGGACCAAATTGAAGCAATAACGAACGAAATGAGGGCCGATAATGAGGGACTGGCGAGGGACAGAGTCGCATATGAAGAAAGGGAAGCGGAGAGGGACAGAGACCGCGGGTTGGGCGAGCAGGTCCCACGGGTGCACGAGGAGATAAAGCGGGTCGAGGAGCACTGGTTGGGCGAAGTGGAGAAAAGCGCGGGTACAATGACGGGTATAGAGATCGCGACCCTGGGTATGGGGCAGCCGGCGACCGCTGAGGTAGAAGAGGGAATTTTATTAAAGCCAACGGTCGTCGTGGTGAATAAAGAAAAAGTAGTGGGTATAATTGAAATTGTAGGAACGACAGACGTAGAAGAGCAACAGTCGGAGGAAGGAATGGAAATTGCTCAAAGTCCATGCTCACATATCCTGATGCTGTGCTCATTAATCCTTATGAAGATTTGCAGGTGTTGGTGCAGGGAGGAAGAAGAACCCCGAAGGTGAGACGGGCTGCATGTGGTGCCGGGAGATTTTGTAAGAGGGGGTTTGGCGTGAAGAGAATTGTCGCGCGATTGGGGTCCATATGGCACCCGGGCGTTGGTGAAGGGTCCCGTGTGAGTGGAAATAGCACGCGTGTGAGGAAAAAGTGTGCGTCGGCGAGTGGGTGTGTTATAAAGTGTGGGAGTGAAACTGAGTGCGAGCGAGAATGCACGTCGGGGTGTACGGAGTGTGACACGAGGAGTGAGTTGGTGGTGGAGCGGGTGCGAGGATGCACGTATGGGATGAACGGTGAGGGTGTGCGAGAAAGCACACCTGAGTTGGTTGTGGCGCGAGTGCGAGGGAGCACATCGGAGCGCGGTAGTGGGTGGATGCAAGAGTGCACGCCCATGGTGAGTGTTACGGAGGACGTAACGGAGGAGAGGTGTGGACCGAAATGTGCGAACGGCGAGTGTGCGCAAGAAGGTGTGCGGGAGGTGTGGTGTGTAACAGGGAGTGCGTTGGTGGAATGGATGGAGTGTGTGGGATGCACTGGAGGCGTTGGAACGCCAGGTTTTGTGAGTGTGAAACGGGTCGCGTATGCAAGTGAAGCATCGACATTGAACGGGTTAGCATTTAGGGCGACGGATAGCCGACGTGGGCGCTCGGTGCGCGTTGCACTTTGTTGGATGCTAGGCCCCGCACGGTCGAGTCTGGGCCTTGTCGGGCGAGGCGACCAGTCCGGTTCAAGGGCGAGTGGGAGGAAGCGGAACGGTGCCCCCTCGTGGGGACGGGGTTCCGACCGGGCGAGCCTCGGTCATCGGGCCCGGGACCGCAAGGTACCGAGCCGCGATGATGCGTGGAACCTCAGCCCGAGCATGCCTCCTCCCCAGAGTCGTGAATGCCGGACGGATCCAACTGCAGGCGACCAAACCACCCGAATTCATTGCTCGGCTTTGCGAAGCCGAGTTTTAATGATGTGACGACGCACCGAGGCTCAGATAAAGCGGACTGTGATGATGGTGATAGTGTTTTTGGATTCGAAATTTTGGGAGAGAAAATTTTTGATTGGTTGGAATTTGGAGAGCAAAATTTATAGTGAGAGATACCCGATGTGGTGGGATGGCAACACTGCCATCCCTCACAACGGGAGCAAAGGAGCACTAGTCTTAGGGGGTTTGGCAGTGAAAACTAGCCTGGGAGGGTTAGGATATAGTGTGTAGGGACCTAGAGATTGACAATAGGTAACGGTAAGGTATAGGTAGTGACAATGATACCTGTAGTGGGGACGCAGGTAGATTAGTTTGGATTATAATGATGAGGGAGCGCAATAAAGTAAGGGACGACTGGGAAGCGCGAGTTTCAGAGGGGAGTAGTTAGATGAGATGAAGCCGTGTGTGTGAGGATCGAAAGTGTATTGAGCAGGGTATGAGTAAATGATTGTGATTGTGAGTTGTATTGAGATTGCACAGGTGTGCAACTGAACAGGTGTATGGAGCAGTGTATGACTGAGTAGTGGTGATTGCGTGTTGTGTTGACCAAATGGTCCAGGAAGGAAGGAGGGTGCAGGTGGCACCAGGTGTGATTGCACAGGTGTGCAACTACAGGTGAATGGAGAACAGGTGTATGGAATAAATGGTCTGGAGTATATGGAGTATTGGAATGGATGGTCGTGGAGTGAGTATGGTGGAAACTGTGGAGTGGAGTGGATGGTGCGAAGGTGTGGATGGGGGAAAGGAGGATGGACCCCCATCACGAATACCCGGGGAGGGTAGTGTAAGTGTTAGGTAGAGGGTACAGGTAAATTGTGGTTGGATATTGGCATCTGTGGTGCGTGTGGAATAATGGTGCTTGGATGGGTGCATTAGTGTTGTGGAAATGGCTGGGCGTGTAGCCTGTTAGTGTGTGTAGTTAAATGGGCACTCCACCACTGTGAGGATGTCGGCCAGGTGAGGCCGCAGGTGGGCTCTGGGAGCCGTTAGAGTTGTTGTGGATGGGGCCCGAGGATCCGGAGGACGGACCCGGGTAGCCCAGTGCCAGAGGGCACCGAGTGGGGAAAGCGCCAGAGGGCCTTCCCCAGTTAGTTAGGTTAGGGTGAGGAGCAGGTAAGCTCGGAGGCAACTACAGTGGTGGAGGTGTGCAGGTGGGTAGACCTGCTGGGAGAGCTGCACGACCCAGCCCGGAAATTGTGCAAGGGCACAGGGAGTTGCATCGGGGGAGTGAGACCCCAAATTGAGGAAGCACCACGGTTTGGGCAATGGGAATTTGGTTCTTAAAACCGCATAGAGTGTAAGTTGGCCAATGGTTTGGCAGGGAAAGACCCCGGGTAGTGTAAAGTGTGTTAAAGTCATTTAGGAAGTAGTTAGGTTTGAGATCTCCTTGCACCATCTACATCCACTCACCTGAGATGACGTACCTCCACACCATGCCAGGTTTGATTATTTTTATTGTGCAAATGTTTTGGATGTGAGACGCATCATGACGTGGGTATGACATTGTGCTTTGATGTTCCATCTCTCCCTCCTTATGAGGATTGATGATGAATTGGTGATGGCAAATATGGTTAGAGGGATTGTGGTGACGACTTTGATATAGGGGAAATATGGGGGAGACGTGACAGTAGTGACGAATTTGTAATGTGTAGATTGTTGTACATATGGGGTAAGGGCAAGGATAGAGTAGGTAACAGGGGGGGTGACGTACGGTAGGGACGGGCATTTCTCTGCTCCGTCTCCATACGCACCTCGCCTTGCATTGCCTTTGTTGATGTGTACCCTTGTGACCTTACCCCTCGCTCACCTGTCTTCCCCCCCCCCCCCTTGTCTCCCACAGGAGGACTGTGCGCCACTGGGCGCCGAGGGGAGCGTGCGTGAGTCCGCCATTGTGCGCCCAAAACTCCCGGAACCAGCTGTCTGCATCGATGCACCATCTTATGGACCACATGTCTGTGGCTGAGCACCACTTATGGACCCCATGGGTTGGGGCATGGCCCCTCTCCCGGAACCGGCCATGAAGGCCCGAGATCTTGCTGGCGGACCTTGGTCACAGGGCACCTATGCCCCACAGGTGAACCACACTAGTCGGCCCTGTGGGCCATAAATAAATAAAAACGGACACGGTTGGTGCATTTTATTTTATGTCCAAATAGGCCGCCAGCAAAGAAGAAGACAACAACTGGAAGAGAGCATTAGCCAGCAGAGGGAGCCGAAGAGCAAGACCAGCACCAGGGTTTGTTGTTTTTATTTTTTATTGAACTGCAATGACTGTGCACCGATTGGTGCTTGAGGGTGTTTTGGTGCGTTGTGAGTGCTTTCTGGTGCATCGATGCAGGGAAGACTGTCTCCCCTCCCCCAAAAGAACAATCACAGGTCCTGGGTTAGTTTTGTAAATACCAGTAGTCATTGTAAATAATGCGCCCCCACCGTAAATGTATAGTTTGAAGACAATTCTGCAATTCGGTTAGTTGTGGGCGTGAATCTGTTCGGCAGGGTGCAATGGAGCAGCGGGACATATTTATTTATGTTTTAAAACTGTCACACTCAGGGTCAGGTTAAATGTAGAGGGAACTACACCTACGTGCCACACTAAAAGTAAAGGTAAGAGGCCCAGGACGTGCCTAAGAGGAGGAGGGTGCAGTGTTGTGCATATGAGGATTTTTTATTTATTTATTTATTGTGGACCCTCCTTCCTCCAGTTGTTGTGTATAAAGGTCAAAGGGCGTCCCGTAGTTAGGTCATATACAATCACGTTTAGCCAATCATAGATTTCCTCCTTGTTGACAGTTATTTCCTTATTCTGTGTAGGTTAAGGCTCTGTTCCCACTAGTTGACATTCTCCATTGCACCAAGTGAAATAAGGTAGATCCCCATTCATTTTCATTCCCAAAGCCCCATTCCTAAAGCCTTTCCTGCCAACTGCATTCACCGCAGCTGCTGGGCGGTTTTCACCGCGACTCCATTAGCCACGAGGTAGGCTTGGAGACGAAGGGGGAGGAGCCGCCGAATCCTGGGCGTGCCGCCCATCGTCATCAAGGGTGGAGCCAGAGGGCCCGTGCCGACCAATCAGGGCCGAGGCGAGCTCACCGATGGGCGTGTCCTGGAGGCCGGTGGCTTGATCGCCCGCGGCCTTATATAAGCGCGTGCGGAAGCCTTTGATAGAGGTTGCGTTTAAGAAAGGAGTCCTGAGAAAGCACCCGACGTCCCCACGGCAGCATGTAGAGCGAACCATTGCGTTCTAAGAGTTCCACCAGAGGAACGTGAGAGAGACCGGAGCAGCTTTGGAGAGCGCCCTGTGCACCGGAGGAGCTTCGCCGCGCAGTTTGGAACCGCGGCGGTTTTTGGCGATCGCAGCTCGAATATTGACGGCGGCTGTCCGCTTCCAGCCCGACCGATCCCCGCTGAACCTTCCTCTCCCGCAAAGCCATCCACCTCCAGCGATCCGTTCCTGCCTTCATTCCCCCATTCGTGTGAGTTTGCTCGTAGTCTGTTTCGTGTGTCTTGTCCTGGGTATTAATTAAGGCTGTAATAGATAAGCTAGAATTTTTACTGTGTCCTTCTGGTCCGTCCCTCTTTCTGCCTTTATTTTATTATCTTTCCTTCTTCCTTGGTTTCTTTTGGTCCTGTAAATAGCAAATAAATCATATTCGTATTTCAAACCCTTTTTGTCTTCTTCTTCTTCACATCCGTCGTCTTTGTCTTTTCCCAATTGAATATCTGTGGCACGATTTGGCCAACGTTCAGAATCGGGTCTAGTCATTGTTAACAGTTCGGGCCGCGGCTGCCATCCGCTCGGCAATCCAGTAACATCTTATCCGCGGTCGCGAACGAGGCTGCTCACCGGTCTTTTTGGAGGCCGCGGTGCAGCTTCAGGGACCACGTCGGTCAGTGACAGACGAGGGGCTTAATCCACCCCCTTGAAGGGGAACCATAGGCCGACGTTGGGTTCCGTAACAATACACACATACATATATATATATATATATATATATATATATATATGTATATATATGTATACAGTATATATATATATATATATATATATATGTATATATATATATATATATATGTATACAGTATATATATATATATATATATATATATATATATATATATATATATATATATATATATATATATATATATATATATATATATATATATGTATATATATATGTATATATATATGTATATATATATGTATATATATATGTATATATATATGTATATATATATGTATGTATATATGTATATATATATGTATGTATGTGAAGAATCAGCTCTTCGTTTGCAAAAGAAGTCCACAATAGCCTGGAATGGCGCAGCTTTATTAAAGAACCAACTTATACAGATCCGGAGGAGGCCAAGACATCTATAGCAAGAGCCAGTCTCATGCCACGTCAAGCCTTCCTGAAAACACATTGATTCCCAGTCCATTTATATAGGGACACGTTTTATCAGGAAATCTCTGAGGGAACAAACAACACTGGGAGAGGTTCCTCCCACCGTTATCATTCGGGGGAGTCAGCCCGTCCTTATCATTTGGACCAAATGTTTCTCTGGGCTCCGAGAAAACAGAAATGTAACTCACAATGAGGAGAGTGTATGCTTAGCCAAACAAACCCATATATTTTATGGGTTTGTGTACATGAGTAATCCAAAGCATGTTTATACAGAGTCATGCGTTGCTGAGATTAAAACAAAATATATATGGTTAACGATCATGTCATTCCACCAGCATTACGCCAAAACAAGCGCATGTGGGCGCGGTTCCACGACCAGCCTCGAAAAAAGCACACGTATACAATCTGTTCAGCACGACCTCATTCCAAGCCCCTCCTCATCCAAAACCAAAACGAAGCAAAAACCCTTTATCTACTTTATGAAATAGCATTTTTAGACATCATATAAATCACAACACACCAGCACCCAACGTCTACAACCGAACCCCAGGCAATAACAAATCTACTACTTGACATTCCTTCCTCTTGTCTCGTCGAGACAAAGTATCTTAAGAGACAACGTGCCACATCGGGCTTTATTGAAAAATAATTGTGTAATGCGGGTATTGAAAAAATAATTGTGTAATGCGGGTATCTCCCAAGGGCATATCGTGCGCCCAAAGCGCCTCGCCCGTGCATTTGGCGAACGTGTCGTGTGGTGCGTGCTCGGAGCCTGAGGGCTCAAAACATGAAAGTTCATTAACGTTTCGGATCCACAACGAAGACGTCTGGTCCAGATGAGGTTCTGCTCCGCCAGAGGGTGCATCACTTCCCCTGCGGAACTGGCTCCCCCCACCCTTTGCAGACGCAGTCCTTGCAGATCTTCGAAGTTAATCAACGGTCATGCCCATGAGGTCCCTCACGTGTTGCTGTTCTGGGGAATACAAAATGTCGTCAGTATCTTGTGTCTCAATTTCCTGGTCAGGGTACAGAGCGTAAAAATCCGAATCCGAATCACTTGAAGCAAAGAGATCCGCAACATGTGGATCAAAGAGATCCGAAACATTTGGATCAAAGAGATCCGAAACATTTGAAGAAAAGAGAGGGACTTCCTTTATGTCAAAGTCTCCCATGGGCGCCTGGTCGGCTTGCGGGTCTAGGACATCCGCGTCGGGTCCCTCAACCGCCAGACCCAGTGTCGCAATCAGATCCATAGTTGGGTCGGAAGGGGGCGTGCAGCTGTCAGCTTGTAATACATAAGCAGCGTTAGCCAGTACACGCAAGGGGTTTATAGCACAAGTATCACAGTCATCACATACACCGTTACAGGCAGCAGCCAGTTCCCACATGGGATCCACACAAGTATCACAGTCGTCACAAAATTCAATACAATTTTCTGGAGCGCTGGTCGCAACTGCCTTGTTGAAGGACCCGTTCAGGTCGACGGCCTCTGTGGTCAGAGCCATAGTTGTTGTCGGCGGCTTCTTCACTTTCCATCCTGTAAAATACTTTCTCATATAGAGGAGGACTAGAGATTTCATTAGTGCCCCCCAAATTACTACCCCGATTATCACAGCCAGTGCGGTCAATAACCACTTCACTATGGTGCCCGTCCATCCCTGGAACCAGTCAGTGAGCCAGCTAAATGTATAAGAATTTTCGCGCGCGATCCGATCGATCCAATAGTATGTCATGAGCCGTAGCGGTGTCGTTTGCCACCTTTTCTAGGGCCAAAGCCAATTTATCTATCCGGAAACTATCCATGACTGTGCCCGCTCCTGGGAAGAAGAAACCAAACACCTTTTCCCATAGACTCCCGTGTAGTTTAGTGGTTCCATCTTCGTTCATGACTGACCTCTTATAACGCCTGTCCAAGGACTTTGGGTCTAGCTCATCCAGTATCTCAACGTCAGGAAGGACTGAACCCAGATAACATGTGCCCCCCCCGATTATTTGGTAAATAGGGGTAAGCCTTGTTGCCGCATATAAACATTGTCCCATGGGGTGGGACCAGGTGGGTGGATAAGCACTGGAGTCCCTTTACCACCCCATTAATCCTACTAACCCCCCTAGAGAATGTTATAGCCGTTATGTTGTGGTTGTGTTTATCTTGCAGTACTATTCGTAATGTAATCCCCGAGCTCCCTTGTCCCAGCTTCCCGGGGAGAGTGTAGGCGCATTCTGATTCTCCCATACGCAAGTGGCCGGAACCCTGGAGGCAGACCCTCCCTTTCTGTGGTTTGACCCAGACGGGGGCAGGCCTCTCGGCCACATGGGCAATCATTGACGGGCGATAATTAAATTGTCGATTGCAACTCTTGCCGTTGTCAACCCCTTCTCTTTCCAGCGTGGTGACTAAACATGGGGAATCGATAGGTTGTGAGCAGAGGTCATTGAGGGACAGAGGTAGCACTATCATGTGTATTCCTGTGGTGCCTGCTTGGGGAAAGCGCATGCACGACCAGCGGTGTGTCCTATTTTGAATTGTTGCCACCTCCCTGGCCACTTTCCAATATGTGTTTTCCCCCTTCTTTGGGGCCTTATTCTGGGGGTGTGGCGTGAGTATGTATTCGTTGCATCGTATGTAGTTCTTTTCGCCACCGGCCGCGCCAGGGGTCCAGACGCTGCACCGGACCTGCATAGTCATGCCTTTCTCTAGGCGCGTGCGTGTTTGTAGCTTAAAATCAGGGGTTCCCCATTTGTATCCTGGTTGGGCCAAGGTCTCAATGCTAGCTTGCCCGTCTTCCCGGAACTCTCGTTGCTTTTGTAGTACCATGCCAACGCGTCCAGGCCCTGCCGACGGTGCTAGCCAATTTATGTTCACCCAATTTGTGTGCAGGGCTTTCTGTTCGAAACATGGTAGTGATACTCTTTGTCCCCATGTTACGGTGAGGTGTCGGGTTTCGTTTTCGCATCTATTGGAATCGGAGTTTCCCCTAGCTGCTGTCGCTATCAATAGTATTGTACCTATGATTAGGCCCATCCTTACTGTGTTCTGGGGGTGTGGTGTCTGGTGCTTGTATGGCCAACTTACAGTGCGTGGCGTGGATCCACGAAGTCTTGCCCTCGCAAAAGACTGCCGTTGGTATAGTCAGCAACACCTGGACTGGTCCCTTCCACCTTGGTTCCAAGGCGTTCTTGCAGGTGAAGTGCTCCACGAACACCTGGTCTTTTTCCTCTGGTGGAACACCTGATCCACAAGTCTCCTGGGAGCGCCTGGTCTACAGGTCTCCAATTTCCTAATCCACTTTTTTCCAAGTGGATCCAATTTTATTCAATATTCAATTTTTAAATTCAATCCCATTTAATCCAGTCCAATTCAAATTAAATTCCATCCTTCTCTCAGCATCCCATTACCTGTTTCCAACATCAATAAAAATAAAATTATAAAATTAATAAAAAATCAATCATCTCAACTCTCAAATCGAATCAAAAAATAAAAATAAACGAAAATTACTTCAGTGAGAGTTTCAACTAGAATTAACACAAACAAACCACCATTAACCTCCATTAACACAAACAAACCACCATTAACCTCCATTAACACAAACAAACCACCATTAACCTCCATTAACCTCCCCCTATTATTTATTTATTTTCACGAATAAACAAATAATAGAAATAACCTGGTCTACTTCCAATTTCAATTCTGGTCAGTTCTGGTGTCTGGTCACACACAATGTTTTCCTCACCCACTGTGATTCGCTCAAAATAGATTCTCACTGTTATGTCTGAAATTAAGCTACCCTACTGGGTATTCGTGAAGGGGGTCCATCTTTCCCAACCCCTTCCTTCACACCAGCCACTTCACGTTGTCCACCATACTCACTGAATTGTCATCAATTCTGAAATTCGTCTCATGAAAACACATCCCAGAGTCTAGTGTAACAGCCAGACAAACACATAGACACGCTGAAGACCCCAGGGTACCCATCAAACTAGCTTGTCCCCAGATCAACAACACAGCGAAACATGTAATTTTACTAAAATAATCACTTACTCATAACTAGCTGGATAACTAGCATAACTAGCTCAACACCTGGAACTCATAACTAATACTCATACCACTAATTACTCATAATAACTCATAATTACTTCTGTAATTACTCATGCCAATACTTACTCAAAATAATGTAATATCCCAATCTTCGCCCTTTATGCAAATCGAAGCACCCCGGACAACCCACGACCAATATCAACCACTGTAGCCGCCTTCCCCTCCAGGCAGCCACACACAGCCACATACATCTCCATCCACGTCACACAAGACAACAGCCAACGAGTGTGTCCACCACACAGAAACCTTTGGCAATGCAACAACCGAACACCCAGACAACCAACAACAAAACCCAATCCATCTCCATGGCTCATCCAGCAGTTCCAACTTAATCCAGCTTCACATACCGATTTCCCCAAAAACTCGTGAAACTTCACCCCCCTTTTGGAAAAACCCTGGACTAAACCCTGACACCCTAAATAACTTCAGACCCATCTCCAATCTACCCTTTCTGTCAAAATTTTTTGGAACGTGCTGTGGCCACTCAACTCAAACATCACCACTCTGCCAATAACCTGTATGAAACATCCCAATCCGGATTCTGCTCCAGCCACAGTACTGAAACTGCTCTCCTCAAAATCACCAGCGACCTTTTCTCTCCTCTGATGCCGGCAACCTCAACATTTTCATCCTCCTCACCTCAACGCCTCCTTTGACATCATCAATCGCGCCATCCTCCTCACCCTGTTTAGACCAGCTTGTGCCTATTAAACCCAAATCAGTTCACTCCCAAGCTTCACATGGACCACCTACTACTCTCAAATTATCCACTCTGGCTCCGGAATCCCAAAAGCACTCTTCTCTACAATAAACAAACTAAATAAACAAACTTTACAACGTGAACAAACTCCTCAGCTCCCTGGATACCACCACCTTGCTCCACACACCTGTTGGTGCACACCTGTGCACTCACACCTGGTGCCACCTGCACCCTCCTTCCTTCCTGGACCATTCATCCAAAGCAAAATTGACAGCATCTACAACAGCTTAATCACCACAATTCACTCCCCCTTAAGGTGTCCCCCAAGGTTCAGTTCTTGGCCCCCTCCTCTTCGTCCTGTACCTATCCCCCCTTGGTCACTTAATCCGTCATGCACCATAGCCAATGCACCATGGTCTCCAATTCCACTGCTTCACCGATGACATCCAGCTTTTTCATCTCCACCAAATCGTGCTCCACCACCACCCACTCTATCCTGACAAACTGCCTAACTGAAATAAAATTCTAGCTTCAGATCAGCTTCCTCGAACTTAACTACGCTAAATCTGAATTAATCTTCATTCCCCCCAACATCGATGGTTTCCCAGTATCCACATCCGGAATCTTGGCATCATCATTGACCAAAACCCTCTCCTTTGAAAAATACACTAAACAGATCATAAAGACCTTAAACCTTAATCATAAAAACTGAAAAATGCTTCGCCATGGAATAGTCCACCACTCATATAAATAATCATAAGAGTTCTGCGAAACATCTCCATCTTTAAAACTTAGCCAACCATTTTTAAACCACATGTTTTCCCCCCAGAAACAAGTCACATTCTTTGTATATTGCCAACATTGTTCATCGTTTAAGTATCATCCAGAACTAAATTTTTATAAACCATCAACTTGTAGATGCATTTATTTATATCCCATTAACCCAAGAACTCTCAATTGCTTGGTTATATTTTAGTAATGTCATATATCCATATTTCTTTTCCAAATTGTTCCTGATATACACATTAATCCCATCTGTCTTCGTTTCCAGATGAACTCAAATCAGGAAATCAACACAAATCCTTATTACCTCCAATCAATTCAAAATTAAATCAAACAATTCAAAACCAGATCGGATCAGCGATCAGAAATCACTTTTCCAATCACTTTTCCACATTCCAAGCAACAATTCATTCAAAGACCAAGCTTAAAAACACAACTCTCATCTTACTGTGACAAGTAAGCAACCAACCTACTTCACACTAAAACAAATAACTTTTCATCACCCCTTTCTTCTCCACCGCCTCTTACATTTAAACAGATCATAATTACTCACTCATACACTGTTGCCCATCACCCAGTTGCCCCAGACCCAAACACAGGTTTGAAATCCCAGTAGGTTGTTCTTCAATCCCAACCATCATGTGATCCCAACATCTCTCCATTTATTTCGTTCCTCATGGGGTTGGTGTTTTATGGCCTTTACCTCTTACCCAATCACACTGCACATTATTCCCCGTCCTTGATGGATAATTTTACATCCAGATGGGCACAGCATCCCATTTTTGGCGACCCAGCCCTAAAACAAGCCCCTGGACTCCTTGCAGGCTGGACCAAAACCCCCGGACCTGCCTCCATGGAACAATGACGCCTAAGCACTCAATTAGCCCTCCCAGTACCAAAGACTTACAATCAGACCGACAGACAGACAAATAACAGAGGCATGTCGCCAGCCCCAGCACAGGACATCCCCTTTCCGGGCAGGTACAATATAATCCACAGCATCGAAATGCCAATTTCTATCCGGGGCCTCGCAAAGCCAAAATCCATGCATGCGTGCTCCATCATGCAACCCGATCTGTACTCGGTGCGCCCGGCGCCCCCTATAATCAGTGAGTTATAATAACCACAATATCTCTGGCACCCAACTCGTGATACCACAATTTAATCCACGTTACTTGCATCTCTTCATCCTCACAAATGTCCTCCATTTAACGTGACTCAAATCCATCTCAAATCCCCACAGCTCGATCGAACACGTCACTGTACTCGACCCGGTTAAATTAAATTCCAAGCGTACTGTACCTGACTGACGCTTCCACAACAACAAAAAACTCGATATTCTCTGTCCACTAATTATGTACATGATTTTGGTTTTACCCACAATATAATGTCCCGATATTCTCCAGATTTAAGTCCTATATATCCTGTCGTTAAAGCAACACCCTGTAGACTGACTCCGCCTGTCGTTCTTCCAAGGTTAGTGAATTACCTCTGACCTTTCCCTTGCATATCTCGAACAAAGGTCAACTAAACTTTAAAAGGTCAAACTTCGAATTGGGGTAACCAGCGCTTTATTTTTCCGCAAATAATACAAGTCCGGCGTCATTCCCTGCAAGAACCACATCCAGACAGACAAATGACCCTTATTGAGGCTCTACATCGCAAAATGCTAGCTCCTACGAATCCAACAACCGTCACACTTCGTCCAAGGACCTTCCGTACGAGGCGTGCTTCACAATGCCCATCGCACATCCTTCCTCGTTCGCACAACGCTTCATCAACGCACCTCCTCGCGTCCACACCTTGGCACAAGCCACACCACATACCGACAGTTGAAACCTCGACCGTCCTCCTTCCTCGGATCAGCGTTCTGTTGAAAACGTGACATTTCTGTTCAAATTATTGAATTTCCAAATACTCTCCCTGCAGCGCCCGTGAGGCAGCTTGTCCCACATTATCTGCCTCCAGACCCATATGCGTTTTAATAACTTAACCTTATCACTTATCAGCATACTAAATCTGTGTCCGCATCGATCAACACAAATGCATCGATGCATCTTCCAGCCGCCACTCCGCACTGTACCTTACTGTACGAACAAGACTTCCTGTTGGAACTTGACTCCGGAAATTAATTACTCTGTCTTGAAATCGTTTATTTTAGCCATCTTAAATAAATCCATCCATCTATCCATCTTATAAATCCATCTTAAATAACGTATTCGTCCTGTGACATTGCCTGGCATATATGTCGCAGCCGGCCACTATTCCGACATGGCTCATGACTCATGTCTAATTCTGACAAGAAGATGAAGGATGAAGGACATGACATGAAGAAGAAGATTCTGACAAGATACTGACATGTGAACGTCCGACATCCAGCAAAGTCGAAATGACCCACAATGCATTTGGGCACACACTTCCTCTGAGAGTGGGCGAGTTATCGCCGGCACTCTGAGCAACCTCATCGCACCCGACCCCAAAATGCACTATATGACACCAATTTCAAAGGTGAGCTGCCTCAGCGATACATCCCACACATACAATCCACAATATCTGCCATTGAATGAACTCTTCAATTCAAGTAAAACACACATATTGATTCGAATTCTGCAACCATCTCCAAGAAACCGCTTCATATCAACAGTAGATCGACAAGGGCACTCCGGGTGCTTTCCTGACCCGATTTATATCAATTCGCTTCCCAAACAACTCCCAAACAGATGAAAATCCGGACTCAGTTCAGGACCTCGCCTGTTCTCTCGGATAGACGTTAAAATGGACATTCCCGGCCTGAATTTCCCCCAAGTCGAGCAGATCGCTTACAAAGTTTCACACCGAAACCCTCTGCTTTGCACATGACACACAGACAAACACATTGGCCAGACACACACGTCAATTAACATCCCAATATACATTCATTCCTCATTCATGTTACGTCTCTCATTCAAGGAAAAGGATTTTTTGGGACGGGTTTGGACGGGGGGTGGGTTGAGGTGGAAAGGGGAGGCAGGGCGGGGGGTGTTGGGGTGTTGCCTAGAGCCCCGGGGCTGAGCTCAGGTCTTGGGGGGGGGGGGTTGGGGGCATGGTGGCTACCTCCCCTTTCGCGGGGTCTTGGTCCGGATTATGGACGAGCGGCATTAGCCGCTGATTTGCTTGCTTAACTACCTCCTTAATTGTTTCACCTGGCCCATTTCCTGTGAGCTTATTTATTTTCTCTTGTCCACCAGGTCCTGGCCTGCTTCTATCTGGACCTTCTAAGTTCACCACAGCCCATCTTTCCCTGGCATGCAATGGCATACCCCATCTTGTCTCTGGGCTGTTCCTTCCTGGAAAGTTCTCGGCCTGGCTCGACCTCACTTTCCCCCCTTCCCTTTTACCGAACGTTATCTTCACCGATATCCTGCGCAAATCCTTTTACTGGCCATGTTCCTATGGCCTTCTATGTTCCTATGGCTTTCTATCTAAGTTTAGCCACAGCCCTTCGTTCCCTGGCATGCAATGGCATACCCCATCTTGTCTCTGGGCTGTTCCTTCCTGGAAAAATCTTGGCCACCTGGTTTCAACCTATATGGCTGTCCGACCTCATTTTCCCCTCCTGGTGCTAACTGTAACTTTAAGCTTACTGTTAAGTCCTTACTGGTTTATCCTTACTTGTTTATCCTGGCTTTAACAAAGCTACGTCATTCTGAGGCCTAAATGAGCCTCTACTTACAATTTCTGTTCGAGTGCAGACAGCGGGGAAGACAAGGAGACTGAACCCGCTCGAAGGAGGAAGGTACGAATTTGGAATAATAGCCCTCTGATATAAAACAACTCCCACCTTTAATCAAATCAACGTGCCGGCGCCGGCCTCAGGTCAGCCTTCCTCCTGTCCATCGGGCTCCGTTTCCCGTCCTCCGCGTCTGTTGACACCCCACTCCTGGTACCATCTGTGAAGAATCAGCTCTTCGTTTGCAAAAGAAGTCCACAATAGCCTGGAATGGCGCAGCTTTATTAAAGAACCAACTTATACAGATCCGGAGGAGGCCAAGACATCTATAGCAAGAGCCAGTCTCATGCCACGTCAAGCCTTCCTGAAAACACATTGATTCCCAGTCCATTTATATAGGGACACGTTTTATCAGGAAATCTCCGAGGGAACAAACAACACTGGGAGAGGTTCCTCCCACCGTTATCATTCGGGGGAGTCAGCCCGTCCTTATCATTTGGACCAAATGTTTCTCTGGGCTCCGAGAAAACAGAAATGTAACTCACAATGAGGAGAGTGTATGCTTAGCCAAACAAACCCATATATTTTATGGGTTTGTGTACATGAGTAATCCAAAGCATGTTTATACAGAGTCATGCGTTGCTGAGATTAAAACAAAATATATATGGTTAACGATCATGTCATTCCACCAGCATTACGCCAAAACAAGCGCATGTGGGCGCGGTTCCACGACCAGCCTCGAAAAAAGCACACGTATACAATCTGTTCAGCACGACCTCATTCCAAGCCCCTCCTCATCCAAAACCAAAACGAAGCAAAAACCCTTTATCTACTTTATGAAATAGCATTTTTAGACATCATATAAATCACAACACACCAGCACCCAACGTCTACAACCGAACCCCAGGCAATAACAAATCTACTACTTGACATGTATATATATATGTATATATGTATGTATATATATATGTATATATATATGTATATGTATATATATATGTATATATATATATGTATATGTATATGTATATGTATATATATATATGTATATGTATATATATATGTATATATATATATATTGTATATATATATATGTATATATGTCAAGAAACAGCTCTTGGCTCTTAAAAGAAGTTCCACCAACAGCCTGAGAATGACGATCTTTATTAAATATACCAACTTATACAGATCCGGAGGAAGCGAACTTCTATAGCATGACTCGCCCTCATGCCACGTTCAGCCCTTCCTGAAAAATGCATCGATTCACAGTCCACTTAAATAGGAACATGTTTATCAGAAAATCTCCGAGAGAACAAAGGAACTGGCGAGAGTTCCTCCCACCGTTATCCCTAGCCCCCACCGTCATCCGTTCTTCCATTTGGGGGAGTGCAGCACGCACCTTTATCATTCGGACCAGATGTGGTTTCAAAGCTCCGAGGTGACAGAAAATGTAACTCACAGAAGGGAGAGTGCATGCTTGGCCCAGATAAGACCATTATCCAAAGGTTTATGTATACAATCCAAGCATTCATTCTACATGAAGATACACATTCCAAGCGCCTTCCATCCGCGGCTCGAGGCGCCGTCTGCGAATCAAAGAGGGATTTTACGACCGGACTTATCTAGGTGAAAGGGCACACGTATACAAAAAACCATTTGTCCAGCACGACCGAAGCGAGTACCTTCTCATTTTACTAAAGCGAAGCGGAAAACCCTTTATTCACTTCTGAAATAGCTTTTTTAAACAACATTTAAATCATAACATATTATTCGACCGACGTCTATAAGATAACATTAAGCAATAACAAATCTATGACCTGACAATCCTTCCTCTTGTCTCGTCGAGACAAAGTATCTCAAGAGACAACGTGCCACATCGGGCTTTATTGAAAAATAATTGTGTAATGCGGGTATCTCCCAAGGGCATACCGAGCCCATAGCGCCTCGCCCGTGCATTTGGCGAACGTGTCGTGCGGTGCGTGCTTGGAGCCTGAGGGCTCAGAACATGAAAGTCCATTAACGTTTCGGATCCACAACGAAGGCGTCTGGTCCAGATGAGGTTCTGCCCCGCCAGAGGGCCCGTGACCTCCCCTGCGGAACTTGCTCCCCCCACCCTTTGCAGACGCGGTCCTTGCAGATCTTCGAAGTTAATCAACGATCATGCCCATGAGATCTCTCACGTGCTGCTGTTCTGGGGAATACATAATGTCGTCAGTATCTTGTGTCTCATTTTCCTGGTCAGGGTACAGAGCGTAAAAATCCGATTCACTTGAAGCATTTGAACTTAAAACATATGAAGCAAAGAGAGGAACTTCCTTTATGTCAAAGTCTCCCATGGGCGCCTGGTCGGCTTGCGGGTCTAGGATATCCACGTCGGGTCCCTCGACCGCCAGACCCAGCGTCGCAATCAGATCCATAGTTGGGTCGGAAGGGGGTGTACAGCTGTCAGCTTGTAATACATAAGCAGCGTTAGCCAGTACACGCAAGGGGTTTATAGCACAAGTATCACAGTCATCACAGACACCATTACAGGCAGCAGCCAGTTCCCACATGGGATCAACACAAGTATCACAGTCATCACAAAATTCAATGCAATTTTCTGGAGCGCTGGTCACAACTGCCTTGTTGAAGGACCCATTCAGGTCGACGGCCTCTGTGGTCAGAACCATAGTCGTTGTCGGCGGCTTCTTCAATTTCCATCCTGTAAAATACTTTCTCATACAGAGGAGGACTAGAGATTGCATTAGTGCCCCCCAAATTACTACCCCAAGTATCACGGCCAGTGCGGTCAATAACCACTTCACTATGGTGCCCGTCCATCCCCGGAACCAGTCAGTGAGCCAGCTAAATTTATAAGAATTCTCGCGCGCGATCCGATCGATCGTCAGGGCGTGGCTAGTTTCCCTTAGTCTCACTATTGCGGCTGACACTCCTTCAGACGGATCAGGTATGTAAGTGCAACATTTTCCCTCTATTATTCCGCATACCCCTCCTTTCTCTGCCAAGAGCATGTCCAAAGCCACCCGATTCTGCATCACCATTGTACGCATGTGAATCACCGTATCCAATAGTATGTCATGAGCCGTAGCGGTGTCGTTTGCCACCTTTTCTAGGGCCAAAGCCAATTTATCTATCCGGAAACTATCCATGACTGTGCCCGCTCCTGGGAAGAAGAAACCAAACACCTTTTCCCATAGGCTCCCGTGTAGTTTAGTGGTTCCATCTTCGTTCATGACTGACCTCTTATAACGCCTGTCCAAGGACTTTGGGTCTAGCTCATCCAGTATCTCAACGTCAGGAAGGACTGAACCCAGATAACATGTGCCCCCCCAATTATTTGGTAAATAGGGGTAAGCCTTGTCGCCGCATAGAAACATTGTCCCATGGGGTGGGACCAGGTGGGTGGATAAGCACCGGAGTCCCTTTACCACCCCATTAATCCTACTAACCCCCCTAGAGAATGTTATAGCCGTTATGTTGTGGTTGTGTTTATCTTGCAGTACTATTCGTAATGTAATCCCCGAGCTCCCTTGTCCCAGCTTCCCGGGGAGAGTGTAGGCGCATTCTGATTCTCCCATACGCAAGTGGCCGGAACCCTGGAGGCAGACCGTCCCTTTCTGTGGTTTGACCCAGACGGGGGCAGGCCTCTCGGCCACATGGGCAATCATTGACGGGCGATAATTAAATTGTCGATTGCAACTCTTGCCGTTGTCAACCCCTTCTCTTTCCAGCGTGGTGACTAAACATGGGGAATCGATAGGTTGTGAGCAGAGGTCATTGAGGGACAGAGGTAGCACTATCATGTGTATTCCTGTGGTGCCTGCTTGGGGAAAGTGCATGCACGACCAGCAGTGTGTCCTATTTTGAATTGTTGCCACCTCCCTGGCCACTTTCCAATATGTATTTTCCCCCCTCTTTGGGGCCTTATCCTGGGGGTGTGGCGTGAGTATGTATTCGATGCATGGTGTGTGTTTAGTTTCGCCCCTGGCCGCTCCAGGGGTCCAGACGCTGCACCGGACCTGCATAGTCATGCCTTTCTCTAGGCGCGTGCGTGTTTGTAGCTTAAAATCAGGGGTTCCCCATTTGTATTCTGGTTGGGCCAAGGTCTCAATGCTAGCTTGCCCGTTTTCCCGGAACTCTCGTTGCTTTTGTAGTACAATGCCAACGCGTCCAGGCCCTGCCGACAGTGCTAGCCATTTTACGCTTACCCAATTTGTGTGCAGGGCTTTCTGTTCGAAACATGGTAGTGATACTCTTTGTCCCCATGTTACGGTGAGGTGTCGGGTTTCGTTTTCGCATCTATTGGAATCGGAGCTTCCCCTAGCTGCTGTCGCTATCAATAGTATCGTACCTATGATTAGGCCCATCCTTACTGTGGTTGCTGTGGTGTAGTGTCTGGTGCTTGTATGGCCAACTTACAGTGCGTGGCGTGGATCCACGAGGTCTTGCCCTCGCAAAAGACTGCCGTTGGTGTAGTCAGCAACACCTGGACTGGTCCCTTCCACCTTGGTTCCAAGGCGTTCTTGCAGGTGAAGTGCTCCACGAACACCTGGTCTTTTTCCTCTGGTGGAACACCTGGTCCACAAGCGCCCTGGGAACACCTGGTCTACAGGTCTCCAATTCATAGATTCAATTCATTCAATTCATAGTTTCATAGAACACCTTTTCTCCAATTTCCTAATCCACTTTTTCCAAGTGGATCCAATTTTATCCAATATTCAATTTTAAATTCAATCCATCTCTCAGCATCCCATTTGCCTGTTTCCAACATCAATAAAAATAAACGAAAATTCTTTCAGCTAGAGTTTCAACTAGAATTAACACAAACAAACCACCGTTAACCTCCATTAACACAAACAAACCACCATTAACCTCCATTAACACAAACAAACCACCATTAACCTCCATGAACCTCCCCCTATTATTTATTTATTTTCACGAATAAACAAATAATAGAAATAACCTGGTCTAATTCCAATTCCAATTATGGTCCGTTCTGGTGTCTGGTCACACACAATGTTTTTCTCACCCACTGTGATTCGCTCAAAATAGATTCTCACTGTTGTTATGTCTGAAATGCGTCTCATGAAAACCCATTCAAGAATCCGGTGTAACAGACAGACAAACACATAGACACGCCGAAGACCCCAGGGTACCCATCAAACTAGCTTGTCCCCAGATCCACAACACAGCGAAACATGTAACTTTACTAAAATAATCACTTACTCATAACTAATACTCATAATAACTCATAATTACTTATGTAATTACTCATGCCAATACTTACTCAAAATAATGTAATATCCCAATCTTCACCCCCTATGCAAATCGAAGCACCCCGGACAATCCACAACCAATATCAACCACTGTAGCCGCCTTCCCGACTCCAGGCAGCCACACGCAGCCACATACATCTCCACCCACGTCACACAAGACAACAGCCAACGAGTGTGTCCACCACACAGAAACCTTTGGCAATGCAACAACCGAACTCCCAGACAACCAACAACCAAAACATCCAATCCATCTCCATGGCTCACCAAGCGGTTCCAACTTAATCCAGCTTCACATACCGATTTCCCCAAAAAACCGATTTCTTCACATACCGATTTCCTCGTGAAACTTCACCCCCATTCTGGAAAAACCCTGGACTAAACCCTGACACCCTAAATAACTTCAGACCCATCTCCAACCTACCCTTTCTGTCAAAAGTTTTGGAACGTGCTGTGGCCACTCAACTCAAACATCACCACTCTGCCAATAACCTGTATGAAACATCCCAATCCGGATTCTGCTCCAGCCACAGTACTGAAACTGCTCTCCTCAAAATCACCAACGACCTTCTCTCTCCTCTGACGCCGGCAACCTCAACATTCTCATCCTCCTCACCTCAGCGCCGCCTTTGACATCATCAATCACACCATCCTCCTCACCCTGCTTAGACCAGCTTGTGCCTATTAAACCCAAATCAGTTCACTCCCAAGCCTACAAGGACCACCTACAGCACTACAAAGATGCCCTCTACTCCGCCTACTACTCTCAAATTATCCACTCTGGCTCCGGAATCCCAAAAGCACTCTTCTCTACAATAAACAAACTAAATAAACAAATAAATAAACAAACTTTACAACGTGAACAAACTCCTCAGCGCCCTGGATACCACCACCTGTCATTCAGAGTAGACAACTGCATCTCCTTCCTTTCATTCATCCAAAGCAAAATTGACAGCATCTACAACAGCTTAATCACCACAATTCGCTCTATCCTGACAAACTGCGTCACTGAAATAAAATCCTGGCTTCGGATCAACCACAACCGACAACGGCCTCAACCACCCATAACTCTGCCCTCAACATAGATGGTTTCCCAGTATCCACCTTCCCTCGCATCCGGAATCTTGGCATCCTCATTGACCAAACCCTCTCCTTTGACAACTACACTAAACAGATCATAAAGACAGCCCGCTTTCACCTTAAAAACATCGCCCGTCTCCATCCATCCCTCTCCTCCATGGCTGCAGAAACCCTCATCCACGCTTTCATCACCTCCTTCCATCTCCACCGCCTCTTACACTTAAACAGATCACAATTACTCACTCATACACTGTCGCATCATCGAAGCTGACTACTCCCTTTTGAGACCTGCGCTTCCCAGTTGCCTCTTATACTATTGCGCTCCCCCGTATAATCCACCCATCTGTTACGTCCCCTACTACAGGTAACTCTTCCTCAGCGAGCTTACACTGCCATATTTCCATTACCTATAGCTTATTTATGCTATATTTCACACCTTATGTATCTAAATTTACTTCCAAATTTGATCTCGTTTGGTCCAGTCAAAAGTAGACTTTTATCAAAGCATTCACCATGCCGGATGACATCATGAAATCCCAGTAGGTTGTTCTTCAATCCCAACCATCATGTGACTGTCGACGTCTCCATTTATTTCGTTCCTCATGGGGTTGGTGTTTTATGGCCTTTACCTCCTACCCAATCACACTGCACATCATTCCCCGTCCTTGATGGATATATCTGCTAGTAGTCAGTATTAATTTTACATCCAGATGGGCACAGCATCCCATTTTTGCATCCAAAACATCCCCAAAACCCCTGAAACAAACCCCTGGACTCCTTGCAGGCTGGACCAAAACCCATGGGCGAGGTTGCATCCCAGTACTGACTCTGCTGCCTTCTTGCAAACCACTTCAACTCCATGAATCTTACATGTTTCGTGAACAGAACAAAACACTCTGTAATCGTCAGATTGAAACTGCCCCAAACCCGTCCATATAAACTCCATTGTTGTCCTGTCCATCTCCCCATGTCCAAATTTTGTGACCATTTGAGAAGCCCAGGGTTCGATTCTCAGTTCTGGCAACCTCAGCGACTGAATTTCTCTCTGTGGGTTTAATCCATTCCCATGAGTACCTGGGCCCAGTACTTGTCTCCATGGAACAATGACGCCTGAGCACTCAATTAGCCCTCCCAGTACCAAAGACTTACAATCAGACCGACAGACAGACAAATAACAGAGGCGTGTCGCCAGCCTCAGCACAGGACATCACCTCTCCAGGCAGGCACAATATAATCCACAGTATCGAAATGCCAACTTCTATCCGGAGCCTCGCAAAGCCAAAATCGGGCATATCCACTGCATTTCAACCTCCAACCACACGGGGTGTTCCACCCTGCTCCATGCTCCATCATGCAACCCGATCTGTACTTGGTGCGCCCGGCGCCCCCTATAATCAGCGAGTTATAATAACCACAATATACCTACTTGATGTACCAATGATGTACCAATATACAGCACCCACCTCTTGATACCACAACTTAATCCATGTTACTTGCATCTCTTCATCCTCCCAAATATCCTCCATTTAACATGACTATCCCCATTGCTCGATCACACACGTCACTGTGCTCGGCCCGGTTAAATTAAACTCAAGCGTACTGTACCTGACGCTTCCGGTCGGCACCGGAAATCTGTTTATTTCTTGAGTCCCCTGAATCGAGACATCAACGACAACCACAACAACAAACAGAACTCAATATTCTCTGTTCACTAATTACGTACATGATTTCAGTTTTACCCAACAATATATGTCCCGATATTCTCTGTTCACTAATTACGTACATGATTTCAGTTTTAACCCACAATATAATGTCCCGATATTCTCCAGATTTAAGTTATATATCCTGCCGTTAAAGCAACACCCAGTAGACTGACAGCCTGTCGTTCTTCCAAGGTTAGTGAATTACCTCTGACCTCTTTCCCTTACAAATCTCGAACAAAGGTCAAATGAACTTTAAAAGGTCAAACTTCAAATTGGGGTAACCAGCGCTGTTATCCCACAACTAATGCAAGTCCGGCGACATTCCCTGCAAGAACTCCACATCCGGACAGACAAACGACCACTATTGTGGCTCCACATCGCAAAATGCTAGCTTCTACGAATCCAACAACCGTCACAATCCGCCCAGGAACGTCCGTGGGAGACGTGCTTTACAATGCAACACCCTTACCACCTGGACACAACTGCAGTCCCAGTGCGCACCCAGAGTGCCCAATCCGCGATCCACAATTTTCTCAGGGCACACACCTCCTCCTTGAAATCCATGCCTCATCCTGAAATATAATCCTGAAATATCCTGAATATCCTGGGAAAAAAATATATATATATATCCTGAAATATAACTCCACAGACAGACAAACACAACCACATCCTCCTCGCGCCCACACCTTGGCACAAGCCACACCACATACCGACAGTTGAAACCTCGACCGTCCGCCTTCCTCGGATAAGCGTTCTGTTGAAAACGTGACATTTCTGCTCGAATTATTGAATTTCCAATACTCTCCCTGCAGCGCCCGTGAGGCAGCTTGTCTCACATTATCTGCCCCCAGACCCATATGCACTTTAATAACTTAACCTTACCAGCATCGCTCGCCAGCCTGTTGGCACCGGAAATTAATTACTCTGTCTTGAAATCCTTCATTCGACTACGACAATCACCTCAGTTTATATACTTCGCGTACTATCACCGTTTGTTTAGTATTCCCCTTATATAAATCCATCTTAAATAACGTATTCCTCCTGTGACATTGCATGGCATGTATGTCGCAGGCGCCCACTATTCTGACATGGCTCATGACTCATGTCTGATTCTGACATGAATGTGCTGGGCAAATGGCTCACAGCACTCTGCCTGAAACACATGAACGTCTGACATGAACGTCCGACATCCAGCAAAGTCGAAATGACCCACAATGCATTTGGGCACACATCCTCCGAGCAACCTCATAGCAGTATTCTCCCCCTGTGCGGGACACATCCCCTCTGAGAGTGGGCGAGTTATCGCCGGCACTCTGAGCAAATCTCATGCTCCGACCCCAATTCAACAAACTCAACAACTGCCCAAAACCGAGAGCCCCCCATACAGCGCACACGTGACTCGCGGCTCGCTCAGCTCCTGCCCGAACGCACAATAACTCTACCCAAACTTCCACGGAGCCGCACGGCGGAAACCACAGGTTCGTACCACACTTTAATTAAACGAACATCGCCAGGATTCTCGGATAGACGTTAAAATTCACAACGCACACGACAAAAATCCGATTTAAATTCAGAGATCGCCGATCGGCCTGGCACAACCATCTCAACGCGGCGACGCCACGCCGCCCCCCGTCCTGGCGCGCACCCTCGTGCCTCCACACGAATCCCAACACTCCCGCCTCGCGGTTTCCTGCGAGGCCCGTAGCCGTGGCAACCAAACTGCGCGCCGCTCTACTCGCGTTTACGGCGGGGTTTACCTTTCGAATGAGTTTGGCACCTGTCAGCCAGTCGGCCGTCATAACAGTGAGCTGTCAGAACATTGAGCTGTCAGAACTCATCCCTAGCTCGTAAACATCGCAAAAAAAACAGGATCTCTGACGCTTGACCTCTCTGACCCAAAATGCACTACATGACATCATCATCCTAAAGGTGAGCTGCCTCAGGGATATATCCCACACATACAATCCACAATATCTGCCATTGAATGAACTCTTCAATTCAAGTAAAACACACATTTCGATTCAAATTCTGAATTTTTAGTTCAACAAATTCCAAATTTCTGCCCGACTGCCGCTCGAAAGACAAAAGCAGCCCATCTTGTAACCATCTCCAAGAAACCGCTTCATATCAACAGTAGGTCGACAAGGGCACTCCGAGTGCTCTCCTGACCCGATTTGTATCAAATCGCTCCCAAACAACTGAAACAACTGAAAATCCGGACTCAGTTAAGGACCTCACCTGGTCCCTCGGATAGACGCTAAGATCGACATTCCCGGCCTGAATTTACCGCACGTCAAGCAGACCACTTACAAAGCTTCACACTGAAACCCTCTGCTTTGCATATGTCATACAGACAGATACATTGGCCAGATACACACGTCAATTAATATCCCAATATACATTCATTCCTCATTCATATACCAGTGAGTCTCCCAGACCTCGCGCGAAAATCAGATCGACTCAAATCATGCCTTTCTCCAGCCACTCCCATGTACAATCTTTGCTCATTCATGTTACGTCTCTCATTCAAGGAAAAGGATTTTTTCTTGGGACGGGTTGGACGGGGTGGGTTGAGGTGAAAAAGGGAAGGCAGGGCGGGGGGTGTTGGGGTGTTGCCTAGAGCCCCGGGACTGAGCTCAGGTCTTGGGGGGGGGGGGGTGTGGGGGGTCCTTTTGCACGGCCCAATTCTGCGGCTGTGGAGGGGGCCCTTGTATGTTCCAGTTTTGGGGAGGGGGGCCCTTGTGGGTTCCTGGACAAGCAATTGCAACATGTCGTCCTTTACATCGGCCTTCTTATCGTCGCCCATATTACATTGCTCGGCCGCTTCAACTAATTGGTCGGTTGGTCTCAGTGCGGTGTATACCCTGGCCAACAATAGGTCAACCAGGGCCCCCCAATCGGCGAGGGTCTGGGCCGGGGTTGGTGCTACATTCGGCCAGCGTGCGTGTACTTTGGCCTGGTCCCACACCCGCGCGGGCAATACAGCCTTCCCCATGTGGCAGACGTCCCGCCAATCTGCGCCTGTATTTTGTATCCACAAACGCATAAGTTCCGGTATGTGACCGGGCTGTTCAGCCAGCAAGGTTCTCACCCGCTCCTGCATAGACGCCAAATCTGGTTCTTTCCAGGGTATCCTGATGTTAATGGATCCCCCCGCTCTCAGTCCTATGGTTTTTAAGGGACACATCCCGATTGTAGGCTGTGGGTTCTCCGATTCCGTGAGCCCTTCCACTGAGGGGTACAATACTCCTAGCCCTTCTGGGGCCGCGAACCCGCTGTCCGCCCCACTAATTTCTTGTCCTCTAAAAGGGTTGCCCGGGCTAAGGTGAACCTGAGGGGCGGCTGGTCTAGTTTTCTGGGGGTCTAACCCCTGGGGAAACAGGGGCGGGGGTGGGAGAGGTGGCGCCTGTGGCCCGGGGACAGGGCTCAGGGCTTGGGGGGGGTGGGGGGTCTTGGTCTGGCATCTGGTCCAGCGGCATCAACCGCTGATTTACTTGCTTAACTGCTTACTTAATTGTCCTCTGTCCTTGTAGCTTCAATAACCATAGCTGCAATGCTTAAAATTTCAATATTTCAAAAACCACTCCTGTCCTTCTTACCTGTGGTTACCTGGCCCCTTCTCTTTTTCACCTGGTCCTGGCCTGTTTCTATCTGGACCTCTGTTGCTTGCTTCCTTCTTGTCAAGCCTACCTACTGCGCGTTTTCCTTTTCTTGGCCATGTTCCTATGGCCCTCTAAGTTAGCCACAGCCCTTCGTTCCCTGGCATGCAATGGCATACCCCATCTTGTCTCTGGGCTGTTCCTTCCTGAAAAGATCTTGGCCACCTGGCTTCAACCTATATGGCTGTCCGACCTCACTTTTCCCCTCCTGGTGCTAACTGTAACGTTAAGCTTACTGTTAAATCCGTTACCCTCTTAAAGTTATCTTTACTGATATCCTGCGCAAATCCTATCCTTTAGCGTTACTCTTAATGTTATCTTGGCTTTAACAAAGACACGTCATTCTGAGGCCTGAAAATTAGCCTTTTTACTTACAATTTCTGTTCGGAGTGCAGGCAATACAGAAGACAGGGGAGACGAACTGTGCCTGTTCGAGGAGGGGGGTACGAATTTGGATTGCCCTCTGATAAAAAAAAACAATTCTCACCTTAAACAAATCAGCGTACCGGCGTCCCGGCCTCAGGCAGCCCCCCTCGGGTCGTTCAAGATTCGCCTCGACTGTCACTGTCTTGTTGCACCCCACTCCTGGTACCAAAATGTCAAGAAACAGCTCTTGGCTCTTAAAAGAAGTTCCACCAACAGCCTGAGAATGACGATCTTTATTAAATATACCAACTTATACAGATCCGGAGGAAGCGAACTTCTATAGCATGACTCGCCCTCATGCCACGTTCAGCCCTTCCTGAAAAATGCATCGATTCACAGTCCACTTAAATAGGAACATGTTTATCAGAAAATCTCCGAGAGAACAAAGGAACTGGCGAGAGTTCCTCCCACCGTTATCCCTAGCCCCCACCGTCATCCGTTCTTCCATTTGGGGGAGTGCAGCACGCACCTTTATCATTCGGACCAGATGTGGTTTCAAAGCTCCGAGGTGACAGAAAATGTAACTCACAGAAGGGAGAGTGCATGCTTGGCCCAGATAAGACCATTATCCAAAGGTTTATGTATACAATCCAAGCATTCATTCTACATGAAGCTACACATTCCAAGCGCCTTCCATCCGCGGCTCGAGGCGCCGTCTGCGAATCAAAGAGGGATTTTACGACCGGACTTATCTAGGTGAAAGGGCACACGTATACAAAAAACCATTTGTCCAGCACGACCGAAGCGAGTACCTTCTCATTTTACTAAAGCGAAGCGGAAAACCCTTTATTCACTTCTGAAATAGCTTTTTTAAACAACATTTAAATCATAACATATTATTCGACCGACGTCTATAAGATAACATTAAGCAATAACAAATCTATGACCTGACATATATATATATATTGTGTATATATATATATATATATATATATATATATATATATATATATATATATATATATATACATATATATATATATACTGTATATATATATATATATATCCAAATATATGTGCAGTTCTCCAGCTTTCCATGGTCCGTCCTTCTGGTCTCTGCGTTGTGCAGTATATATGTGCAGTACTCACTGCGTTGCCCTGATGAGCCCCAAAAAGGGCGAAACCAGGTCGGTAACTGTGAGTTTTACATACACTTATGACAGTATCTGAACTAAGATCAAAATTCTGCTCTGTCAGAGGGTTCTCTTGAGAGCTTGACAGGCAGAGCGTTTGTACATGGCAGTGACGTCATTACTTGCGCTCATTGAAAGCTGGAGAACTGCACATATATTTGGATTGGTTTGCTCCCGGCTGCATCCAGGGGATTCCATATAATGAGTGGATACCAGAGGTAATGTGCCATGTGGCAGATGGCACTTATCGCTCCCATTAAGGTACAGCATAGCTGGATGGGATACCTTAATGGCGGTTCACCACTGATGGTATGAAATCGAAAAGTGACTGAGATATATATATATATATATATATATATATATATATATATATATATATATATATATATATATTGTTGCGAATATGGAATTTGGCCTCCATATCCGCTTGTAAATATTCCCCTATTTTCTCCAATACTCCCCAACTTTCCCCAATCCCCCATTCCCTAGTCCCATTGCATGTAAATAACAATCAGTAGAGCCGACCTTCCCCTTATTCCCCCATTAAATGTCGTGCCCAGGTCCACCGCACCACACGTAGACAACTTTCGGACATCTTCCTAGTTATTCTTATTCTATGTCAGTTAAGGCCTCGTTTCCATTAATTATGACTCTTCGTTGCACCAGAATGTGATTATATGGCATCAGTAGTGAGTTTAGGACCTTTCCCATACCTCCTCCCATCTTCTTCCCCAAACAACAACAATAACAACAACTACAACAACAATTACAACTACAACTACGACTACTACAACAGAGGGGCGGGGAGTGTGCGTCCTCACACCGGCTCGGTTACCCGCCATGACCATGCGCTCCACGGCGTTACCCCGAAGGGGCTGGCTGTCAGCTCCTCGTCAGGGGCGGAGCCAGTAACCCCCCCACGCACCCAATGAGAAGCAACGTGCCGATTCCATCTGGGGCGGAGCTAACGAGCCGAGGGCGTGTCACTCCCCGCCGGATATACGTGGCCCCGCGCCGGATGTGACGTGAGATGCGCCTGAACTACGGAGAGCAGAGGAAGCCACCGCCACCCCCAGCGCGACGATACCTCCCCGCATCTTTGGACCGGACCGTACTGGACCCTGTCCTTGAGCCAAGAGTGCACCTTGAGCCATCGATACCCGCTGTCCTTTCCATCAACCCCCGTGTGAGTCAGCTTTGTCCCGTTTATCTGTCGTCTGTTGGGAATAATATAAGATTGTGTCTAAGTGCCTGTCTTCCTGTGATTATACTTCTAGCCCCTGTAATCTGACCTTTCCGTACGAATATAATCTCCTCCGGAGGTCTTGAGAATCGAAACCTTGGTGTCGTATTGTGTTATTGTAATCCAGCCGGGTGTCTTCTTTTTCTTATTGAGCCAGCATCGCGCGACTAGTCAACGTTCGGGCACAATCGGGTAACTTGTGCAGACGTGGTCATACCATAAAACCGCTCGGTAAATAACATCCAAGCCACGTCTGTAACAATTGGTGTCGAGGAGTGGAATTCGAACCCGGGACTAAATTTATTAGGCCCAAATTTGTAACAGTTAGAATCGATTTGGAGCGCGTTTCCCGCGCGAAATTATAACGGCGAAATTTGAATTTGTTTTACGAAAATAAAAAATAAAAACCGAATTTTGAAAGTCGCGCTATGGCGGATCAAGACAGCTGGGGTCCGGTAGAGGAGAGAGAGGTAGGGTCGATCCAGGACCAAAATGAGGGACAGGAGGAGAGCGAAGCAGTGAGGGCGGCAGGTTCGCAAAATAGCGCCGTCACGCACGAAGAAGCGGGCGCGCAAAATGGCGCCTCGCTCATCACCGCGCCAGCGACCGTGGCAGCGCCCCCGGTGGATTTGAACTTGTTTTTTATGCAAATGAAGGCCCTTATGGACAAGAATAATGAAGAAATGGAAAGCAGAATAATGATGGGAATGAGGGCTGATAGGGAACAAATGGGGAACCGGATGGATGCTCAGAGTGAGCAAATGAGGGTTAATAGTGAGCGATTAGAGGGCCAAATGGGGGTAATGAGGGACGAAGCGAGGGGTACCAGTGAGGGGTTAGACAATAATTTTGAGGAGTTAGACAAGAAATTTGGGAAGTTAGACAATAATTTTGAGGGGTTAGACAACGGGATAAAAGAAGTGAAAAATGGGTTAATGGGGGTAGAAAATAGAATGGCTGCCCAGGAGAATCAGATAGAGGGAGTGAAAAATGGGTTAGAGGGGTTAGAAAACAGTATGGAAGGCAAATTGAGGGACATGAGGGACCAAGCGGAAAGGGAAGTTAAACAAATGGAGCAGCAGATAGAGGGGGTCAGAATGGGGGTAGAAACCAAACTGGATGCTCACAGGGAGGAAATGGAGCAGATGAGGGTGGCATCTGGGCAGGAGATGCAAGTGATGGGAGAGGAGATCAGAAGAGGAGTGAGTGAGGAGGTCGGAGGAGTGCGCGAGGAGGTGAGGCACTGTGAGGAGCACATGGAAAAGGAGGTGAGAAAGGGGACTGTAAAGTTACAAGGGGGCATAGAGGACCTGACGCAGGAGGTGGAGCAGCTGACGGTGGGACAAACGGAGTTAGTGGAGCAGGTTCAAAGGAACACTGCGGTATTAGGAGGTTTAAAAGCGACACAAAACGACATAAAAAACGACTTGATAGCGACAAAGAGGGAATGTCAGATGGTACGTGAGGGACTGACAACGAGGCTGGACGAGGTGATAGAGGTTATGGAGACGAAGGACCGGCAGGTGAGGACGCACATGGAAACGGTCAAGGTAGCCTTAGAGGATGAGCTTGAGGAGACGTACCGGGGAATAAAAGAGGTGAAGCACAAATTAGAAGAAGTGGAAGAAGGGATGAGCGAAATTAAGAAGTGACGGAGAGGGGATAAGAAAGAGATAAAAGAGGAGATAAAAGAATTGGTCCAAAGTCTGTGCTTGGATCGTGATGATGTGCTCATTAACCGGATGAGGGATTCGCAGGTGATGGAGGAGAAGCGAAGAGGAAGAGGACCCGGTGTAAGTGGTGACCAATATGGTCGTGCGTATGATGCGCCAGGGGATTTAATGAGCTTGGGGGTCGAGATGGACCCGGGTGTTCGTGAGAGGCCACTGGTGAAGTGTGCGAAAGGTCTGGTGTGCGAAAAAGGAGGTGTGCGAGAATGTCCGACCATGGGGTGTGTGAGGAAAAAGTGCACGCCGAGGAGTGAGTGTGCCGTCAGGAGTGAGCCGGTCGAAGCGCGTGTGCGAGGGGGTACATGGAAGCGCGGTGTGGTGAGTGTTACGGAGGAAGTAACGAGAGAGTGTACACCTGTGGTGAGTGTTACAGAGGGTGTAACGGGAGAGTGTGCGCGAGAAAGGTGTGTGACGGACAGGTGCATGAGGAAAGAGTGTGCTGTCAAGAGTAAGGGTGAGTGCGCTGTCAGGAATGGAGGGGAGAGTAGTGAGAGTGACATGGAGCGTGAGTTAGTTGTGACAGGTGAGCGAGGATGTACACCTGGGATGGAAGGATGCACACCTGGAATGGTAGAGCGTGAGTGGGAATGCACGCTGGAGTTGGTGGTGAGGCACGTGGTTGGGTGTGCGAATGAGAGCACACCTGTGATTGTCACAGAGGAGGTGACCGAGGAGGGGGCGCGAAGCGGTGTATTGGTGAGGTGTGCGAGCAACGAATGTGTGCCAAAGTGTTCGGTGGTCAGGTGTGTGACCAAGGCTGTGAGTGGAATGGGTGTACCTGGGTGTGTAAGGAAGGGTACGAGGAGCATGGGCACAGCTGGATGTGTGAGAAAGGAGCGGGCTTCGGGGTGTAAGCATGCAGGTGAAGCATCGACGTTAGACGGGGTAGAGTTTAGAACGACTTATAGCCGAATCGGGCCCTCGGTGCGTGCCGGGCCTCGCTTTGAACGGCCGCGTCCGTGCTCCACTAGGCGGAGCGGGCGGCTGGATAGGAAGGGTCGTCATGGCGACCACGTTTTGTTGAGACGTGCCGGCAGGTCGAGATCGGGACATTGGATGGCTCCACGCCGAGGTGATGCGTGGGATCTCGGCCCGGGTAAGCCCCCGTCCCTGCCCCGAATGCCGGACGCATCCAGCCGCAGGCACAAAACAACCAGCATCCATTGCTTGGCTTTACGAAGCCGGGCTTTGGACAGGAATTGGCGCACCGAGAGGCAGTAGTGAGTAGACTGGGTGATGAGGTTAGTGTTTTGGCCCCGAAATTAGAAAAAGGCGAAATTTGATGATTGGCAAAGGATTGGCAGAGTGATGATTGGTAATGGTACAGTGATTGGCAGATGATTGGCAAATTTTTGATTTGTTGAAATTTGATGTGCAAAATTGGTAGTGAGAGACCCCCGATGTGGTGGGATGGCAAATCCACCATCCTTCCCATGGGGGGCAAAGGAGCAATAGCTTATGGGGTGTATGGCAGTGAAAACTAGCCCGGGTGGGTTAGGATATTGTGTGTAGGGGTCTAGAGAAGATGACCTTAGGTAACGTTAAGGTTAGCTAGTGACTGATACCTGTAGTGGGGACGCAGGTAGATTAGTGTGGATGATAATGACGTGGGAGCGCAATAGTTTAAAGGGACGACTGGGAAGCGCAAGTTTCAGAAGGGAGTAGTTAGCTGAGATGATGCCGTGTGTGTGAGGATGGAACAGGTGTGATTGCACAGGTGTGCAATTGGACAGGTGTGTGGAGCAGTGTATGAGTCGTGAGTGTGTGGATCAGCGCGAATGTGCTTGGGGAGAGAAGGGTGCAGGTGGCACCAAGTGTGAGAGCACAGGTGTGCAAGTACAGGTGTGTGGAGAGAGTTGGAGTAAGTGGTACGGAGTGGTGTGCATGGTGCGAAGGTGTGGATGGGGGAAGAGTGGACCCCTTTCACGAGTACCCGGGGCGGGTAGTGTAAGTGTTAGGTAGAGGGTATAGGTAAATTGTGGTTAGATATTGGCATCTGTGGTGCGGTTGCAGAATGGTGTTGTGGATGGGTGCATTAGTGTTGTGGAAATGGCTGGGCGTGTAGCCTGTTAGTGTGTGTAGTTGGTTGGGCACTCCACCACTGTGAGGATGTCGGCCAGGTGAGGCCGCAGGTGGGCTCTGGGAGCCGGTAGTTGTGAGTGGGTGCCTGAGGATCCCGGGTGTGGATCGGGCAGCCCAGTGCCAGAGAGGGCACGGAGTGGGGAGAGCGCCAGAGGGCCTTCCCCAGGTAGATAGGTTAGGGTAAGGAGCAGGTAAGCTCGGAGGCAACTGCAGTGGTGGAGGGGTGCAGGTGGGTAGACCCACTGGGAGAGGTACACGCCACAGCCCAGAAATTGTACGAGGGCACCGGGAGATGAATCGGGGGAGTGAGACCCCAAATTGAAGAGCACCACAGTTTGGCCAATGGGAATTGGTTTTTAGAACCCATAGTGTAAGAGGGCCAATGGTTTGGCCGGAGGAAGACCCCGGGTAGTGTAAAGTTGTTAAAGTCATTTAGGAAATAGTTAGGATTGAAGAACCTGTCGCACCATACGCAGCCACTTACCTGTGGTGATGATGATGACTCCACACCTGTGTTTTCTTTGTTTGTGTTGCAGAAATGAGAATTGCTGTTGGATTTGTGAGACGCATCACGACGTGGATGAGACATTGGGGTGATTCCATCTCTCCCTCCCTAGGAGGGACTGATGATGAATTGGTGATGGCAAATTTTGATGTTGAGTTGGAGATGGCAAATTTTGATGAGAGTTGAAAATGGCAAATTTGATTGGTTAGGAGGGAGAGAAGACGAATTTGGTATATGGGAGGAACGGGGAAGACAGTAGGGATGTTTGTTGATTTGTAAAGTAGATGTTTATGGGTAGTGTTGTGTTGTGTGGATACAGTAAGGGGTAAGGGAGGGGCCATGTAGGTTACCTGGTGGGGGGGGGGGGGGCGTACGATAGGAACGTACCTGTCTCACCTGGTTCCCATGTGCCCCCAGTGTGCATCACCTTACATTGCGTGCACTTTTGCGCCCTTACCACCTTACTCACTTGTTTCTTCTTTTGTCTCCCACCTCCGAGGATCTGGCTTTGGGGTAGAGAGAGAGGAGAGAGAGGTGCTGGCTGCGCAGTTGTGGGCCTGCACTTTCGCTGTTTGCTGCCGGGATCGATACACCATATGGACCGCAATGTTTGTGGCCACCCACAATGGACCGCAGTTCGTTTGCGGCCAAGCACCACCCGGGGATGGACCTATGGATCAACATGGCACCTATGCCATACAGGTGAACCACTAATAGTTAACACCACCAAGTGCACCACAAGAAGAGCAAGAGACACCTGCAGGGTTAGGGGTTGTCGAATTTATTTTTATTCCAATGAACAATGGTGACTGCACCGATTGGTGGTGGGGTGGTGCTGTTGATGCTCGGGAAGGGTGCTCTGCACGTTATTAAAGGCCGTCGGCCACAGAGCACTCGTGGGTTGGTGTATCGATGTTGGCAAGCGCGCTCTCTCTATGCATAACATCTGCATGTGTTCCTCCAAAAACAGGTCCTGGATCGTAGTGTAAATAGCAGCGTAGTCTTGTAAATAATGCTCCCTACCGGCTGTATGTTTAGTTTGAGGATTCTTTCCGGATTCGGTTATCCTGTGGGTGTGTTTCTGTGAGGAGAAGGGTGCAACGTCGCAGGGGGACATATTTACTCATCTGTGAATATCTGTAAAACTGTCGCACTCAGGGTAGAGTTAATAGTAGAGGGAACTACATTGCGTGCCACACTAAAGTAGGTAAAAATTTATCGGGTCGGGACGCCCCGAGGGTAGAGAAGGGTGCAATGTTGCGAATATGGAATTTGGCCTCCATATCCGCTTGTAAATATTCCCCTATTTTCTCCAATACTCCCCAACTTTCCCCAATCCCCCATTCCCTAGTCCCATTGCATGTAAATAACAATCAGTAGAGCCGACCTTCCCCTTATTCCCCCATTAAATGTCGTGCCCAGGTCCACCGCACCACACGTAGACAACTTTCGGACATCTTCCTAGTTATTCTTATTCTATGTCAGTTAAGGCCTCGTTTCCATTAATTATGACTCTTCGTTGCACCAGAATGTGATTATATGGCATCAGTAGTGAGTTTAGGACCTTTCCCATACCTCCTCCCATCTTCTTCCCCAAACAACAACAATAACAACAACTACAACAACAATTACAACTACAACTACGACTACTACAACAGAGGGGCGGGGAGTGTGCGTCCTCACACCGGCTCGGTTACCCGCCATGACCATGCGCTCCACGGCGTTACCCCGAAGGGGCTGGCTGTCAGCTCCTCGTCAGGGGCGGAGCCAGTAACCCCCCCACGCACCCAATGAGAAGCAACGTGCCGATTCCATCTGGGGCGGAGCTAACGAGCCGAGGGCGTGTCACTCCCCGCCGGATATACGTGGCCCCGCGCCGGATGTGACGTGAGATGCGCCTGAACTACGGAGAGCAGAGGAAGCCACCGCCACCCCCAGCGCGACGATACCTCCCCGCATCTTTGGACCGGACCGTACTGGACCCTGTCCTTGAGCCAAGAGTGCACCTTGAGCCATCGATACCCGCTGTCCTTTCCATCAACCCCCGTGTGAGTCAGCTTTGTCCCGTTTATCTGTCGTCTGTTGGGAATAATATAAGATTGTGTCTAAGTGCCTGTCTTCCTGTGATTATACTTCTAGCCCCTGTAATCTGACCTTTCCGTACGAATATAATCTCCTCCGGAGGTCTTGAGAATCGAAACCTTGGTGTCGTATTGTGTTATTGTAATCCAGCCGGGTGTCTTCTTTTTCTTATTGAGCCAGCATCGCGCGACTAGTCAACGTTCGGGCACAATCGGGTAACTTGTGCAGACGTGGTCATACCATAAAACCGCTCGGTAAATAACATCCAAGCCACGTCTGTAACAATATATATATATATATATATATATATATATATATATATATATATATATATATATATATATATATATATATATATATATATATGTGCGCATTTCACCCATTGTTGGTTCGCATTGGATGTGTATTTATGGCTGGGTGTGTGCGTTTTTGTATGTTGAGTGGTGTATGTTGTAAGGGTAGGTGGTTGGTTGGTGTTGTGTGTATGTGTGTGTTTGGGTGTGTATGTGTGTGTTTGAATGATCTGGTGTGTTTTGTTCGTGAGTGGTGAAGGGTATAAAGGTGGGTGTGTAGCGGCTACCACTGGGTATACACAATCGCCTTGCACCTACCGAGGACGTGGAGCGATCACCATGCCGGGCTCACCCAGGACACCCGGGCATGCCCGCTCTCGACTTGCCAGGCCTCGTCCGGGACGCCCGGGCGCGCCCGGGCATGCCCGCTATCGACTTGCCAGGCCTCGTCCGGGACGCCCGGGCACGCCCCCTCTCGTCTTTCCCGGGCAAACGCTCCGGGATAATGTGTATATATATTGCTGCCCGATAAACGGGCTTTTCAGAGTACCCGAGTTGATTTGACACAATAAAGAAACTCGGACGAATTCCAGCTTTTTGTCGCGTCCATTCTTCCGATTTACGTTGGAGCACAGCTCCTACATTGGTGACCCGACATGGACACGGCAGTTACCCTCAAACTGCCTACCTTCTGGGAGGCTCACGCGGCGGTTTGGTTCGCCCAGGCGGACTCCCTGTTCACCCTGCGAGGCATCACGGCCGACAACACCCGCTTCCACCATGTGGTAGCAGCGCTCGGCTCCGCCACCGCGGTCCGCGCCCTGAGCCTCCTCGAGAGCCCGCCAGCCACTGACAAATACGACGCGATTAAAAAGCTCCTCCTTGACGCTTTCGCCCTCTCATCGGTGGAACGTGCACGGCGCCTGCTCGACCTGCCCGAGCTCGGCGACACGCGCCCGTCCGAGCGAATGGACTACATGCTTTCGCTGCTCGGCGAGCACTCTCCGGCATTCCTGTTCCGGGAGCTTTTCCTCCGTCAGCTGCCCAGCCAGGTACGCCTCGCCCTGGCAAGCACGACGATCATGGATCCCCGCGCCCTCGCCAGGGAAGCCGACAAGATCTCCGCGGCAGGCCAACGCATTGGATCAGCGACCTGGAGCCCACCGCCGTCCGAAGCAACGCCCATGGTGCCCGAGCACCCGGCACGGTCGACGACCGAACTGCCGACGCAATTGGCGGCTGCTACGCCGCGCCGACCACCTCCAGCACGACGACCGGGGCCTCCACCTGACCAGGCGTGGTGTTATTATCATGCCAGGTTTGGACAGAAGGCCCGGACATGCCAACCCCCGTGCACCTTCAGCAAGCTGGGAAACGGCCGGGCCGGCGTTCATTACCAGCCATGAGCGCCGGCCACACGGGCAACTTACTTTTCATCAGGGACAAAGCGTCCGGACAGCGCTTCCTGTGTGACACCGGCGCCCAACTGAGCATCATACCCGCCTCCGATCAGGACAGGCAGTCCACGGTTTGCGGCCCCTCCTTGGTTGCGGCCAACGGATCGGCCATCCGCACCTTCGGCCCGCGCAACGTCACCCTCTGCTTCGGCGGCCAACGCTTTAATTGGACTTTTGTAACCTAAAGCGTGCCCATGGCTCTGCTAGGCACCGACTTCCTCTGCGCACACGGACTGCTGGTGGATGTCCAACGGCGTCGCCTCATCAACGCCGAGACCTTCAGCTCCCTGGCATGCACATTGAGCAGCTCCGCTCCGACCGAGCTGGCATGCGCCCTCCCGGCAGCGAACGAGTTTGCTCGCCTGCTCGCGGAGTTCCCGGCCCTCACGCGGCCGACGTTTTCGGCCGTCGCAGTACGACATGGGATCGAGCACCACATACCAACCATGGGCCCGCCGGTCTACGCCAGAGCCCGCCGCCTCGACCCAGCCAAGCTCGCCGTGGCCAAAGCCGAGTTCGACGCTTTGGAACACCTCGGCATCGTGCGGCGCTCCGATAGCGCGTGGGCTTCGCCACTACACATCGTCCCAAAACCAGGGGGCGGCTGGCGCCCATGTGGCGACTACCGCCGCCTTAACGACGCTACCACCCCCGACAGGTATCCGATCCCGCACATCCAAGACTTCTCCGCCCGTTTGGCAGGACGGGTCATTTTTTCAAAGATCGATTTAATACGGGGATATCACCAGGTACCTGTCAGGGCGGCCGACGTCCCAAAAACGGCCGTCATCACGCCGTTCGGCTTATTCGAATTCCTGCGAATGCCGTTTGGCCTCAAGAACGCGGCTCAGGCGTTCCAGCGCTTGATGGACGGCGTGCTGCGTGACCTGCCATTCCTCTTCGTTTACCTGGACGACATCCTCGTCGCCAGCACGTCCCGGGCCGAGCACCTCCTCCACCTCCGAACACTGTTCGGGCGTCTCAGCAAGCACGGCCTCATCGTCAACCCGGCCAAATGCCACTTCGGCATGACGGCCGTTGATTTTTTGGGCCACCACATCACCAAGAACGGGGCCGTGCCGCTGCCAACCAAGGTCGAGGCCATCACCACGTTTCCGCGTCCCCGCTCCATAAAGGCCCTGCAGGAATTCCTGGGAATGGTGAATTTCTATCACCGCTTCATGCCCCGCGCTGCTCACCTCATGCGGCCCCTCTACGAAGCCCTCCGGGGCAAGCCGGCCAAGCACGACGTTGTCTGGTCCGCAGCAATGGACGCGGCCTTTAAAAGCTCAAAGCAGGCCCTCGCCAACGCAACACTGCTCGCTCACCCGGTGCTCAACGCTCCCATCGCCCTCACCACGGATGCCTCCGACTACGCGGTGGGCGCCGTACATGAGCAATGGGTGAACGGGGTTTGGCAGCCACTCATTTTTTTCAGGCGGCAACTCCGGCCGAACGAGCTCAAATATAGCACGTTTGACCGTGAGCTCCTCGGTCTACACCTGGCCGTTCGCCATTTCCGCCACCTCCTGGAGGGCCGACCCTTCATGGCATTCGTCGACCACAAGCCGTTGGTTTACGCAATGGCCAAGGTCACGGAGCCGTGGTCGGCCCGCCAACAGCGCCACCTCTCCGCCATGTCGGAGTTTACCACGGACATCCGGCACGTCGCCGGCAAAGACAACGCCGTGGCCGACTGTCTTTCTCGGGCCAGCGCGAACGCGGTCCACCTCGGCGTGGACTTCGCGCTTATGGCGGCGGACCAAACCACCGACACCACGGTGCAAGCCCTCCGGGCGGCGGACATGGGCCTCCGCCTGGCCGACATCCCCTTCGCGGACACTGTCCTGCTCTGCGACGTCTCCCAAGGCCAGCCTCGCCCCATCGTGCCCGTTACCTGGCAACGCCGCATCTTCGCCTCCCTCCACGGCCTTTCCCACCCGGGCCGGAAAGCTTCCCAGAAGCTGGTGTCGGCGTGATTCGTCTGGCACGGCCTTCGGCGGGACGTCCGCGATTGGACCAGCACCTGCACAGCCTGCCAACAGGCCAAGGTCCACCGACACACCCAGGTCCCGCTGGCACGTTTCACCGTGCCCGAACGACGTTTCGACCACGTCAACGTGGACCTGGTGGGCCCCCTCCCCCATCACGGGGTTTCACACACCTGCTCACCATGGTGGACAGGACCACCAGGTGGCCGGAGGCCGTTCCCCTCGTCTCCACCACCACCGCCGACGTGGCGCAGGCTTTCATCGCCACCTGGGTCGCCCGCTTCGGCGCACCGGCGGACATCTCGTCGGACCGCAGACCGCAGTTCACCTCCGAGCTGTGGGGCTCTTTTGTTACCTAGGAAGAAAAACATTTTGTTACCTAGGAGACATGCTGAATGGAGAAGGTGGATCAGACTCGGCAACGGTTGCTCGAGTGAGATGTGCATGGAAGACGTTTCGGGAACTGAGTGGCGTGCTGACGAGGAGGGGAGTGTCGTTGAAGCTGAAGGGAAAGGTGTATGCTGCATGTGTGAGAAGTGTTATGATTTATGGGAGCGAGACATGGGTAATGAACGTAGAGCAGCAACGAAGGCTGGAAAGGGTGGAAATGCGAATGGTTCGGTGGATGTGTGGAGTATCGTTGAGAGAGAGGAAGCCAAATGATGAATTGCGAAAGATGATGGGAATAGAGCCTGTGATTGATGCTGTGAAGAGAAACAGGTTGAGATGGTTTGGTCATGTGTTGAGGAAGGATGAAAGTGACTGGTTGAGAAGAGTGATGGAAATGAATGTAGAAGGAAGTCGAGGACGTGGAAGACCGAGAAAGACTTGGCTAAAGATGGTCGAAGAAGAAATGCGGGCCAGGGGGTTAACAAGGGGAGATACAGAAAATAGGGTAAAATGGAGAAGATTGTCATGGGGACCGCAAGGCTAACCCCCGCTCTTGCAGGGAAAATGGCCTTTTAAAATGCCTGTTGTTGTTGTTGTTGTTGTGTTCGGAATCTGAGTCAATTCTTTATTTCAACCACGACCAGCCAAACCTATTTGTCACTTCCGGTACACTCGGTCCCGATAAATCCTCGATCACTCCCGAGCCGAGATCTACGGTAATCTATATACCCCTGAGAGGATAATAACATAACCTTTCCTTCCGATCCCAAAGGGAGTGGGTGTACTTGTTACATTTTATAACACTAGGGCATGCCCGTACTATATATAAGCTAGGACGTGCCCGTACGTGGGTGCCCGTTCCTTGCCAAAAAAAAAAAAAAAAAAAAATTTGTGTAGGGGTGTGTGTGTGTAAACATCCTAGGGCGTGCCCGTACGTGGGTGCAAAAAAACATGCGTGCAAACAACAACAACAAAAAAAAACTTTGAAACCACGTGGCAGTAACGACCACAGAACCCCCCCCCCCTCTATTTACATGAATGGTTTGGTCCATTCGCAACGACCACAGAACCCCCCCCTCTATTTACATGAAATGGTTTGGTCCAAAGCGAACGGCTTGCGGTGTTTGGTAAAGAAATCGCCATAGCTCGGTAAGTACTTGTCCGATTAATATGAAACCTTGAAAAGGCACATCCTCGGGTCCCCAGCAATATACCTGGCAAGTTTCAAGTATATCGGACCCGTGGTTGTCGAGAAACAGCGGTCACAGACAAACATACAAACACACATACACACATACACACATACACACATACACACAGAGATTAATGGAATTATAGATAGATTGCATAATCGAAGATCCACTTTTTAAGAAACCAAGCACTCTTGTTTTAGAATATTGCATTACCAAGATGCACTCCTTCATTAACCCGAGCTCTCCCTGCAATATTCCGAGCTTGCCCGCCCTTTAGTCAGGTTCACGATGTTTTTTCGTTCAAAATTTTTGGAGATTAGCAAAACTATACATTTCTGGAATACTCAGAGCATGAGGAATCCAAAAATTAATGTTTACATTTGCGTAGACACCTTTGCGAAAATGACCCTCAGGACAGTGATGAAGATCTGTAAAAGCATATTCCTGAACGGTGTAGACCTCGTAGATCCTGTGTATAGGACTTATAGTTCAATCTGATACTAACAAGGCTGCTTTCTTGCTTTATAAACCCATACCTATAACTTCAAATGACTTGCAATATCATGTATTATGTAATGCAGTTATATCACAAATATATAGACAATGGTTTTCAATTACCTTTGTTTGTTGCTTTTCTATAATCCTGAGCACTATTTTGAGGCCTTTATTGGATTCCTTGACCCAGAAAACATAGGATTAGCATATTTAATTAAGTCTCTAGGTTGACTAGAAGCCGAGATAGCGCAAAATATATATTTTATGGTGGCCATTTTGAAACTCCAAAATGGCGGCCATGCAGGTGTCTGTGCAAATGCCAACATTGATTTTCGGATTCTCCATGCTCTGATGATTCCAAAACTGTATAGGTTTGCTAATCTCCCAAAATTTTGAACGAAATTATATTTGTTAACATAGTGAACCTGACTACTTCCTGAAATATACTGAGCCCACCCTCCCTCCTTGAAATATTCCGAGCCTGTCCTCCCTCCCTGAAATATTCTGAGCCCTCCCTGCAATATTCCGAGCTCTCTCTTCCTTAAATAACGTGGGCTCCCTGAAATATTCCGAGCCTGTCAGCCCTCCCTGAAATATTCCGAGCCTGTCAGCCCTCCCTGAAATATTCCGAGCCTGTCAGCCCTCCCTGAAATATTCCGAGCCTGTCCTCCCTCCCTGAAATATACCGAGCCCACCCTCCCTCCCTGCAATATTCCGAGCTCTCTCTTCCTTAAATAACGTGGGCTCCCTGAAATATTCCGAGCCTGTCAGCCCTCCCTGAAATATTCCGAGCCTGTCAGCCCTCCCTGAAATATTCTGAGTCCGTCCTCCCTCCCTGACATATTCTGAGCCCGTCCTCCCTCCCTGAAATATTCCAAGCCGGTCATCCCTCCCTGAAATATTCAGAGCCGGTCATCCCTCCCTGAAATATTCCAAGCCGGTCATCCCTCCCTGAAATATTCTGAGCCCGTCCTCCCTCCCTGAAATATTCCGAGCCGGTCCTCCCTCCCTGAAATATTCCAAGCCAGTCGTCCCTCCCTGCAATATTCTGAGCACATCCTCCCTCCCTGCAATATTCTGAGCCCTCACCTCCCTCCCTGCAATATTCTGAGGCCTCACCTTCCTACCGAAAATATTCTGAGCACATCCTCCCTTCTTGCAATATTCCGAGCCTGTCATCCCTCCCTGAAATATTCTGAGCCCGTACTCCCTCCCTGAAATATTCCGAGCCGGTCCTCCCTCCCTGAAATATTCCAAGCCAGTCGTCCCTCCCTGCAATATTCTGAGCACATCCTCCCTCCCTGCAATATTCTGAGCCCTCACCTCCCTCCCTGCAATATTCTGAGGCCTCACCTTCCTACCGAAAATATTCTGAGCACATCCTCCCTTCTTGCAATATTCCGAGCCGGTCATCCCTCCCTGAAATATTCCGAGCCGGTCCTCCCTCCCTGAAATATTCCAAGCCAGTCGTCCCTCCCTGCAATATTCTGAGCACATCCTCCCTCCCTGCAATATTCTGAGCCCTCACCTCCCTCCCTGCAATATTCTGAGGCCTCACCTTCCTACCGAAAATATTCTGAGCACATCCTCCCTTCTTGCAATATTCGAAATTATATTTAAAGCCAGTCGGGAGTAAAGGGAGTAAAGCCAGTCGCCGACTGGGCATCCTCCGTCGTGCGAAGTCCTTCCGAGGCACACCTGAGCTCCTCACCACATACAAGGCTTTCATCCGCAGCTCAATGGAATACTGTTCTCCCCTATGGGCTGGTGCTCCTGCCTCACACCTAGCTCGGCTTCACGCTGTTGAAACCAAAGCTTTCAGAATCATTGGAATCTCCCGCGATGAAGCTATCTCTGAGGGCCTTTCACTCACTCACCGCAGGCAGGTAGGTGGTCTTTCTGTCTTCTACCGACTCCTCTCCGGCCTTGCTCCCCCAGCTCTCTCTGTGCTCTGTCCCCCAAATATTCCTACAGGTCGCACAAGATCTGCCAGCAAGCCTCTGATGGTTAAACTGCCAAAATCTCGACTCTCTGCTCACCTTCACTCCTTCATTCCTCTTTTCTCCCGCCTCTGGAACAAACTCCCCCACTCCCTTCAATATCACTCCTCCCTCCAGGTCTTTAAAACAGCTGTTCACCACCATCTCTTATCTTCCCCCATCCAAAACCTTGATCTTTTCTACCCCCGCTAATTCACCCCAGATCCACCTTGTTTGAAATTCCAACTTCTTTCCTGGAAGTCCTGGCAGTGTCCATATGTTTTATACCTCTCCCACCGCCCCCTTCCCATGCCCCCCCCCCCCAAAGCCCTCGCCCTCTCTCAGATCTCTCGATGTCTCCATGTCTCTCGGTCCCTGCTCTCAAATGTTGTGTTTGTGTCCTTCCCCCTCTCTCCCCATCTTGTCTACCGCTCCCGATGTTATATGTTTTATGTGTCGGTTTGTCTTTCTGTGTGATTAATGTTCGCTCTTTCACGAGCCTCGATCTTGTATACAAAAAAAAAAAAAAAAAAAAAAAATTCCGAGCCCTCACCTCCCTCCCTGCAATATTCTGAGGCCTCACCTTCCTCCCTAAAATACTCTGAGCCCTTCCCCCCTCCCTAAAATATTAGGAGCCCTCTCCTCCCTCTCGGCAATATTTTGAATCCTCTCCTCTCTCCCTGCAATATTTCGAAGCCCACCCTCTTCCCTGAAATATTCAGAGCCCGCCCTCTTTCCCTGCAATATTCCGAGCCGGTCATCCCTCCCTGAAATATTCTGAGCCCGTACTCCCTCCCTGAAATATTCCGAGCCGGTCCTCCCTCCCTGAAATATTCCAAGCCAGTCGTCCCTCCCTGCAATATTCTGAGCACATCCTCCCTCCCTGCAATATTCTGAGCCCTCACCTCCCTCCCTGCAATATTCTGAGGCCTCACCTTCCTACCGAAAATATTCTGAGCACATCCTCCCTTCTTGCAATATTCCGAGCCCTCACCTCCCTTCCTGCAATATTCTGAGACCTCACCTTCCTCCCTAAAATATTCTGAGCACATCCTTCTTGCAATATTCCGAGCCCTCACCTCCCTCCCTGCAATATTCTGAGGCCTCACCTTCCTCCCTAAAATACTCTGAGCCCTTCCCCCCTCCCTAAAATATTAGGAGCCCTCTCCTCCCTCTCGGCAATATTTTGAATCCTCTCCTCTCTCCCTGCAATATTTCGAAGCCCACCCTCTTCCCTGAAATATTCAGAGCCCGCCCTCTTTCCCTGCAATATTCCGAGCCCGACCTCTTTTCCTGCAATATTCCGAACCTGCCCTCTTTCCCTGGATTCTGAGCACATCCTCTCTCCCTGCAATATTCCGAGCCCACCCTCTTTCCCTGCAATATCCTGAGCCCGTCCTCTTTCTCTGCAACAATCAGAGCACGCTCTCTTTCCCTGCAATATTCGAAGCACATCCTCTCTCCCTGCAATATTCCGAGCCCGCCCTCTTCCCTGAAATATTCAGAGCCCGCCCTCTTTCCCGGAAATATTCAGAGCCCGCCCTCTTTCCCTGAAATATTCAGAGCCCGCCCTCTTTCCCTGCAATATTCCGAGCCCGACCTCTTTCCCTGCAATATTCCGAGCCCGACCTCTTTCCCTGCAATATTCCGAGCCCGCCCTCTTTTCCTGCAATATTCCAAGCCCGCCCTCTTTTCCTGCAATATTCCGAGCCCGCCCTCTTTCCCTGGATTCTGAGCACATCCTCTCTCCCTGCAATATTCCGAGCCCGCCCTCTTTCCCTGCAATGTTCCGAGCCCGCCCTCTTTTCCTGCAATATTCCGAGCCCGACCTCTTTCCCTGCAATATTCCGAGCCCGCCCTCTTTCCCTGGAATATTCCGAGCCCGCCCTCTTTTCCTGCAATATTCCGAGCCCGCCCTCTTTTCCTGCAATGTTCCGAGCCCGCCCTCTTTTTCTGCAATATTCTGAGCACATCCTCTCTCCCTGCAATATTCCGAGCCTGCCCTCTTTCCCTGGAATATTGCGAGCCCGCCCTCTTTTCCTGCAATATTCCGAGCCCGACCTCTTTCCTTGCAATATTCCGAGCCTGACCTCTTTCCCTGCAATGTTCCGAGCCCGCCCTCTTTCCTTGCAATATTCCGAGCCCGACCTCTTTCCCTGCAATGTTCCGAGCCCGCCCTCTTTTCCTGCAATATTCCGAGCCCGACCTCTTTCCCTGCAATATTCCGAGCCTGCCCTCTTTCCCTGCAATGTTCCGAGCCCGCCCTCTTTTCCTGCAATATTCCGAGCCCGACCTCTTTCCCTGCAATATTCCGAGCCCGACCTCTTTCCCTGCAATATTCCGAGCCCGACCTCTTTCCCTGCAATATTCCGAGCCCGCCCTCTTTTCCTGCAATATTCCGAGCCCGACCTCTTTCCCTGCAATATTCCGAGCCCGCCCTCTTTTCCTGCAATATTCCGAGCCCGACCTCTTTCCTTGCAATATTCCGAGCCCGACCTCTTTCCCTGCAATGTTCCGAGCCCGCCCTCTTTTCCTGCAATATTCCGAGCCCGACCTCTTTCCCTGCAATATTCCGAGCCCGCCCTCTTTCCCTGCAATGTTCCGAGCCCGCCCTCTTTCCCTGCAATGTTCCGAGCCCGCCCTCTTTTCCTGCAATATTCCGAGCCCGACCTCTTTCCCTGCAATATTCCGAGCCCGCCCTCTTTCCCTGCAATGTTCCGAGCCCGCCCTCTTTCCCTGCAATGTTCCGAGCCCGCCCTCTTTTCCTGCAATATTCCGAGCCCGCCCTCTTTCCCTGCAATATTCCGAGCCCGCCCTCTTTCCCTGCAATGTTCCGAGCCCGCCCTCTTTTCCTGCAATATTCCGAGCCCGACCTCTTTCCCTGCAATATTCCGAGCCCGACCTCTTTCCCTGCAATATTCCGAGCCCGACCTCTTTCCCTGGAATATTCCGAGCCCGCCCTCTTTTCCTGCAATATTCCGAGCCCGACCTCTTTCCCTGCAATATTCCGAGCCCGCCCTCTTTCCCTGGAATATTCTGAGCCCGACTGCCCATCCTCCCTCCCTGCAATAAACCCGAGTCCAATGCCCTAGATTCCAGAAAACCATTCCTCACCTATGTTTTGTCCCCATCAACCCATCCCTTTTACAATACGAGAAGATATCATTATTTTCCGAAAGACCACATCTAAATGCAAATCATTATTTTGTTCTCTTCTAAGTACAATAAATGCTTAAAACAAGAAAGCACAATCGTCCTCATCCTAAATGTTACAATATGACGCTAAGGATTCCCCCTTACCATCACTGGAATTCCTATTATTTCCTGATAGCACATTATCAGAGAAGGTGCAGTAGGAGTGATCAAGGTTAATGATCTTGCTGTGGAGAGAAGAATGACAGTCGTCATCAATGGCGTCTCTCCTCCCGTGAGATTTGCGAGGCTGCGTAGTGTTGTGTGGCGTGAAGGCGAATCGCGTTGGTACAGCATTTGGTTTCAGCTTTCGCGGATTATCAGAACGCCCAGATTCATACTGCGTCTCATCAAAATGATTCTGCATAGGAGATCAAAGATGGAAACAAAAAAATAAAACAATGTCTGAATTGCATTATTTACATACAAGTATAAAAATAAATAAAGTTTATTTATTAATAATAAAATAAAAATGAATAAACAAATAAATAAAAATGAATAAATAAATAAATAAATAAACAAGAAGACGTCATGCAGAGCACGATACTTGCAAAATCCACCCCCCACCCCCAAGAAAAAAAATTCCATTGATACAGCAAATTGTCCATTTCATCAAGATTAAAATTGACAATCTTGATCAAAGCTCGGGTCAACAGGAAGAAAAGTGACGATTTTTCAGATGAAAAATGATGATTTTGTAAGGTTGACCTTGAGGTGACCTTTGACCTTTTGACCTCAAAAATAGTTAGTTTCCCTATTTAGTGACTCAATGTGCAAATGCTGTTCAATTTTCAAGTCAATTGGATGAAAATTGAGGATTTTAGAAATTTGGCCTATGTTGACCTTTTGGCCTATGTTGACCTTTTGGCCAATGTTGACCTTAAAAATACTTGGTGGTTGAATTCAGTGACCAGATATGCAAGTCCTCTTCAAATTTCAAGTCAATCGGATGAAAATTGAGGATTTTAGAAATTTGGCCTATGTTGACCTTTTGGCCTATGTTGACCTTTTGGCCTATGTTGACCTTTTGGCCTATTTTGACCTTTTGGCCTATGTTGACCAAAAATACTTGGTGGTTGAATTCAGTGACCAGATATGCAAGTCCTCTTCAAATTTCAAGTCAATCGGATGAAAATTGAGGATTTTATAAATTTGGCCTATGTTGACCTTTTGGCCTATGTTGACCTCAAATATACTTGGTGGTTGAATTCAGTGACCAGATATGCAAGTCTTCTTCAAATTTCAAGTCAATCGGATGAAAATTGAGGATTTTAGAAATTTGGCCTATGTTGACCTTTTGGCCTATGTTGACCTCAAATATACTTGGTGGTTGAATTCAGTGACCAGATATACAAGTCCTCTTCAAATTTCAAGTCAATTGGATGAAAATTGAGGATTTTAGAAATTTGGCCTATGTTGACCTTTTGGCCTATGTTGACCTCAAATATACTTGGTGGTTGAATTCAGTGACCAGATATGCAAGTCCTCTTCAAATTTCAAGTCAATCGGATGAAAATTGAGGATTTTAGAAATTTGGCAAAGTTGGTGACCTTTGGCCTATGTTGACCTTTTGACCCCAAAAACAATAGGCTTCTCAATTGGGACGAGCTATACAACTTGGTGAGGTTTCATGACGATCGGTTTAGAATTGTGACCTGTAGGCCGGTGACAAACAAACAGACAAACAGGCAGACAGACAGACAGAACCGCAAACGCAACCGACCAATATACTTGAAAAATCTTCGATTTTGCAAGTAATAAATTAATAAATTAATTTTAAAAATATGAATAAAGAGAATTTATTTATAAATAGGTACGTTTTTGCATGTGCACAATTTACTGTAAATCACAGAATTAATGACATGTACTGTATTCTTGATGAACCATTCATGACCATTACCATAAGCTTGTCATGGTTTCCATTTCCAGAATGCATCACTTTCTACATGAACAGACGGTCCAGGCAGAATTAATTGGTCTGAAACAGGAACAACCAATCAACTTCTCGGACTTGAAAACGAAAAACGAGAGGACAAGGAAAGGAGGAAGAAGATTCCCACTGGAGAATACTGTCGTGTGACTGCTCTCCGTTAAGACCGAGAGAAAGCCACGGGTGGCAAATCGAGCGTTAACTTCGAGGCGACGATCAAATACGGATTTTATATCGACGCACGGGAAGAAGAGAGAAGAAGAAGAAGCGGGAAGCTTTTACCTGACGGTCCCGTGCGGCAGCCTTCAATCCTGGGAAAATTAACTCAAGCGGGAACGGGTTTAGAATATACAGGGGAAAATAATATAAGGGTTTATTTACAACGGAATGCCGGAAACAAGAAAATGTGCCGGTTACTAACTAATGTTTCTAAAACGGAGCGCTCCCACACCAGACGTCTAAAACATACAAGGGAGAATTTAACTGAAAATAATGGGGTTGTGCGTGTGTGTGGGCTTATCACAACTCGGCTGAGGTGTGTCAGGGATCGTCAGGCTGGTGCACGCAGTCTGGATGCAGCTCCGGTGTTGGCGGGAGGAAGGCCGCCCGGGCGTCAGCGCTCCACTGTCTCTCTACCGTCCATCGTCGCCCAACAAGCGAGGGTCCAGGGTCAAGAAGGAGGTCCAAACGAGAAGGGGTCCAGCGCAAGAAGGCAGTACAAACGAGAGGTACAAAATGCCGGCTAGCGAGTCCTTTTATCGCTTGTCTCGTGACGTCACCGGCACTTTTCACCAATGGCCTCGTCACTTCTCTCCCATGCCATCGGTCGGTCGCCAATCAGTATGTCGCTTCTTGCTCCCTTCCTTCCATCAATCTGAGGAAAGCTTCTTGCCCCGCCCCTGGCCAATCACCAGTCCTTCCTTATTCTGCCAATCGGCGGCTTGGGCGTGGCTCTCGGCCTGCCTGAGCGATGAGTGTTGTTATGCAAGTCTGTGATGTAGCTGGCTGCGGTTCTATTGGCAGCGCCCCGAACTGGCTTCCGGTGAGTTTTATTGTGGGGAATTTAAGTAGTGTGTGTGTGCTGTAACTAATGGGCCTGCCTAGTGTCTGTGTGTGTTGCCATACGGGACCATCGATAGATCACAGATCTCACGAACAGGGGAATTAGCATAATCCCTACTTTAGTTAACACAAGGATCATCCTTGTATGATCACGAAGATACACTTAATCCGACATCCGGGCTAGACAGGTCCCTGCTTATGTACATCGAGATGGTTCTTTTTCTTCACGACAGTCGGAGCATGATACCTACACAGATCTACCTGATCTATATATCACTCTACCCCAAAATTCATAACAATACGTTCTCTGGGGGCTTTTGGGAGCTTCAAGCCAAGTATCGTGGAGTTGGTCAAATACCAGACTGCACTGTGTTTCACTTTCTCAGGGAATAGTCACCTGTTTTGACTTTTTCAGCCAAACCGCTGGGCCGATGTGGCTGAAATTTGGCAGCACGGGTCCGCTTCTGACTGGTTAAACGGGGATTGCAAAGCTCTTTCCGGTCACGTGATCGGAAGTGTGTCAAAATGGCGGACTTAGTAAACTCCTTCAAATATATTTTCTCCAGACCCACCAATCAGAATGCTACCAAATTTGGGTTACAAAATTTGTCCCAGATAAGCTACAGATGCAGTGGTAATATGTTTCTACTCCCCGAATAGTTTTGCCCACCAGAGATACTACATTGAGCCGCGTTTTCCTTCCTCCATTTTCAGATCGCCTTAAGGCTTAGCTGGTGGAATATTCATCTTTACCACCGCTCGTTTCACCACAACTGAATATTCATCTTTACCATCACTAGTTTCACCACCACTGAATACTCATCTTTACGATGACTAGTTTCACCACCACTGAATATTCATCTTTACCACCACTCGTTTCACCATTACTGAATATTCATCTTTACCATCACTAGTTTCACCACTACTGAATATTCATCTTTACCATCACTAATTTCACCACTATTAAATATTCATCTTTACCATCACTAGTTTCACCACCACTGAATACTCATCTTTACGATGACTAGTTTCACCACCACTGAATATTCATCTTTACCACCACTCGTTTCACCACGACTGAATATTCATCTTTACCATCACTAGTTTTACCACTACTGAATATTCATCTTTACCATCACTAGTTTCACCACCACCGAATATTCATCTTTACCATCACTAGTTTCACCACTACTGAATATTCATCTTTACCATCACTAGTTTCACCACGACTGAATATTCATCTTTACCATCACAAATTTCACCACGACTGAATATTCATCTTTACCATCACTAGTTTCACCACTACTGAATATTCATCTTTACCATCACTAGTTTCACCACTACTGAATATTCATCTTTACCATCACTAATTTCACCACGACTGAATATTCATCTTTACCATCACTAGTTTTACCACTACTGAATATTCATCTTTACCATCACTAGTTTCACCACCACCGAATATTCATCTTTACCATCACTAGTTTCACCACTACTGAATATTCATCTTTACCATCACTAATTTCACCACGACTAAATATTCATCTTTACCATCACTAGTTTCACCACTACTGAATATTCATCTTTCCCATCACTTTTTAAATTTCCACTACTGAATAGTTTCACCACGACTGAATATTCATCTTTACCATCACTAGTTTCACCACTACTGAATATTCATCTTTACCATCACTAATTTCACCACGACTAAATATTCATCTTTACCATCACTAGTTTCACCACTACTGAATATTCATCTTTCCCATCACTTTTTAAATTTCCACTACTGAATAGTTTCATCACGACTGAATATTCATCTTTACCATCACTAGTTTCACCACTACTGAATATTCATCTTTCCCATCACTTTTTAAATTTCCACTACTGAATAGTTTCACCACCACTGAATATTCATCTTTACCATCACTAGTTTCACCACCACTGAATATTCATCTTTACCATCACGAGTTTCACCACCACTGAATATTCATCTTTACCATCACTAGTTTCACCACTACTGAATATTCATTTTTACCATCACTAGTTCCACGACCACTGAATATTCATCTTTACCATGACAAGTTTCACCACCACTGAATATTCATCTTTACCATCACGAGTTTCACCACCACTGAATATTCATCTTTACCATCACGAGTTTCACCACCACTGAATATTCATCTTTACCATCACTAGTTTCACCACCACTGAATATTCATCTTTACCATCACGAGTTTCACCACCACTGAATATTCATCTTTACCATCACGAGTTTCACCACTACTGAATATTCATTTTTACCATCACTAGTTCCACCACCACTGAATATTCATCTTTACCATCACGAGTTTCACCACCACTGAATATTCATCTTTACCATCACGAGTTTCACCACGACTGAATATTCATCTTTACCATCACTAGTTTCACTACTACTGAATATTCATCTTTACCATCATGAGTTTCACCACCACTGAATATTCATCTTTACCATCACGAGTTTCACCACCACTAAATATTCATCTTTACCATCACTAGTGTTACGGATCCCGGATTTAGGTGAATTACTATTCATGTCATTGCTTATTAATGTTTATTCTATTAAAGGTTGTTGTGGTTAAATGGTTAGAGAGGCTCCAGATAACAGGAGACCGGAAACGGGATAGTGAACCGGAAGAAAAAAGACACGAGGTCCGAGAGAAGCGGCTATCTTCTTCATCCTCGCCCAGCTCCGACGCGAGCGGTGTCGATATTGATTAGCGTTGGGAACGCTGAGTTTGAACAGCCTGTCTGGTGAGAGGAGTTACCTGCGTGGGGTGATTGCCTGTTACGTGTCAGGTTGCCGTGGCTTCCTGGAAAGAACCAAGCGTCCGGCACTGTTCGCCTCGACGCCTCCGAGGGCGTGTACGGGTCGCCCCTTGGGCCTCGCGCGCTTTGCGAGCCACGTTTTGCTTTGCCCGCTTTGCTTGGAAAGGAGGTGTGCGCTGCAGCAGCTGTTCTCGGTACGCAACGTGCACGTTTTTAGCACGTCAGCCAGGGGTCCGTTCAACCGCCCGTGTGCGGAGAAGTCGACCTTCACCTTGGTCTGGAGGGGCCCAGAGACATTGTGAGGGACAGTGACTATTGAGGGGTCGTGAGTGGGGAAAGGGGGGAAATATATGAGATGGCCATCTTAGTAATATTGTGATTGATTGTTGATGGTTGTTGATGGATGGAGAATATATTATTAATTAATCCGGATCCTTGGTGTGGGGTTGCTTATTGACCTGAATTGTTTGTGTCTTTCATATTGATTGCATTACTAAAGCGTATAGATCATATATCTTTCTGGCGGGGTCCTCCCACGGTCTGGGGGTCACCAAGACCAGGTAGTTACCGGGAGGACCACGTAACAGAATTGGGGGCTCGTCCAATTGAATTCCGGGATCTAAAATTGTATAAAATAATAAAATAATATTTTTATTAATTAAAATTTATTAATTAAGTATTAATTGGTAAATTTTTGGGAAATTGTGGTAAAGTCTTGGGTGAAGGTTAACAGGTGTTAACGATAGGCGCCATGGCGTTTGTGGCACAGAACTTTGCGGTAACCCCGAGTGAGGCACAGTTCCGAGCGTTACTAAAGTCGGACCTCTTGAAATTGGCCAAACATTTTAACTTGGAGGTCCGAACTAATTTGAGGAAGGCAGAGTTGCAGACCGCGGTGATACAATCTATGGTGGAATTCGGAACATGGGACGAGTTAGCCTGGGAGTGGCTACCTGAAGAACCAGAAGACGTTGAGCTCCGGAAACTGGAGTTGCAATTACGGAGCCAGGAACGGATCAAAGAAGAAGAAAGGAAAGCAGAAAAGGAAAGAGCAGAAGAAGAAAGGAAAGCAGAAAAGGAAAGAGCAGAAGAAGAAAGGAAAGCAGAAAAGGAAAGAGCAGAAGAAGAAAGGAAAGCAGAAGAGAGGAGAGAAGAGAAACAAGCAGAAGAAAGGAGAGTGGAACGAGAACTCCAGGAAAGGTTAGAAAGGATGAAAACAGAGGAAAGGAAAGCAGAAAAGGAAAGAGCAGAAGAAGAAAGGAAAGCAGAAAAGGAAAGATCAGAAGAGGAAAGGAAAGCAGAAGAGAGGAGAGAAGAGAAACAAGCAGAGGAAAGGAGAGTGGAACGAGAACTCCAGGAAAGGTTAGAAGGGAGAAAAGCAGAGGAGAGGAGAGCTGCAAGGGAACTCGAAGCAGAGGAGAGAAAAGCCGAAAGGGAATTAAAGGAACGTGACATGGCGCTTCAGCAAGAAATTAAATTCAAGGAGCTGGAGTTAATGAGAGAACGGGGAGAGGTACCACCCTTGCTGACTGGGCCGACACCTAGCCAGAACACCTGGAATGTGGGCAGACATGTGAGGCTGGTTCCACCCTTCAGTGAAAAGGAAGTCACTCAATTTTTTCCACACTTTGAGAAAGTGGCTCGACAGTTAAACTGGCCGGAGGAGGCCTGGACCATACTAGTGCAAAGTGTGCTGGTGGGTAAAGCTCAAGAGATTTATTCGGCGCTACCAATGGACCAATGTGCAGATTATGAGGTATTGAAGAAGCACATCCTCAAAGCCTATGAGTTGGTTCCTGAAGCTTACCGGCAAAAATTCAGGAATTCCAGGAAGAGGGAGAGTGAGACCCATGTGGAGTTTGCCAGAGTGAAAGAAAACATGTTTGATCGGTGGTGTGAGTCAAAAGGAGTCGGGAACGACTTCGAAGCATTGCGTGACTTGATCCTGGTGGAGGAATTTCAACAGTGTGTCCACGAGGACATCAAAGTGTACCTGCAGGAAAAGAAAGTACCGAAGTTGTGGGACGCAGCCGCCATGGCAGATGATTATGCCTTAACACACCGGATAGGGGTCCACGAACCTAACTCCTCGCCTAGATTTCCGCAGGGGAGTTGTGGAACAGCAGGTGCGGAGAACGACAATACATGGCGGCGGCCTCGAGATGATTATGGGGCCAACGCTGATACCCGAACTGTTCGAAATCAGAGGGCGACGGGCCCAAGACAAACTTATTTTCCGGGGGGCCCGAGGCAGCCCACGAGTTTTTCCTCCGGACCTACTTGCGCTTTTTGCAAGAAACCTGGACACTTGATGTCCAGTTGTTACCTCATGAAAAGGGAAAACCCAGAGCGGAGTCCGACTATTACAACTCCGAATGCGATGGCAAGCGTAAGAAATCGCCCACAGAAGAGTTACCAACCATTTATTTATGAGGGGTTGGTCTCACTCGAGGGAGACTTGACTAACCCAAGACCTGTTAGGGTATTGAGGGACACAGGAGCCCATCAATCCTTAATGCTTGAAGGCATTTTGCCATTGTCAAAGAGTACCGCAACTGGTGATAGGGTTCGGTTACAAGGGATCGGTGGCTGTGTTAGTGCCCCACTTCATGTTATCCATTTGGAATCCGATTTGGTGTCAGGACCGGTCACCGTCGGTTTACAAGCCAAGCTTCCTGTAGAGGGAGTATCTGTGATTATCGGGAATGATTTGGCCGGGGGGCAAATTTATGGTAACCCGAGGGTGGGTAAAGAGCACCGCAGGGGAAATAACACCACCCCAGCTCGGGATGGCGACAAAAGTGCCAAGTTATTTGTAGGGGGACTGAACTTCAACACAGAGGAAGAAGTTCTGACCTCTGTCTTCAACAGATATGGGCCGCTGGTGGAAGTGCGGGTGGTAAAAGACAGGGAAACGCAACGGTCAAGAGAGTTCGGCTTTGTCACGTTTGCAAGCACAAAAGACGCCAGGGAGGCAGAGAAGAATTGGAATGGTAAGGATTTGGAGGGTCGGACCATAACAGTAGGGAAGGCATTTCGTAGGCATCGAGAGGTCTACAGAAGAGGACCACTTGGCGGTAGTTTTGGTGTTGGCAGCAGCCGATATTACTATGGAGGCTCCCAGAGTTACGGCATCTCCCGAAAGAATGATTGGCAGAGGACTGGCCAAGAAGGAGACCGCCAGTCAGGTGACTGCTGGGACAAGGGGTCCCACCGTAACTGTTAGGAGTCCGGAGAAGTTGAAGCACTCTATATACGGTGGAGCCGCCGAGCCTGGGCTCCTACACGGGCTAACCGTGAACGCCACGTTCTTAAAAGGCGTCCCGGTAGGGAACGTTCCTGCACGGACTAACCGTGAACTCCACGTTCTTAAAGGCGTCCATGTAATGACCTTTCCTCCCCGGACTAACCGTGAACCCCACATTCCTTAAGGCGTCCATGTAGTGAGTACTCAGCTGGGCCTCCATCCAAGAGCAACTAGAAGTTGTGGACGCTTGGTCTAGAGGGAATTACCTTGGAATCTCTGGGGGGTTTTGGTGAAAGTTTGTTGCTTTATTTTTGAGATGCGATAATTGTGCCCGGGGGGAACTGATGATTTGGGGTATCGGGTTTGTTTATCAAAGTTGGCCGGCACAGAAAGTTTTCGCGGGGTTCAAACTTTCGTTCTTGAAGGGGGGGGGAGTGTTACGGATCCCGGATTTAGGTGAATTACTATTCATGTCATTGCTTATTAATGTTTATTCTATTAAAGGTTGTTGTGGTTAAATGGTTAGAGAGGCTCCGGATAACAGGAGACCGGAAACGGGATAGTGAACCGGAAGAAAAAAGACACGAGGTCCGAGAGAAGCGGCTATCTTCTTCATCCTCGCCCAGCTCCGACGCGAGCGGTGTCGATATTGATTAGCGTTGGGAACGCTGAGTTTGAACAGCCCGTCTGGCGAGAGGAGTTACCTGCGCGGGGTGATTGCCTGTTACGTGTCAGGTTGCCGTGGCTTCCTGGAAAGAACCAAGCGTCCGGCACTGTTCGCCTCGACGCCTCCGAGGGCGTGTACGGGTCGCCCCTTGGGCCTCGCGCGCTTTGCGAGCCGCGCTTTGCTTTGCTCGCTTTGCTTGGCAAGGAGGTGTGCGCTGCAGCAGCTGTTCTCGGTACGCGACGTGCACGTTTGGAGCACGTCAGCCAGGGGTCCTTTCAACCGCCCGTGTGCGGAGAAGTCGACCTTCACCTTGGTCTGGAGGGGCCCAGAGACATTGTGAGGGACAGTGACTATTGAGGGGTCGTGAGTGGGGAAAGGGGGGAAATATATGAGATGGCCATCTTAGTAATATTGTGATTGATTGTTGATGGTTGTTGATGGATGGAGAATATATTATTAATTAATCCGGATCCTTGGTGTGGGGTTGCTTATTGACCTGAATTGTTTGTATCTTTCATATTGATTGCATTACAAAAGTGTATAGATCATATATCTTTCTGGCGGGGTCCTCCCACGGTCCGGGGGTCACCAAGACCAGGTAGTTACCGGGAGGACCACGTAACACTAGTTTCACCACAACTGAGTATTCATCTTTATCATCACTAGTTTCACCACTACTGAATATTCATTTTTACCATCACTAGTTCCACTACTACTGAATATTCATCTTTACCATCACTAGTTTTACCACTACTGAATATTCATCTTTATCATCACTAGTTTCACCACCACTGAATATTCATCTTTATCATCACTAGTTTCACCACCACTGAATATTCATCTTTACCATCATTCGTTTCACCACTACCTCATATTCATCTTTATCATCACTAGTTTCACCACCACTGAATATTCATCTTTACCATCACTAGTTTTACCACTACTGAATATTCATCTTTATCATCACTAGTTTCACCACCACTGAATATTCATCTTTACCATCACGAGTTTCACCACTACTGAATATTCATTTTTACCATCACTAGTTTCACCACCACTGAATATTCATCTTTACCATCACTCGTTTCACCACTACTGAATATTCATTTTTACCACTGCTTGTTTAACCAATACTGAAATTCACCATTTTGCGACGTGTTTACCCGCCGAGGCATTCAACCTGGATTCCGAGGAGTCTTGGCGGAATGTCATTGGAACATCCATAATTACTCGCGTTGTCCCGATCGATCGGGCATGCTCAGAGAGGAGTTAAATAATATTTTTTACTCTGTCTGGCTGTCTGGCAGTCAAACAAAAATTAAGATTCACCCGAAACAGGAAGCTAACGGTTTTTAAGGATGCCATAAAGGACACAAACAACAGGCAAAAATAACTAATGTAACGTGTTAAATAAGATGGTGTACCAGACACTGCATCAACAGCGCTAAATAAGATGGTGTACCAGACACTACATCAACAGCGCTAAATAAGATGGTGTACCAGATACTACATCAACAGCGCCAAATAAGATGGTGTACCAGACACTACATCAACAGCGCTAAATAAGATGGTGTACCAGACACTACATCAACAGCGCTAAATAAGATGGTGTACCAGACACTACATCAACAGCGCCAAATAAGATGGTGTACCAGACACTACATCAACAGCGCCAAATAAGATGGTGTACCAGACACTACATCAACAGCGCCAAATAAGATGGTGTACCAGACACTACATCAACAGCGCTAAATAAGATGGTGTACCAGACACTACATCAACAGCGCTAAATAAGATGGTGTACCAGACACTGCGTCAACAGCGCTAAATAAGATGGTGTACCAGACACTACATCAACAGCGCCAAATAAGATGGTGTACCAGACACTGCATCAACAGCGCTAAATAAGATGATGTTCCAGACACTGCATCAACAGCGCTAAATAAGATGATGTACCAGACACTACATCAACAGCGCTAAATAAGATGGTGTACCAGACACTGCATCAACAGCGCTAAATAAGATTGTGTACCAGTCACTGCATCATAGTGCATGAACAGCGCAAAACTTCCAGAATTTTTTAATACTACCTTTAAAATTATTATTCTATTTCGATTGAATGATATACGTAAACACTGCATGGGGTAAGGTTATTGTCCCCCGTCACACCGCGGAGCAAAAGGGGGACTATGGTTTTCCCCTCCGTCCGTGTGTGCGTCCCGTCCGTGTGTGCGTCCCGTCCGTGTGTGCGTCCCGTCCGTGTGTGCGTCCGGTCCGTGTGTGCGTCCCGTCCGTGCGTCCATCCGTGCGTGCGTGCGTACGTGCGTGCGTAAGCGAAGGACCGAATTCTAATTTGGCGTGTGGGTGCAACCCACGTCAAAATCCAAGATGGCCACCGCCATGTATGTCTGAACCTTGTGAGCGGAATATCTTGAAAAATAAGCGAAGTACCAACTTCTAATTTGGTGTGTGGGTGTATCTACGCATAAGGAAGAACGCTATTGAAAATTGGGTCGCCACGTCAAAATCCAAGATGGCCGCCTTGCGTCTTCCACTTTGTCAACTCACATCACTTCACCGACGGGGACCTAGGCTTAATGCTTGTTATTATTATTTTTTTGTATACAGAATCGAGGCTCATGTAAGAGCTACACATTGAACATGAAAACATGCACAGACACATAAAACATGCAATGAAGGGAGCGGGAGACAAGAGGGGGAGGGAGAGGGAAGCACACAAGCACAACAACAGGAGAGAACATGTCGGTAGATCTGTGGATGGGGAGGGCTGGGGGAGAAGGGAGAGGTACATGGTGTAGTGAAATCGTATTCGTACTAATGCTGAACCCAGGTGATGATCGTTGCTCGCTGACACCGCTAGGGGCGCGGCTATAAGACCCGCTGCGGTCGGTGCTCAAGGGGACTTCTCCTGTGACATGTTACATCTAGTGGACTCGCTAACGGTACGCCTGCATAGAATATTAAGCTTGCTTGCATTGAATGTTATGAATGAACCCATGTGATGCCAAACCTTATTCCTATTGCATTTCCTGTATTTACAGAATGATGTCATGGTCTTAATGGAATTAAACCACCAGATGGACTAAAGTTGTGGACCCAATTGGTTTTTCACAACACTTAATTCCATTAACGATCTACCGACATGGCGGGCAACAAGACGCTGGTGGTCACACCATTCTGCGCCGACCCGCAAGCCTCGGATGGTGGATTGCAACTGAAGCACTGGCTGAAAACGTTGGAGAACCATTTCGCTGAGCCTGAGACCGAGCCAACGGCTGTCGCGAAGCTAGCAACGCTGCACTCCAAAATCGACTACAAGGTGTACAACAGTATCGCACAATGTGCGACGTACGACCTCGCTATTGCGGAGCTCAAACGATTGTACATAAAGGAAAAGAGCCTGGTGTATGCTCGGCATTTGCTATTAATGCGACGCCAGCAACCCAATGAGCCGATGGATCACTATGCCCAGGAGCTCCGGCAACTCCTGCTGGACAGCACCCGGGAGCCACGGACTCACGAGCAGGCTCAGGATGACCTTCTCCTAGACGCCTATGTCGCCGGGGTCTCCTCTCAGGACCTAAGGCTCAAACTCCTGGAGAAGACCGACCTGACCTTCGCGGCGGCACTCGAGCAAGGAAAGGTACACACTGAAGCACGGTTGCAGTCGAACGCCTATGATCGCACGCGCCTCTTGGCAGGAACCTCGCTACACGCACGGCCAGAGAGTGCTACCGCCGAGGGAGCGGAACTGCTCGCGGAACTCCAGGATGCTCCGGAGGAGGATCCGGTCCTGATGGCTGCCGCAACGACCAGACCCAAGGCCTTACGCGGAGCCACCTGCTATTTCTGTGGGGGACAACGACATCCCCGGACAGTGTGTCCGGCTCGGGACGCCATATGCCATTTGTGCTCGCAAAAGGGGCACTACGCAAAAGTGTGCCGGAAAACCGCACGCGGCTCGCTGCCGCGCGCGACCTTGAATGGGCTCATTGCGGAGCCTACGAGCCGAGCTCGGAACACGGCGCCTTACCCGGCTTTGAAGGACAGGGCCCCTCCTCGCGGGCCCCTGGTCGCTCAATCGACCTTGGCGAGAGTCACCGAACAGCCACAACAGTCTCATCCTCAATCGGGCACGGCACATGCGTCCTTGACCAGACTTCGGACCACGCGAGGGGCTTTGGAGCCTCGCCAAGCCCCAGCGGTACGTTCTCGTCGTGTCTCTCAAGAGCGTACAGCATCCACTGGCGGCGACACGAGTTCGGTACCAACTACGGTGGCCCTCACCTATCAAACGGCGATTTCGAATACTACGGAGGCCTATACCCGTCAAATGGCGATTTCGAATACTACGGAGGCCCACACACATCAAACGGCGATTTTGGATCGTCAAACGGCGATTTCGAATACTACAGAGGCCCATACACATGAAACGGCGATTTTGAATCGCAAAGCACCAGAATGCATGGGAAAGCTCTCTGATGGCTTTAACGGATTCCCCATGAACAACGAATACTCCGGCAACGACCGCAAAACTGCAGATTGCATGGGAACACACCCTGACAACTTATACGAGACTCCACGGGCACCCTCTGACGCCCGGAAAACTGCCGCTGGCATAGGATCCGCCCGCGAGGCTCGGCTGACCCACTCGGGAGGTTCGGTCCCACTCCCAGCAGGCTCGTCCGGCCTGGCTCAAGCCCTTATTCCCCTCATGGTCAAGGGCCATTGTGTGCAGGCCTTGGTGGATACAGGGTCTACAGATAGTTTTATCGACCAGCGACTAGTGCATAGGCATGGTTGGCAGGTCTTGAGGTCTACGAGACGGATCTTCATGGCTTCCCAGGGACTTCGACTCAGCACGAAGGGGGAATCCCGATTGAAACTCGTGATAGAAGGGACGGGTTTTCCCAGATGTACACTTTATGGTCTTACCTGCTTTATGTGCTGATATTCTGTTAGGACACGATTTTCTTAAGTGACATGGACGTCTGGAAATGGAGTTTGGTGGGCCTGACACGCTTGTTGTGAGGGCTGACGTGCTTGCTGTGTGTGCCCTAGCGAAAATGGAAATCCAGCCGCTTTCGCTGTTCCCCAATCTAACCTCCGACTGTACCCCTGTAGCGGTAAAATCATGGCGCTACTCTCGAGCAGACATGCAATTCATTGCGGACGAAACGGCTCAGCTCTTGAAAGACGGTATCATAGAACCTAGCCGGTCACCGTGGCGAGCCCAGGTCTTGGTGGTGCGAAGCGATGCACACCGCAGACGCATGGTAATCGACTATTCCCAAACGATTAACCGCTTTACACAGCTGGATGCCTACCCCCTTCTGGGGATGGACGCGCTGGTGCGACAGGTGGCCCAGTACTCGGTCTACAGCACTCTCGATCTCCGTAGTGCGTACCATCAGATCCCCATCTCTAGGGCAGATCGTATCTATACCGCATTTGAGTCGGGGCAACAGTTGTACCAGTTTACTCGATTGCCTTTTGGGGTAACGAACGGGGTCACCTGTTTCCAGAGGGCCATGGATGACCTCATTGCAAGGGAGTACTTAACCGATGTTTTCGTCTACCTAGACAATCTTACGGTTTGTGGGTATGACCAAGGGCACCATGATGCTAATCTGAAGCGCTTCCTCGAGGTCGCGCAGAGGTATCACTTAACCATGAACGAGGATAAGTGTCAATACTCTCTACGCAAGATAGATCTTCTGGGGTACACCGTGACCCATGGCTCTGTCGCTCCGGATAAGGAGCGTCTGCGACCTTTGCTCGACATGGCCCCTCCCTGCGATCGGGCGTCTCTGAAGCACGCCCTCGGGCTATTCGCCCATTACTCAAAATGGGTCCAAAATTTCTCCGCGAAACTTCGCCCCCTTGTGGCCTGCGACACATTCCCTCTGCGTCCGGCCGCATTGGCGGCCTTTGGAGGCCTTAAGGCCGACATCGCCAGTGCCGCTGTGGCGACGATCGACGAGAGCGGATCTTTCGTCCTCGAAAGTGATGCCTCGGATCAGGCCATCGCGGCGACCCTCTCCCAAGGAGGGCGTCCGGTGGCCTTCTTTTCACGGACTCTTACCTCCGCTGAGCGGAGACATTCGTCTGTCGAAAAGGAAGCGTATGCGATCGTCGAGTCTATTCGGCGATGGCGCCCGTACTTACTCGGGTGATGTTTCCAAATCATCACGGACCAGCAAAGTGTTGCGTTCATGTACGACACATTACACGCCCAGCGCATTAAGAATGAGAAAATCACTCGCTGGCGTATAGAGCTTGCCGACTTCTGCTACATTATCAAATACCGCCCGGGGAAGGATAACCAGGCCGCTGACGCCTTATCGAGACCGGCTACGTGCGCGGGTATCGCCACTTTGGAGGGCCTACGTGTGCTGCATGCCACTGCGGGGCATCCGGGCGTAACGCATTTCGCTCATTTTGTGCAGCGTGGCAATCTATCATACTCGATTGACGATATCCGCCGTATCTGTCGCGACTGCGCTATATGCGCGGAAATCAAACCGCGTTTCTATAACCCACCCATGGGGACTCTGGTTAGGGCTACGAGGCCGTGGGAACGCTTGGCGATGGATTTCAAGGGCCCATTGCCGGTGTCGAGTAACTCTCGCTATCTGCTCACTATCGTCGATGAGTACTCACGATTTCCCTTCGCTTATACGTGCGTGGACATGACTGCTGCCACGGTAATGCGATGCTTACAGAATTTGTTCTCTATGTTCGGGTACCCGGCCTATGTGCATACTGACCGGGGTGCGGTCATCTTGTCTCAGGAGGTGCGAGGCTATCTGCTCCAAAATAACATCGCTTCTAGTTACACCACGCCGTACATACCCCAGGCAAATGGGCAGATCGAATGCTTCAACGGGATTATATGGAGGGCCGTCATGCTCAACCTCCGGACCCTCGGCCCGGGCCTCGATAAATGGGCTTGGTCGCTACCTGCGGCGTTGAACTCGATCAGGGCTCTACTGTGTACGGCCACCAACCAGACTCCCCACGAGAGACTTTTCCACCACCCCAGGAGCACGGGGTGTATACGGTCTTTACCCAGTTGGCTCGCTGAGCCCGGGCCGGCCTACCTCAAACGGGCGGTTCACATGAGCAAGTACGACCCCTTAGTGGACAAAGTGCAGATACTCCAGGCTAATCCTGAGCATGCTCGTGTGATGACGGCTGATGGACGTGAGACCACTGTCTCCGTACGTCATCTTGCCCCATGTGGGATCGCCGACCCTTGTAGGGAATCGGACGGACCGATCGAACCAATCTATGAGACTATGGACTCTTCCGACGCTCCCGTCGCTGAAAGTCTGCCGACCCTCCCTTCGCCGCATCTACCTGTGCCCGAAGGCTTGGCGGTACCCCCTTCGTCACCTGACTCCGGTAGCTCCTCCGACGCCGGGGTCTCTGGGATACGTGATGCCGTACCCGGGGAATTTCGGACGCGTGCGGGCAGAGAAATTCGCCGCCCGGACCGGTACGGTTGGGTCGACTGATACCATGTTCCACACCCTGTTAATGCTGACGCTCGCTCGATTCTAGCCGCTCTGCAGTATAATTCTAACGGTGGGGAGAATGTAGTGAAATCGTATTCGTACTAATGCTGAACCCAGGTGATGATCGTTGCTCGCTGACACTGCTAGGGGCGTGACTATAAGACCCGCTGCGGTTGGTGCTCAAGGGGACTTCTCCTGTGACATGTTACATCTAGTGGACTCGCTAACGGTACGCCTGCATAGAATATTAAGCTTGCTTGCATTGAATGTTACTAGGGCATGCCCGTACTATATATAAGCTAGGACGTGCCCGTACGTGGGTGCCCGTTCCTTGCCAAAATAAATAAATAAATAAAAATTGTGTAGGGGTGTGTGTGTGTAAACATCCTAGGGCGTGCCCGTACGTGGGTGCAAAAAAACATGCGTGCAAACAACAACAACAAAAAAAAACTTTGAAACCACGTGGCAGTAACGACCACAGAACCCCCCCCCCCTCTATTTACATGAATGGTTTGGTCCATTCGCAACGACCACAGAACCCCCCCCCCTCTATTTACATGAATGGTTTGGTCCATTCGCAAAGCCAAAGCGAACAACCACAGAACCCCCCCCCCCCCCCTCTATTTACATGAATGGTTTGGTCCATTCGCAAAGCCAAAGCGAACGACCACAGAACCCCCCCCCCCTCTATTTACATGAATGGTTTGGTCCATTCGCAAAGCCAAAGCGAACGGCGAACGGCTAAATCGCCATAGCTCGGTAACTACTTGTCCGATTAATTTCAAACCTTGAAAAGGCACATCCTCGGGTCCCCAGCAATATACCTGGCAAGTTTCAAGTATATCGGACCGGTAGTTGTCGAGAAACAGCGGTCACAGACAAACATACACACATACACACATACACACATACACACATACAAACACACATACACACAGAGATTAATGGAATTATAGATAGACTAGGGCATTGCCCGTACTATATCTATATCTAAAATTATATCCCCCCCCTCTATTTACATGAAATGGTTTGGTCCAAAGCGAACGGCTTGCGAGTACGGTGACAATCCCCCCCCCCCTCTATTTACATGCAATGGTTTGGTCCAAAGCGAACGGCTTCCGGAGTTTGGTAAAGAAATCGCCATCGCGTGCACAAACACAAACGCGCAGGAAAGCGAATGAATCGCAAATTCGGTTTTATTAGTTTTAAAACATAGTTTAACGCCAACATAGTTTGCAAACGTGAAATAAATGAATACGCTCTCAAATGTGCCATCCGAGGCAGAGTGTGTCCTCCACGTTCGGCACACGCGATCGTTCGCTGCTCTCTGATTGGTTGAATCGTTTTTTGGACATAGCTCGGTAAGTAATTGTCCGATTAATATGAAACCTTGAAAAGGCACATCCTCGGGTCCCCAGCAATATACCTGGCAAGTTAAAAGTATATCGGACCCGTGGTTGTCGAGAAACAGCGGTCACAGACAAACAGACGTACAGACGTACAAACGTACAAACGTACAGACAGAGATTACTGGAATTATAGATAGATGAATGAACCCATGTGATGCCAAACCTTATTCCTATTGCAATTCCTGTATTTACAGAATGATGTCATGGTCTTAATGGAATTAAACCACCAGATGGACTAAAGTTGTGGACCCGATTGGTTTTTCACAACACATGGTATAAAGCAAATGAACACTTCTGGGAATTTCAGGAAAGAAGTTGGGGATTTAAAGAGGCGGATTTGGGGTGTTTTAACGGGGGTAGAAAAGATCAATGTTTTGGATGGGGGAAGATAAGAGATGGTGGTGAACAGTTGTTTTAAAGACCTGGAAGGAGGAGTGGGATTGAAGGAAGTGGGGGAGTTTGTTCCAGAGGCGGGAGAAAAGGGGAATGAAAGAGTGAAGGTGTGCAGAGAGCCTAGATTTTGGCAGTTTAACCATAAGAGGGTTGCTGGCAGATCTTGTGCGACTTGTAGGAATATTTGGGGGACAGAGCACAGAGAGAGAGCTGGGGGAGCAAGGCCGGAGAGGAGTCGGTAGAGGACAGAAAGACCACCAACCTGCCTGCGGTGAGTGAGTAGCGAATAGTGGGAGGTTGTCTATGAACTTCTTATTTTTCTGATGGAATCGCATTGCTTTCATCCATGTCACTTATGGTCCCTCTCTGATTTTGTGACTATCGTTTCTGCAAGGTTGTTGCGGGCACAACGGTAAATAATTCCGCGCACCAGTGGGTGGCGCGAGCGTCCGGGCATGGAACTGAAATACATGCCCCGCCTTTCGGCCGTTCGGCCACGCCCGGGGGCAAGGCGTGGCCTCGGGACATATATGCGGCCTCTAAGGTCGAGCCCGCCCAGTGCTGATGTGCGAGCCTGTAATAAAGTACCTTCGTTTGTATCCACTCGTTGTGGCCCACCGTCGGCCCACCGGTCTACGCCCGGGCGTGCCACCTCGACCCCACGAAGCTCGCCGTGGCGAAAGCGGAGTTCGCCACGCTGGAGCGGCTGGGCATCGTACGACGCTCCAACAGCGCATGGGCCTCTCCACTGCACATTGTGCCAAAGCCCGGTGGCGGATGGCGGCCGTGCGGTGACTACCGGCGCCTCAACGACGCCACCACCCCCGACCGCTACCCGGTCCCGCATATCCAAGACTTTTCCGCCCGGTTGGCAAACACAACCGTGTTCTCCAAGGTGGACCTCATCCGGGGCTACCACCAGGTCCCCGTACAACCGGTCGATGTCCCAAAGACGGCCGTCATCACCCCTTTCGGCCTCTTTGAGTTCCTGCGGATGCCTTTTGGGTTGAAGAATGCGGCCCAGGCGTTCCAGCAGCTCATGGACAGCGTCTTCCGCGACTTACCTTTCATCTACATCTACCTGGACGACATCCTAGTCGTGAGCGCGTCCCGGGAGGAGCACCTGCTCCACCTCCGCACGCTCTTCGAATGCCTGGGCCAGCATGGCCTGATCATCAACCCCGCGAAGTGCCGTTTCGGCGTCACTGCCATCGACTTCTTGGGGCACCGCATCACCAGGCACGGGGCCATTCCTTTACCGGCCAAGGTGGAGGCCATCAGGAGTTTCCCGCGCCTCCGCATGATCAAGGGGCTCCAGGAATTCCTGGGCATGGTAAATTTTTACCACCGCTTCGTGCCCCGCGTCGCCCAGCTCCTGCGCCCCCTGCACGAGGCCCTCCGGGGAAAGCCGGGCAAAGGTGACATCGCCTGGTCGGAGCCGATGGCCGTGGCGTTTGCGGGCGTAAAGCTGTCCTTGGCCAACGCCACCATGCTGGCGCACCCAGCGCCCGATGCACCGATCGCCCTCACCACCGACGCGTCAGACTACGCGGTGGGCGCGGTGCACGAGCAGTGGGTGCGTGGTGCTTGGCAGCCGCTGGCGTTTTTTAGCCGGCAGCTTCGCCCGCACGAACGCTGCTACAGCACCTTCGACCGCGAGCTGCTCGGGCTCCACCTGGCGGTCCGACACTTCCGCCATCTGCTCAAGCGCCGCCCGTTCACGGCTTTCGTCGTTCACAAGCCCCTTGTGTTCGCGATGGCCAAGGTCGCCGAGCCATGGTCGGCCCGGCAGCAACGTCACCTCTCTGCCGTGTCCGAGTACACGACGGACATCCGTCACATCGCGGGTAAAGACAACCCGGTGGCGGATTGCCTTTCCCGGTCCGTCGCACATGCGGTCAACCTCGAGATCGACTATGCCCGGATGGCGGAGGACCAGACCGCCGACCCCGACGTCCAGGCCTTGCGGACCGCCGTCACGGGGCTCCGCGTCACCGAGGTGCCTTTCGATGTCGCGGGCACGGCCCTCTTGTGCGACGTCTCCCTCGGCCGGCCTCGCCCCATCGTGCCCGCTGGCTGGCAGCGCCCGGTTTTCGACGCCATCCACGGCTTGTCCCACCCGGACATGAAGGCCTCCCAGAAGCTCATCGTGGCGAAGTTCGTCTGGCATGGCCTTAGGAAGAACGTCAGTGACTGGGCCAGGACGTGCCTCGCGTGCCAGCGTGCAAAGGTCCACGGCCACACCCAGGCCCCGTTGGCTCCGTTTACGGTGCCCGAGCGTCGGTTCGACCACATCCACGTCGACTTGGTGGGACCTCTGCCCCCCTCGCGGGGGTTCACCCACCTCCTCACCATGGTGGCCCGCACCGCCCGGTGGCCGGAGGCCGTGCCATTGGCGGCGACGACTGCGGCTGACGTTGCGCAAGCCTTCATCGCCACGTGGGTTGCCCGGTTTGGTGCCCCCTCAGACATCTCGTCGGACCGCGGCCCCCAGTTCACCTCGGAGCTCTGGGGAGTGGTGGCGCAAGGGCTCGGCGTCAAACTGCACCGCACCATGGCCTACCACCCCCAGGCCAACGGCCTGTGCGAGCGCTTTCATCGTTCGATGAAGGCCGCGCTCTGGGCCAGCCTCCGCGATGGCAGCTGAGCCGACAGGCTCCCCTGGGTCCTGCTGGGCCTCAGGACGGCGCCCAAGGATGACCTGCGCGCGTCCTCGGCGGAACTGGTCTTCGGACAACCGCTGCAGGTGCCGGGCGAATTTATCCCCGACTTCACGGCTCCTTGGTCCACGGCGCAGCAGCGCTCCACCCTGCAGGAGACCGCCAGGAGGTTCGCCCCGGTGCCGACGGCATACCACGGTTGCCCGTCCTCCCACGTTGCCCCGGAGCTTCGCACGGCGGAGTACGTTTTCGTCCGGCACAACGCCCACCGGGCACCGCTGCGGCCCCCATACAACGGGCCCTTCCGCGTGCTGGAGACCGGGGACAAACATTTCACGGTGGACATCGGCAGTGCCCCGGATCGTATCTCCATGGACCGCCTCAAGCCGGCCCACCTCGATCTGGACCACCCCCCGCAAGCAGCTCTGCCTCCGCGTCGAGGCCGCCCTCCGGCGGGCGGGCCCCCGGCACCCCCCAGCCCGCTACCCCCCAGGCCTGCACGCATCGCCAGGGGGCGTTTCGGCCGGGTCATCCGGCTTCCCCGCAAGCTCACCCTTCAGGTGCGTGGGAATTCTGGTGGGGCGCGTGTGGCGGGCACAACGGTCAATAATTCCGCGCACCAGTGGGTGGCGCGAGCGTCCGGGTGTGGAACTGAAATACATGCCCCGCCTTTCGGCCGTTCGGCCACGCCCAGGGGCAAGGCGTGGCCTCAGGACATGTATGCGGGATCTAAGGTCGAGCCCGCCCAGTGCTGATGTGCGAGCCTGTAATAAAGTACCTTCGTTTGTATCCACGCGTTGTGGCCTACCTTTCTGGCAATCGAGTCGTGTGTGCACAGCACCACAAGGTTATCATTTCATTCATGTCACTTATCATTGGCAACCTCATTTCTATAGTGCTATCCCTGAGCGGTAACCTACGTTATGAGCCCGAGCTTTTAATAACTGAGCTCGTCCTCTCTCCCTGTAATAATCTGAGCCTGTCTACTTTGAAATACAATACTGAAGTGCGGTGCTATGCGCACGACTTGTTTGCCAAGAAGATAAGCAACAACGCGGTTAACCAAAAAGAGTCTTCATTACAAAGCTCAACTATAGCACTGACGTGCTCGGGGCTGCGCGCCTCGTGTATATCCCGAGGCCACGCCTACCCCTCGGGCATGGCCGACACCCTCTTGGTGCGCGGAATGATGTCACCGCGCCAGCGAGCCATCATGTCCGCCACACGCGCCCCCCCAGAATTCCCGCGCACCTGAAGGGTCAGTTTGCGGGGCAAACGGATGACCCGGCGGAAGCGCCCTCTGGCGGCTGGCGGCGTCTGGGATGCCGGGATGTCATCTGGGATGCCCCCGGCGGCACCTGGGATGGGTGCAGGACCGGGGGGGGGGGCGTGCCGGCGGGGCTGGGCGGTGCCGGAAGTCAGCCCTCCGGGGGGCGGCCCCGACGCGGGGGCCGAGCCACTGGCGGGGGGTGGTACACGTCGAGGTGGGTCGGCTTGAGGCGGTCCACATAAAACGCGGTCAGGAGTACCGCCGATGTCGAGGGTGAAGTGTTTCGCCCCGGTCTCCAGCACGCGGAAGGGCCCGTCGTACGGGGGCCGCAGCGGTGTCCGGTGGGCGTCGTGGCGGACGAACACGTACTCCGCCGTGCGACGCTCCGGGGCGACGTGCGTTGGCGGGCACCCGTGGTGCGCCATCGGCACCGGGGCGAACCTCCGGGCGGTCTCCTGCAGTGCGGAGCGCTGCTGCGCCATGGACCATGGTGCCGTGGAGTCGGGGAGGAACTCGCCCGGCACCCGCAGTGGTTGTCCGAAGACCAACTCCGCCGCGGATGTGCGCAGGTCGTCCTTGGACACCGTCCGGAGGCCCAGCAGGATCCAGGGGAGCCTGTCGACCCAGCCGCCGTCGCGGAGGGTGGCCCGGAGCGCGGCCTTCAAGGAGCGGTGGAAGCGCTCGCACAGGCCGTTGGCCTGGGGGTGGTAGGCCGTGGTGCCTTGCAGCTGGACGCCGAGCCCCCGCGCGACCGCCCCCCAGAGCTCCGAGGTGAACTGGGGGCCACGGTCGGACGAGATGGCTGAGGGGGCGCTGAACCGGGCATCCCAGGTGGCGATGAACGCCTGCGCAACGTCCGCCGCCGTCGTCGCCGCCAAAGGCACGACCTCCGGCCACCGGGTCGTGCGGTCCACCATGGTGAGGACGTGGGTGAAACCCTGCGAGGGGGGCAGAGGTCCCACCAAGTCCACGTGAACGTGGTCGAACCGACGTTCGGGCACCGTGCACGGGGCCAACGGGGCCTGGGTGTGGCGGTGCACCTTCGCGCGCTGGCACGCGAGGCACGTCCTGGTCCAATCGCGGACGGCCTTCCGGAGGCCATGCCAGACGAACTTGTCGGCGACCAGCCTCTGGGAGGCCATCGTGCCCGGGTGGGACAGGCCGTGGATGGCGTCAAAAACCCGGTGCTGCCAGCCCGCGGGCACGATGGGGCGAGGCCGCCCGAGGGAGACGTCGCACAAGAGGGCCGTGCCCGCGCCGTTGAACGGCACCTCGGTGACGCGGAGGCCCGTGACGGCGGTCCGCAAGGCCTGGACGTCGGGGTCGGCGGTCTGGTCCGCCGCCATCGCGAAGACCAGGGGCTTGTGGTCGACGAAGGCCGTGAACGAACGTCGAACGGCCCTCGAGCAGATGGCGGAAGTGCCGGACCGCCAGGTGGAGCCCGAGCAACTTGCGGTCGAAGGTGCTGTACCGGCGTTCGTGCGGGCGAAGCTGCCGGCTGAAAAACGCCAGCGGTTGCCAAGCGCCACGCACCCATTGCTCGTGCACCGCGCCCACCGCGTAGTCCGACGCGTCGATGGTGAGGGCGATCGGTGCATCGAGCGCCGGGTGCGCGAGCATGGTGGCGTTAGCCAATGCGAGCTTTGCGCCCGCGAACGCCGCGTCCATCTGCTCGGTCCAAACAACATCACCTTTGCCCGGCTTCCCCCGGAGGGCCTCGTGCAGGGGGCGCAGGAGCTGGGCGACGCGGGGCAGGAAAGGGTGGTAAAAGTTCACAATTCCCAGGAACTCCTGGAGCCCCCTGATCGTGCGGGGGCGCGGAAACCCCTTGACCGCCTCCACCTTTGCCGGTAAGGGGGTGGCCCCGTGCCTGGTGACGCGGTGCCCCAAAAAGTCGATTTCGGCGACGCCGAACCGGCACTTGGTGGGGTTTACGATCAGGCCATGCTGGCCCAGGCGTTCGAAGAGCGTGCGGAGGTGGCAGAGGTGCTCTTCGCAGGACGCGCTTGCGACGAGGATGTCGTCCAGGTAGACGTAAACGCAATCCAAGTCGCGCAAGACGCTGTCCATCAACCGTTGGAACGCCTGAGCCGCATTCTTCAACCAGAAGGGCATCCGAAGAAACTCGAAGAGTTTCTCGAAGCGCCGGCCCGGGAGTTTCCCGACTTGCCAAACGAGCACGGCGGGCAACAATTCCTAGCCTTGTGGCCAAACCTGGCTTGGAAACGGCACCAGGTGTAATGGTGTAATGACGGCCATCTTCGGTATGTCCTCCGGCTTGACGGGGACCTGGTGGTATCCGCGGATGAGGTCCACCTTAGAAAAGAAGGACATTTTCGCCAACCGGGCGGAAAAGTCCTTAATGTGAGGGACCGGGTAGCGGTCGGGGGTGGTGGCATCGTTGAGGCGGCGGTAGTCTCCGCACGGCCGCCATCCCCCGCCGGGCTTCGGCACGATGTGCAGTGGCGACGCCTAAGCGCTCTTGGAGCGCCGTACGATGCCCAGCCGCTCCAGCGTAGCGAACTCCGCCTTCGCCACCACAAGCTTCGTCGGCTCGAGGCGGCATGCCCGGGCGTAGACCGGTGGCCCGACGGTGGGGATGTGATGTTCCACCCCGTGCTTGACGGCCACCGCCGAGAAGGTGGGCCGCGTGAGGGCCGGGAAGCTGGCGAGGAGGCGGGTGAACTCGTCCGCTGCCGGAAGCATACAGACCAACTTCGCCGGGACCGAACCGCTCAGCAAGCCGCTTGGCGAGCCGCTCGGTGAGCGGCTCAGGGAGCTGCCCAACGAACTGCTCAGCGCGCAAGCAAGCGAGCTGACCGTTTCTGCCTGGACGAGGCGTCTATGCTTCACGTCCACCAACAACCCGTTTGTGCATAGGAAGTCCGCACCGAGCAATGCCATGGGCACGCTGGCGGTTACGAACGTCCATTGAAAGCATTGCCCTCCGAACCGCAGGGAGAGGCAGCGCTTCCCGAATGTGCGTATGGGTGTACCTTTGGCTGCAAGCAACGCGGGGCCCCGGCCCGCGGTTCGCTTGTCGGAAGTGGAGGTGGGGATAACGCTCACCTGTGCGCCTGTGTCGCAGAGGAAGCGACGCCCGGACAAGGTGTCCGTGACAAAAAGGAGGCTGCCGGAAAGGCCGACGCTCAAAGCCGCTACCGAGCGCCGGCCCGGGAGTTTCCCGACTTGCCAAACGAGCACGGCGGGGAACAATTCCTAGCCTTGTGGCCAAACCTGGCGTGGAAACGGCACCAGGTTTGCAGCGGAGGCGGAGGCCGCGGCTTTCGTGGTGGTGGTGGGCGGGGCGTGGCGGTGGCCACGAGGTGTGCATCGGCATCAGCCTCGGGATCCACGAGGTGAGCATCAGCATCAGCCTCGGGATCCGCGACGGCCGCACCAACTCTCGCCCGCGTGTCACAAGCCGCGAAAAACTTGTCGGCCTCGACGGCCAGAGCGCGGGGTTCCTTTATTTTGGAACCGGCCAATGCTAGGCGTACCTGTGCCGGTAGCTGGCGTAGAAAGAGCGCCCGGAATAAAAAATCCGGGGCTTTGTCACCCAGCAGCGACATCATGTAGTCCATCCGGACCAATGGTCGTGTGTCGCCGAGTTCGGGAAGGTCCAGGAGGCGGTCGGCCCGTTCGCACTCCGTGAGGCCGAACGTGGCGATGAGGAGACGCTTGAGCGCCTCGTACCTGTGGTCGGCCGGTGGGTTCCGCAGGACGGACACGACTCGGGCGGCTGTGCCGGGCCCGAGGGCGGCGATGACGTGGTAATAACGCGTCTCATCCGCCGTTTCGCCTCGAAGTTGGAACTGTGCCTCGGCCTGCATGAACCATACCTCGGCCTGAGCTTCCCAAAACTCAGGGAGCTTCACCGCTACCGCGTTGTTTGACATGGCGCGTTCTGTTGGTCAGCGGCGGCTGAACCAGCGTCGAGGTCACCAGTGAAGTGCGGTGCTATGCGCACGACTTGTTTGCCAAGAAGATAAGCAACAACGCGGGTAACCAAAACGAGTCTTTATTACAAAGCTCAACTATAGCACTGACGTGCTCGGGGCTGCGCACCCCGTGTATATCCCGAGGCCACGCCTACCCCTCGGGCGTGGCCGACACCCTCTTGGTGCGCGGAATGATGTCACCGCGCCAGCGAGCCATCGTGTCCGCCACAATACAGTATATAGGACCCCTTTGAAAGCTATTTCGTAGGTGGAGAGATGAGGAGAGGGGCGTGGGAGAGAGGGAAGACGGAAGAGTGGGAGGAAGAGAAGAGTGGGAAGGAGGAGTGGGAGGGAAGAGTGGGAGGGAGAGAAGAGTGGGAGGGAGAGAAGAGTGGGAGGGAGAGAAGAGTGGGAGGGAGAGAAGAGTGGGAGGGAAGAGTGGGAGGGAGGGAAGAGTGGGAGGGAGGGAAGAGTGGGAAGGAGGAGGAGGAAGGAGGAGAGGGAGGAGTGGGAGGGAAGAGTGGGAGGGAGGGAAGAGTGGGCCTAATTTGGGAATGTCTTACCGAACACAAATACGAGTAAGCTGAGGGGATCCATCCGGCTCTGTGAAGTCGACACGTCCAAGTCGCGCGTTTTCTCTTGTCACGTGGGAACCTGTGCAATATTCGGCCTTGTCCTGAGCAGCCCCAAGCAGCACAGCAAACCATCATAACACCAAACTCGAACCTTCTCTAAAATGACACTCCGGTATGAACGGAAACTTGCATGCTTGCTTGCTTCAGCTTGTCCGGAAGTAACTTCTTTGGGAGGCAAAATGCGTCCATGGCGACCACGTGATTTGACCAATCATACCGCTGGATTGCTCTGTACAAGCAAAGCAATGGATGGCCAGACACTCTATATATGGCACCGATTCGAATTCTCCCGCCTGCCTAAACCCGAACCCCACCCTGCAATAACCCGAGGACCCCTCCTCTCTCTCTCCCTGCAATAACCCGCACTCACACCCCCTGCAATAACCTGCGCCCGTGCTCCCTGCAATAACCCACGCCCACACTCCCTGAAATAACCCACGCCCACACTCCCTGCAATAACCCACACCAACACTCCCACTCCCTGCAATAACCTGCAACCGTACTCCCTGCAATAACCCATGCCCACACTCCAAGCAATAACCCGCGCCTTCGCTCCCTGCAATAACCCGAGCCCGCACATCCAGCAATAACCTGCACTCCCTGCAATAACCCGAGCCCACACTTCCGGCAATAATCTGCACTCCCTGCAATAACCCATGCTTTCACTCCCTCCAATAACCTGAGCCCACACTTCCGGCAACAACCCACACTCCCTGCAATAACCCACGCCTTCACTCCCTGCAATAACCCGAGCCCACACTTCTGGCAATAACCCACACTCCCTGCAATAACCCACGCCTTCACTCCCTGCAATAACCCGAGCCCGCACTTCCAGCAATAACCTGCACTCCCTGCAATAACCTGAGCCTGCATTTCCAGCAATAACCTGCACTCCCTGCAATAACCCGAGTCCGCACTTCCAGCAATAACCTGCACTCCCTGCAATAACCTGAGCCTGCACTTCCAACAATAACCTAACCTCCCTGCAATAACCAGCACTTCCGGCAATAACCCGAGCCCGCACTTCCAGCAATAACCCACACTCCCTGCAATAACCCCTGCCCATACTTCCAACAATAACCCACACTCCCTGCAATAACCTGAGCCCACACTTCCGGCAATAACCCACACTCCCTGCCATAACCTGCATTTCTGGGAATAACCCGAGCTCGCTCTTCCGGTAATAAACCATGCTCCCTGCAATAACCCGAGTCTGCACTTGATAAAACGTTGAAAGGTTTGTGCGGCATTATGCATTGCGAGGCCGAACGTCATCCGAAACAATGAGAACAAGCCGAAAGCCCACCTCCTCCCCCCTCCCCCTTAGAGCAGGACCCCCCCCTGCTTCGAACAAGCCGAAAGCCCCCTCCCCTTAGAACAGTCTGAAAGCCCCCTCCCCCCTTTCCCCTTAGAACAGGCCGAAAGCCCCCCCCCCTCCCCACCTTAGAACAAGCCGAAAGCCCCCTCCCCTTAGAACAGGCTCCCCCCCCCTTGCCCCCTCCCCTTAGAACAGGCTCCCCCCCTTAGAACAGGCCGAAAGGTGTGGTGACTGCTGTCTTTGGGATGTCACCTGGTCTGGCGCTGGATCGTCGGGAATCTGATGGTACGCACGAATTGGGTCAACCTTGGTGAAGAATGTAGCGCCATGGAGTGTAGTGGCAAAATGAGTGGTGTGCAATGTGTGGAGTGGGGTAACTGTTTGAAAGAGTCGCGATGTTTAATCCCCACAAGGACGCCAATCACGAGGAGTCTTTTTCGGTATCACGTGTAGCGGTGAACACCAACTACTGGATGATCTGATGATCACTCGTTGTAACATGTGGTTAATCGTTGAAACATCATGATGTCCTGGTGGGCGACACACAATTTCTCGGGTGTGAGTTGGCGATTACGAGCAAAAACAGGGGATCACGTGGTCTCGATGTGACACGTGATCTGGGGTTTGATTGGCTGAATTGTCCCCGATGGGTGCATTATAGACGAGAAATCATGAAGCACTGTTTGAAAAGGCCACGCGGGCAATAGGACATGGATGGAAGACACGTCATATTCAATGATGCAAAGGTGGATGCTATACCGAGAACACCAAGAGAAGTCGACTGACATATGGCCCAGGTGATGTCGTCGCCATTAATTGTGGGCCTCCTCATTTCCCTACGGCCTGTACAAGCACGGTGCCCTTGACTGACAAGCATTAGCGCCAAAGGTCACGTGGTGCCAACACCAATCTGGAGTGTTGACGGAAGGTGAAGAACAGTAACTCGAGGCATGGCGTTTCTCTGTTCCAACAAATGTTATGGCATGGAGCTCTTGGACAAGCTTCTTAAGGTCCGCCATTTTGGATTGTATGCGCTTCTCAATGTCGGCCATTTTGGATTGTATGAGCTTCTTAAGGTCCGCCATTTTTGATTGTATGCGCTTCTTAAGGTCCGCCATTTTAGATTGTATGCGCTTCTTAAGGTCCGCCATTTTGGATTGTATGCGCTTCTTAAGGTCCGCCATTTTGGATTGTATGCCCTTCTTAAGGTCCGCCATTTTGGATTGTATGCACTTCTTAAGGTCCGCCATTTTGGATTGTATGCGCTTCTTAAGGTCCGCCATTTTGGATTATATGAGCTTCCTAAGGGCCACCATTTTGGATTGTATGCGCTTCTTAAGGTCCGCCATTTTGGATTGTATGAGCTTCTTAAGGTCCACCATTTTGGATTGTATGTGCCTCTTAAGGTCCGCCATTTTGGATTGTATGAGCTTCTTAAGGTACACCATTTTGGATTGTATGCACCTCTTAAGGTCTGCCATTTTGGATTGTATGAGCTTCTTCAGGTCCGCCATTTTAGATTTTAGTCGTGTGACGTGCTGTGGTGGTGACACATTATCCACGGTCGGTGTAGCGGTGTCAATGAGATGGTCAGCCAGATCTGCAGTGGTGGGTAGTGCCAGCTCTGCATTAGCTGCAAGTACTAGTACCCTACTGCAAAGCCGCAATGAGCCGGCGAAGCCAAAGCCTCTTGCCACTATTTTACCCATCACTATGGCATCAGTAGATTAAGTAGTTGGTAGTTGGTAGTAGGTAGGTGTAGTAGGCACCGTACCTAGTTCAAAATGACACCATTTGCATTCTGGATGAGATTAAAATTTATAAAATTTCCTTCTTGATTAATTCGGTGAATTAATCTCAACTTCGGATATTTCCGGCCATGAAAAACTATCCCCTACGGCCGCGAGATTTCTAAAAAATAATTCTTCGTCAATTTTAGAATATTTGACACCATTTTCAGCGTCCGAAACGCGGTAATAAAATAAGCTTTTTTGAAATATTTTTTCAAATGCTCGAATCTCATTGGTTCCGGTGTTTGGTGACGATTTTCGTTGAAGATAACCAGGCCCGTGCGGGCCGAGGTTGGTCTTAAAGTATTTTAATTACAAATTAGAGGTGCATAAGATTGTGAATCAAAAAAAGACGGGTGAAACAAACTCCTATTGAACTTTTTCGCAATTTTTTATGCATACTTCCGCATCCTCAAGATGGCGGCCTCCATGGAGCGAATTGGTGCGTCAAAGCTTCGAAATTCTCAATGGATTCAGCAAAATCTGGCTTTTCAACATAATACGTACGCGTTCATTCACAACACCGGCTTCACCGGCTATCATACGGTGTTGGGTGGTAAACGTTGCAAGAACAACTCAAGAAGGAGCGACTGGTCAAATGTGACACGGGGGTCACCGAGAAGCTGCTGCACATGATGCAGTAGTTGTGTGGGTCTTCGCTCTCCAAAATCCTCGGCTGTAAGAAGTTGTTGAAAGCGGCTGTGCTCAAAGGGGGTCATGCACTTTTTGAGCATGGCCTTCAAATTAGTTTACGGTTGTTCATCGGAGGTTGTATTAACATATCTCTCACCACTGAATACTCTGGTGACAAGAAGCCAATGGATTTGAACATCGTCGACTCAGTAATGTTCCGGGTGTCAAATTACGCTTTGACTTGAGTAAACCACAGCTGCGGGTTGCTAGGCCAGAATGGCGACAGCTTGATCAAAACCCCTGCCACCAATGAATCTGGTCGAGAGACCAGGAAGAGCATGGCTGGTTGGTCGTTCCCGGCGACTGGATGTTCACTTTCATGTCGGGGTCACCAATTTAGCGTCAAAGAAAAGACGTCGGAGGCTTTCGCATTCCCAGTCAATTCTCTATGTTCAAAAAGCAACTGTTTAACCCGCTCATCCTTCCGGCTAACCCGGTACTGGAAATCCCTCAATCAACCAGAACTCAAGCAATCAACATATTGTAGAATCAAAGGCAGGATGATTCTGCTACAAGCTCTTTATATCCACTGGACCTGTAACTTACCTGGACCGTGGCCTAATAACCACCGTTTAGAGGCCATTTTTTCCCCGCTAAGCGGGGGTTGGCCTTTTCGGGGACCGTGGTAGTTGTTGTTTTTTGGTCCCCTTTTTGAAGCAATGTTTTACGGCCGGATGCCCTTCCTGACGCCAACCCTTTTTGCCGCCTTCAACGACAAACAGGGAATAATATTACACGGTACAATAATACAATTACAATAATACTACACGGTACCTAATGTTGTAACATAAATTTGGTAGCAATCTGACGAGTGGGTAATAACCCGGGGGGACTTTGATAGCAAATGATAGCTTTGAAGGAGGACAAATTTACCCGTGCAAGGAGTGCTTTAACCTTGTAGCGGCTACCGCTGGGTTTTCACAATCGCCTTGCACCTACCAAGGACGCGGAGCGATCACCATGCCGGGCTCGTCCAGGATGCCCGGGCAGGCCCGCGCTCAACTTGCCAGGCCTCGGCCGGGACGCCCGGGCATGCCCGGGCACGCCCGGCCACGCCCGCCCTCGACTTGCCAGGCCGTGGCCAGGACGCCAGGACGCAAACGCTCCGGGATAATGTGTGTATATATATTGCTGCCCGATAAACGGGCTTTTGAGATTACCTGAGCTGTTTTGTTTGAATAAAGCAACTCGGACGAATTCCAGCTTTTTGTCGCGTCCATTCTTCCGATCGACGTGGGAGCACGGCTCCTTCAACCTCAGCGTTGCCCAGGTAAAGAAGGAAGTTGTAATACCCTCTGTCACCACGAGGTGGCGCTACACGGTACACATTTACGGAGATAATTTATGTCCCACCTGACACCCCCACACCTCCGTGTGAGGCCATGGCCACATAGCCAGCCTAACTCCCCACACAAAGGTGTACTTGTACACCGAGTTTGGAGTTTGTAAATGAAAGGAGGTGGCCGTACATAGAACACAGACGGACAGACAGCCACAGAGAGACAATATACCAAATTACCGGCGTTTTTTACATAAATGGATCAAACGTCGTAATTTCTCTTGGCACATGCCTCCTATGGAAGTCGCCATCTTCTAACGAGCAGACGAAAATAGCATCACGTGTTCATCCCGGACGATTTGAAGGCTTCTGTTTGGTTGAGTGCGCCGGAGAACGCCGCTCAAAAACTTGCGCGATTTTCAAATAGTGCCAGAGGTAGTCGCCAATAAATGTTCCCTTGAAATGGAGTCTCGAACGTGAAGCTAAACTTTCGAACTCAGCATAAGCTGTGGCTTAGAAAAAGCTAAATTTCCCCGTTGAGGCTCGATGTGTGAAACGACCTTGAAAGAAACATCCATTCGGCTTGTGGCGTAGTAATACTTTAAATAACCACACTTCGCGATCTTGTCCTACATTGTGTTCTTCCCCCAAGATCCCAGGATCTTCGCCGCCTATCCGAGTTCCTCGGACTTCAAGTCGGGCTCTGTGGAGGGAACAGAGGAGGTCCAGGAGGGGTTCCTGGGATCTGCGGGTTCAAGATCCTGGACGTTCAGAACCTTCCTATGGGAGGGGACGGGATGGACCAGGAACCAGGTAAGGGGTTCCCTCTTCCATGTTAAGGATTCTTATATAAAATCTGATGGAGTTGAATGTTGGAGTTTAACGTTTGCATCGCGACGTTTGCATGGAGTTGCCCATGTGAGTGGTGTACACATTGGGTTTAATATGGTCCAGGTTGAAGACCCAGGTGTATGTCACAATATGTGATGTAAGTGTAACATGCAGCATTTTGTATTTTTCATCTTTTCTATGATAATCAGGCTGTGATGAAAATGAAAATAATTGATCCTTCTCTTTCTGATGTACCATTCGCTTCACAGAGCGTCGGTGATGCCAAAGCAGCTTTCCTGGGCAAGGGTTCTATATCCGACGGTATTGTGACCTTCGCATATGGAAGAGCAAAGTCACAGAGGCCAGATAGTGATCTATTTCTTAAAGTAACCGCATTCCTCTGTCTTTGTCTGTGACGTTCTTTTGGCTTGATGTCATTACGGGCGCTACATCTAGCACTTGGCTAAGCTTTTAGGCGGTGTATTATTCAATAAGAAGTGGTGTATTGTTTCATAAACCACTTCTGATAACTGCTAACAAGCTGTAACTAGTTAGCCTAAGACCAAGTAAAATAATTTATTAGTTTCTCGAACCCGACCGCTTCCTTTTTGACGGCCGCCTCGCACGTAAGGAAATGCTGTCTAGAACAGCGTCTTTCTGTACATATATATGTATTGTTACGTTCGTGGGGGTAGAGGATGAAATACCATAGTACAGATAGGATTGTATAGGTGTAGCATGGACCGTGGATGCATACGAGACATCTCGATCTCGTAAAATCTTATGTAAATTAGATATTTCTGTATTTCATTTTTAAATATTTTGTTAAAAAAATTTATATTTTGACATTTTGGGGTATTATGTGTATATCAGTGATAAAAAATAAATCTCAATTTAACCATTTTTAAATCAGGCTGTAACAACAAATGTGAAAAATTCAAGGGGGGTGAATACTTTATGAAGGTGCTGTATTTCATCGAAACAAACAAAGAAACGTAATGTCAATTTTGAGGCAGGAGAAGACCATTTTTACCCATCAAACCTGCGCTGTATCAACATCACCATTCATTAGGTACATCTCAACAAGATCTCATAATCACCTCCTTCCTTGTTCATCTGTTCCATTTTATTCATGAAAAATTCTCAGCATCCTCTTCATTGGTGACATTGCCATAAAAGGTGAAAAGCCATCTTAGAGGTCAACGTCGAGCACCTTGATGAATCCGAGTTTGATCTCACCATCCCAAGTGTACATATCCCAAAATCAGCTCTTCTTCACTTTTATTCTCACCATTCCTTGTCCCCTCTCTGTTAAGAGGTTCATTTAACTACTCAATGTTACTAAGAATGTGCAGGAACAACAAAGGAAATGATGAAATAGTTTTCATTTTGTTCAATGAGATATGATTAGTGAACATGTAAAAGTAAGCATTTCAATATCAATCATTGATATTTTCTCACAATAGGTATGCAATTGCTCGGTAGATTGTGTATAAGGGTGATGTGTAAGAGGGATGAGGATTTGGGGATGTATGAAGCATGAGTGTTTACATGATTTGGTTTAAGTGAACTGTTTGTGTGTGGGATGTGCCATGACACTTATACGAGCGGTTCGCATGACGGCTTGTGATGTTTTTGCCACGATCAATCGTCAAATCCCTCGGACGATTCAGAAACATCTGGATGTTTTTGTAATCTGAAAAAGAGGTTCAGACACAGATTGATATTTTTGACAAAAACAAACACAAACCAACATCAACAACAAAATACAAATTTATGCCAATAAGTATATGAGCATCTCCCGAGTGGACCGTTTACAAAAATCTATTCATGATGAACCGAGGAGGATTCCACACTAACAATGAACAAGAGGGAAAAGGCATAAAATCTCATAGCCCCCACCGTGGCTTTAGTAATTTTGTTGTACGGAGTTGAAGGCTGTCAGCCGGCCATCTTTGGTCGGATGACAAAACAAAATATTCTGCACATGTATAATCATGTATTGTCTTCGTACCAAGTTTGAAGAAAATCGGACTATACATATCCGATAAAAGGATGGGGACACGGTTAAGTAACAAAATGGTCGGCCACCACCAGTCAGCCATCTTGGATATGTTCTCGAAAAGAAATGACGTGCATATGTAAGCCATCATTCATTATGTGTGTGCAAAGTTTGAACAAGAGCGGTAAATGTATGTCCGGCAAAAGGTCGAGGACGTGTTCAATATCGGGGGTTTTTTTTGTACAACTAAAATGGCCGCCAGTCTACCAGTCGGCCATCTTTGATCAGATCGCAAAATAAAGTGAGGTGCACGTGTGTGCAACCATGCACTGTGCTTGTGCCAGGTTTGAACAACATCAGACCATGCATGTCTGAGAAATTGTTTGTTACTTAAACACGTTGAAGTAACAAAATGGCCGCCAGTCGGCAATCTTTGATCGCATCGTGAAACAAAATGATGTGCATATTTATACCGTCATGTATCGTCTTTTGCCAAGCATGAACAAAACCAGTCCATACGTCTCCAAGATATGGTTGCGGATGCAAGGACACATGGACGCACGGACTAGACCAAATCCATAAGCCCCCATTGCGGACCAAGTCCAACGGGAGTTAATAATGATAAGACAATTTTATACTTTTTCTCTCTGAGCAGTATGTGGTGCTTTATCTCAATCAGGTCGTGCTACTCACTGAGAAACATCTGGAGGAGTCTGACAGATCCTTTTGCACTTTGTTCCCTATGGATAGGGGGGACGTGAGGCTAGGGCATGAAATTTTAATTTTTTGGGGGAGGGGGGGGGGGGGGGAGGTGAGGGGACATTGAGCTTGCAATTGCTCGCCTACTCCTCGCGAAGGACAGTCTAGACTGCTACTCCTCCTCCCCCCCAAAAAACCTGAAATCATGAAAATAACATTTATACGATAGAGCTGTTTGTCTGTGTCTGGGTGTGCATGTGTGTGTCACCATTTTTCACAGAAATGACTGGACAGATATTCGTCAAACTTTCAGAGGTTCATCATCGAGCACCGGGGAGTATTTTAGGCAAAATAAATGAAGAATCTTGAAAAAAAAAAGTTTGGTTTTTTTTGGATTAAAAAAAAAAAGTAGAGCAACGCGACTGTCGCCAATATGCCTCTGCATAGTCCCACAATGGGTAGATTCCCTCGTTCACTGTCATAAAAAAATTAACACGTTTGATTTAAATCCCTTCAGCCGTTTTAAATTATCACATTTTTACCAGCCATGACAGGTTTAATATCGATTGGTGAAGCGGTTTCAAAGAAGGGATTTTTTTAAATATGGGCTTTCAAGCTAATATGGCTGCCACACCATGTGACATATGAACTTTAAAAAATGTACACTCTGCATATATATGTGTCGGGGGTCACATTTGTGAAGTTTCGTGTTGATCGGACAAGGTTCGTTTTTCTATTCAAGATGGCTGCCAAACCACGTGACCTACGACATCATCATTTTCAAATGATATGCAACAATGGTGCTAGATGATATTTGTAAAACTTAGCATCGATAGGGTAAGCGGTTTCAGAGATATAATTATTTAATATTTTCCTTCAATCCAATATGGCTGCCAAACCATGTGACCTATGATGTCATAAATTAAATATTTCAATACAAATGGCCATAGATCATGTGCATGCAATTTCAGATTTTTAGGATGAGGAATTCGATTAAAACATTTTTGGCTGGTATACCACTTCACCTATGATATCATTATCATGCTTTTGTTCCCCATTGGGAGAACTTGACAATGTGGCAAGTTTCAAATTTTTCCATTCAGCGGTTTCTGAGAAAACAAAATTCAATTATTTGAGTTTAATCCAAGATGGCTGCCATACAACATGACATATGACGTCACAATTATGATAAAAACATTCTGCATGAGTGTCACTCCTACCCTGAAAGTTTAGTCTCAATCAGCCACGTGGTTGCTGAGAAAAACGAGGTTTAGCCCGTACGGATGGATGGACGGACGTACGGATAACCCGAAAACATAATGCCTACGGCCACCTTCGGGGGCGGAGGCATAAAAATTGCTTTATATTGCCTGAGCCTTTGTAGCTATAGGAAAGGTAATAGTAACATATTGAATATAAACTTTCCTTATTGGGTATTGGGTAGTTTGGGGAGTGTTTTAGGTACCTACAAAAAATTGAAAAAAACCCCAAATAGATTTCTTCAAAACGTCAACAGGATTAGAACATCACCAGGCAATGTGGTGGTACTCCTGCTA
>NC_136265.1:19449831-19561807 GCF_964187855.1 Myxine glutinosa
CCTCTCCCCTCCCCGCCAAGACGCCCCCTCACCCCTCCCCTCCTAGACTCCTGCCTCACCCCTCCCCTCCAAATCTCCCCCATATCCCATCCCTTTCAAATCCCTCCCCTTGTCCCTTCCCTCCCAAACTCCCCCCTCACCCCTCCCCTTCAAATCTCCCCACCCTCATTGCTTCTCAATTTCCCCCCTCTCACTCCCCCTCCTCAAAGCGTCCTCCCCGCTTCTTCCCCCTTCCAACTCTCACCTCCATCTCCCCCAACCTTCTGCCTCGCTCTTCCCCCTCCTCAAATAACACCTCATTGTGCCTCACCCAATCACCATCAAACCTTTTGTCCGCCCCATCCTTCCCTTTCTCCGAGCTATTCTGAAATCTCTGACACACCTTCAACAGCTCTCCCTACCTCTCCCACCTCTTCCACATCTTACCCTACCCCTCCTCCCCCCTGTTCTGTATCTGATGCTCCCCCTTCCTCTTCATTAACGGTATGGACCTCAAACATCCGGGGCCTTCGTTCAAACTTAACTGATCTCTCCATACAGGTTGCTTCTGTCAAACCAGACGTGATCTGCTCAACAGAAACTTTCCTCCTTTATGATGTCTCTGATTCCTTAGTATCTCTCCCGGGCTACTCCCTCCTCCGGTATGATAGACCTGAGCCTCTTCCTGGAGGCGGGGTTGCTATCATTATCAAAAACTCTCTTCCTCACTCGCCCTGCACTGCACTCTCTCCACCTCACCCCCAGGAATACCTCTGGCTACGGCTTCCCCTTCGCTCCCACCTCTTGTTCATATGTGTGTTGTACCGTCCACCAAACAGTGATGACTCCATCTACATCTCGCTGTCTGATAATATGGACCAACTTCTATCTACTCATCCCAACTCTCTCTTCCTCATATGTGGTGATTTCAACTGTCATCATGCCAGTTGGCTGGGTGTGGGTACCTCTCTCACCAGCCATGGCTCCTCAGCAAAGGACTTCTGCGACTCACTGGGACTGACACAATCTGTCAATTTCCCGACCCGGATCTCAGTCAACGGAACATCTTCTCTTCTGGACTTGGTTATGACTAACTTCCCTGAAAATGTCTGCTGCTCTTCTTCTGCTCCAATCGGATTATCTGATCATGTCCTTGTTAAAGTGGACATCTCTCTGACCATCCTCAGGGAGCCTGCTCAGCGTCGACGAGTCTGGCATTTCACTCAGGCCAACTGGCACGGTCTTCAAGCAGCCATCAATCATCTGGACTGGTCTCCCATCTCTACCACCTCTGACATCAACTCATCCTGGGAATTCTTCCAAAGTAAATTGCTCTCTCTCTCATGCACAGATTTATCCCATCTCGTCTTCAGTTGTCATACCCTTCCTCCCGTCCATGGTACACGGAATCTTGTGGTGAGGCTGTTGCCCAGAAACAACTTGCCTTCGTCTCCTGGAAAGCAAATCCAACGGAAGGAAATCTCATTTCCTTTCACAAAGCCCGAAACAAGTGTGTGTCCACCCTCAGGAGAGCCAGGAAACAATATCTCTCCGTTCTCAAGACCGAACTCTCTTATCTGTCTCCCTCTTCCAAATCCTGGTGGCGTCTGGTCAAATCCGTTTCTGGTGTTTGTTCCCCCTCCATCCCCTCCCTTACCTCAAACGGCTACACAGCTGACTCCGCACGTGAAAAAGCTGAATGCCTCAACTCTGTGTTTGCCTCTAAATCTTGTGTCCCAAACCCATCCCTCTCTGTACCCACCGTACCCAGTCGTACCCAGCTGCTCCTGGACTCCGTGTCCTTTCCTCCTGACAAGGTGGAAAAGTTTGTCAACCCTCGACTCTGATTCTGCAACTGGACCCGACGGCATCAGCCCACGGGTCCTAAAATCCTGCTCTGCTGCTCTATCTCACCCTCTCTCTGTTCTCTTCACCCTCTCTTTTACTCAAGGTCAACTGCCATCTCCTTGGAAATCAGCCAACATCACCGCTTTGCACAAAAAGGTGCAAAAACAGATCCTAGCAACTACAGACCAATCAGCCTTCTCCCAATTATCAGCAAAGTCATGGAATCCATCATTGCTTCGGATATGAAATCTTTCCTCTTCTCCAATGGCTTGATCTCTGATCATCAATTTGATTTCAGACCAGGTCACTCTACTCTGGACATGCTGCTTCTGCTGTCTCAACAATGGATGGAGGTCCTCAATGCCAAACAGGAAATTAGAGCTGTCTCCCTCGACATATCACGTGCCTTCGACACGGTCTGGCACCCTGCTCTGCTCACCAAACTCTCCTCCTTTGGTATCCATGGAAATCTCCACGCATGGCTGGCGGACTTCCTCTCTCGTCGTCAACGTGTGGCCCTGAATGGGTTTCTCTCATCTCCTCTTCCTGTTCAGGCTGGAGTTCCCCAAGGCAGTGTTCTGGGCCCTGTGCTTTTTCTGGTCTTCATCAATGATCTCTCTGACTCTCTTGAAAATCCTCTCTATCTCTTTGCTGACGACTCTACTCTCTGTCGCTCCATTCTTCATCCCTCAGATCGGCAGTCTGCAGCCTCCTCACTCTGCAGACCTTGACAAAATCACAGACTGGGCAAACAAGTGGAACATGTCTTTCAATCCTGACAAATCTCACACTCTTACGATGTCTCTCCGAAAAGACCGACTGGACAACCCTCCCATCCACTTTCTGAATAATCCTCTCCAAGAAGTTCTGTCACTCAAGCTTTTGGGTCTCACTATCTGCAATGATCTTTCCTGGAAAAACCACATTTCAAATCTGGCCTCCAAAGCCAGTCGCCGACTGGGCATCCTCCGTCGTGCGAAGTCCTTCCTTGGCACACCTGAGCTCCTCACCACATACAAGGCTTTCATCCACAGCTCAATGGAATACTGCTCTCCCCTCTGGGCTGGTGCTCCTGCCTCACACCTAGCTCGCCTTCACGCTGTTGAAACCAAAGCATTCAGAATCATTGGAATCTCCCGCGATGAAGCTAACTCCAAGGGCCTCTCACTCACTCACTCACCGCAGGCAGGTTGGTGGTCTTTCCGTCTTCTACCAACTCCTCTCTGGCCTTGCCCCCCCAGCTCTCTCTGGGCTCTGTCCCGCAAATATTCCTACAGGTCGCACAAGATCTGCCTGCAACCCTCTTTTGGATAAACTGCCAAAATCAAGACTCTCTGCTCACCTTCACTCCTTCATTCCTCTTTTCTCCCACCTCTGGAACAAACTCCCTCACTCTCTTCAATCCCACTCCACCCTTCAAGTCTTTAAAACAGCTGTTCACCACCATCTCTTATCTTCCCCCATCCAAAACCTTGATCTTTTCTACCCCCACTAATTTCACCCCAATTCCACTTTTTTAAATACCAACTTTTGTCCTGGAAGTCCTTGGTGTCCTTGTGCTTTATACTTCTCCCTCCCCCCCCCCCTTCCCACGCCTCCTCCCCCCGGGCCCTCTCCCTTCCACACATCTCCCTGCTCTCGGATGTTGTGTGTGTGTGCTTCCCCTTTTCTCCCCATCTTGTCTTCCGCTCCCTCTTTTTGTGTATTTTGTTTGTCTGGTCGATTTGTTTGTGAAGTTAATGTTAGCTCTTTCACGAGCCTCGATTCAGTATACAAAAAAAGAAAAAAAAGAAAAAAAGAAAACAACAAGTGGAACATGTCTTTCAATCCTGACAAATCTCACACTCTTACTATGTCTCTCCGAAAAGATCGACTGGACAACCCTCCCATCTACTTTCTCAACAATCCTCTCCAAGAAGTTCTGTCGCTCAAGCTTTTGGGTCTCACTATCTGCCATGATCTTTCTTGGGAAAACCACATTTCCAAGCTGGCCTCCAAAGCCAGTCGCCGACTGGGAATCCTCCGTCGTGCGAAGTCCTTCCTTGGCACACCTGAGCTCCTCACCACATACAAGGCTTTCATCCGCAGCTCAATGGAATACTGTTCTCCCCTATGGGCCGGTGCTCCTGCCTCACACCTAGCTCGGCTTCACGCTGTTGAAACCAAAGCTTTCAGAATTATTGGAATCTCCCGCGATGAAGCTATCTCTGAGGACCTTTCACTCACTCACCGCAGGCAGGTAGGTGGTCTTTCTGTCTTCTACGGACTCCTCTCCGGCCTTGCTCCCCCAGCTCTGTCTGTGCTCTGTCCCCCAAATATTCCTACAGGTCGCACAAGATCTGCCAGCAACCCTCTGATGGTTAAACTGCCGAAATCTCGGCTCTCTGCTCACCTTCACTCTTTCATTCCTCTTTTCTCCCGCCTCTGGAACAAACTCCCTCACTCCCTTCAATCCCACTCCTCCCTCCAGGTCTTTAAAACAGCTGTTCACCACCATCTCTTATCTTCCCCCATCCAAAACCTTGATCTTTTCTACCCCTGCTAATTCACCCCAGATCCACCTTGTTTGAAATTCCAACTTCTTTCCTGGAAGTCCTGGCAGTGTCCATATGTTTTATACCTCTCCCACCGCCCCCTTCCCTTGCCCCCCCCCCCCCCAAAGCCCTCGCCCTCTCTCAGATCTCTCGATGTCTCCATGTCTCCATGTCTCTCGGTCCCTGCTCTCAAATGTTGTGTTTGTCCTTCCCCCTCTCTCCCCATCTTGTCTACCGCTCCCGATGTTATATGTTTTATGTGTCGGTTTGTCTCGGTGTGATTAATGTTCGCTCTTTCACACGAGCCTCGATCTTGTATACTAAAAAAAAAAAAAAAAAAAAAAAAATTGTATTACTACCAATCAATTTGAAGCCATGTCATGGTGAAATAGTATTACTACCAATCAATTCGGAGCCATGTCATGGTGAAATAGTGTTACTATCAATCAATTTGTAGCCATGTCATGGTGAAATAGTGTTACTACCAATCAATTTGGAGCCATGTCATGGTGAAATAGTGTTACTACCAATCAATTCGGAGCCATGTCATGGTGAAATAGTATTACTACCAATCAATTTGTAGCCATGTCATGGTGAAATAGTGTTACTACCAATCAATTTGGAGCCACGTCATGGTGAAATAGTGTTACTACCAATCAATTCGGAGCCATGTCATGGTTAAATAGTATTACTACCAATCAATTTGTAGCCATGTCATGGTGAAATAGTGTTACTACCAATCAATTTGGAGCCATGTCATGGTGAAATAGTGTTACTACCAATCAATTCGGAGCCATGTCATGGTGAAATAGTATTACTACCAATCAATTTGGAGCCATGTCATGGTGAAATAGTATTACTACCAATCAATTCGGAGCCATGTCATGGTGAAATAGTATTACCACCAATCAATTCGGAGCCATGTCATGGTGAAATAGTGTTACTACCAATCAATTCGGAGCCATGTCATGGTGAAATAGTATTACTACCAATCAATTTGGAGCCATGTCGTGGTGAAATAGTGTTACTACCAATCAATTTGGAGCCATGTCATGGTGAAATAGTATTACTACCAATCAATTTGGAGCCATGTCATGGTGAAATAGTATTACTACCAATCACTTTGGAGCCATGTCGTGGTGAAATAGTGTTACTACCAATCAATTTGGAGCCATGTCATGGTGAAATAGTATTACTACCAATCAATTTGGAGCCATGTCATGGTGAAATAGTATTACTACCAATCAATTTGGAGCCATGTCATGGTGAAATAGTATTACTACCAATCAATTTGGAGCCATGTCATGGTGAAATAGTATTACTACCAATCAATTTGGAGCCATGTCATGGTGAAATAGTATTACTACCAATCAATTTGGAGCCATGTCATGGTGAAATAGTATTACTACCAATCAATTTGGAGCCATGTCATGGTGAAATAGTATTACTACCAATCAATTTGGAGCCATGTCATGGTGAAATAGTATTACTACCAATCAATTTGGAGCCATGTCGTGGTGAAATAGTTTTACTACCAATCAATTCGGAGCCATGTCATGGTGAAATAGTATTACTACCAATCAATTCGGAGCCATGTCCTGGTGAAATAGTGTTACTACCAATCAATTTGGAGCCATGTCATGGTGAAATAGTATTACTACCAATCAATTTGGAGCCATGTCGTGGTGAAATAGTATTACTACCAATCAATTTGGAGCCATGTCATGGTGAAATAGTATTACTACCAATCACTTTGGAGCCATGTCGTGGTGAAATAGTATTACTACCAATCAATTTGAAGCCATGTCGTGGTGAAATAGTGTTACTACCAATCAATTTGGAGCCATGTCATGGTGAAATAGTATTACTACCAATCAATTTGGAGCCATGTCATGGTGAAATAGTATTACTACCAATCAATTTGGAGCCATGTCATGGTGAAATAGTATTACTACCAATCACTTTGGAGCCATGTCATGGTGAAATAGTATTACTACCAATCAATTTGGAGCCATGTCATGGTGAAATAGTATTACTACCAATCACTTTGGAGCCATGTCATGGTGAAATAGTATTACTACCAATCACTTTGGAGCCATGTCATGGTGAAATAGTATTACTACCAATCAATTTGTAGCCATGTCATGGTGAAAGTGTTACTACCAATCAATTCGGAGCCATGTCATGGTGAAATAGTATTACTACCAATCAATTCGGAGCCATGTCATGGTGAAATAGTGTTACTACCAATCAATTCGGAGCCATGTCATGGTGAAATAGTGTTACTACCAATCAATTCGGAGCCATGTCATGGTGAAATAGTATTACTACCAATCAATTTGGAGCCATGTCATGGTGAAATAGTATTACTACCAATCAATTTGGAGCCATGTCATGGTGAAATAGTATTACTACCAATCAATTTGGAGCCATGTCATGGTGAATGTCACTGGTTTTGTTCAATAATCTCTGTGTAATGTCTCACCTGTTGAACCACAACCTAGTAAACACAATAAACCAGACCCAAGATCTCATAAACAACATCGATGGAATATTCAAAAAAAGAACCAACAGTTGCTCACCAAATGCTCATCCTGTTCATCCATCCTGCTCATCACATTCCTTGCTGTGCAGATACTGATCGCCAAGCAGAGAATCAACAGCAGTGGTGTCAGGATCCACGACCTCATCGTGGATGGTTAGACAATCGAGAGAGGAAGAGAGGAAAAAGAAAGATGATGCAACCACTTCCACTCGGCTCAGTTGTGCTGGTTGAATGTCGTGTTGTTCATGTGTTACCATCTTTATTTATCACCGATTGTTTGCCCTGACATCGAAATCAGGGAAATTTTCGCAGTGAACGATTTTTTTGGCTTCATTCATCGAGCCTTTGTCCCAGATAACAGAATGTCTGTAATTCGAACCTTTGTCCCAGATAACAGAATGTCTGTAATGTTGGAACATGCTGACATGCAGTTCAGGTTCATCCTGGGTTAGGGAAACACTGCTGTGATTGGTCGAGAGGAGAGTTCATTTATCGGCGAGTTCTTTTCCAGGTCACGGAAACATTTGGGTTTCATTTTTAAATACCATCTCAATTGGAGGAGTGTTTTGATGAAGAATGGTGGTGTTTGTCTGCCTGTCTTCCTCGTTGTACAAAGTATCCGTCAACGATGTGAAATGTTGAATCCATCAATTTTGTAATAATGTGTTTATTTCATTGTGCAGGGCCTGTTTTTGTCATTTTGGGTTTTGTTGGTAGTCACAGATAACATGTTGTTGTTGTTGTATAGCCCTGGAAGTTCTCTCTAACAAGGCCGTGGCACGGAGACAGCCGGTCGATCTCACAGGAGTAGCCCAGAGATCCCCCACATACAAGATTGCGTATCCGGCCTTCACGAAGTTGGGAGAGAGAGACAGAGACAGAGAGGGAGAGAGAGACAGAGACAGAGACAGAGACAGAGACAGAGACAGAGACAGAGACAGAGAGAGAGAGAGACGGTCCATGGGGAACGTGATCAGCACTCTGACCGTGACCGCACTGACCTGACAAATCCAGGCAGCAGGGAAGAATGGGGAAGATTTGACCCCCGACTTGCGTTGGGTGGTACAACCACCACGAAGAGGCATCCCCCGATAGTTGCAGATAACACGTTTAAGCTGATGCTACCCGATGTGTGGATGGTCGCCAACTAAACTGGCTTCTCCACCTATCCGCAGGTGAGGAGGATGAAGAGAATGAGGGGGACGTAGAAAATCCTCACGTTGGTCATGTCTGGTTTCTAACACCGTAGGGTTCTTGCCCCGTTATCAGAACGCCAGTAAAGAGTTCCAACCCTGAACATAATATACCTGACCTGATACTCAGTACCATGATGTTACCATAATACATCATTACCTTCGCAAAAGCGGAAGGTTATGTTTTGATCGCTGTGTATTTATTTGTATGTCTGTGTGTGTGTGTGTGTATGTTAATCGCATAACTCAAAAAGTATTCAACCGAATTGCATGAAATTTGGTGGGATGATTGGTTATTATACGGGACACATTTGATTAGATTTTGGGAGCAATCGGGTCAAAGGTCAAGGTCAAGGTCACGAAAAGGTCAAAATCGTATTTTTGTTGTTCTGTTCCCTACACTCCCATGCCAAGTACAGAACAGTAGCTGCGGCGAAGGTATGCGCTCTACCGAGTGCCCGTTCTAGTTAGCATTGTTTTGACCTGCTGATGGATGAAACTCCCTCTTGTTCATTGTCATGCCAAAACATGGTCAATCAAGTACCATCTTGGGTAAAAACACTGAAACAAAACTTTTAACGTCTTCTATTTTACAGGTACAATTTTCTACACATCTTTAGATGCTGTTATTCATCCACCTTGATCTTTGCCGGTTCCAGGATTTCAAGAATAGGCTGTCACCTCTTTTTACATCAATACGGTACTTCACACAGATGCCAAAACGTGTGTAATCTACAGCACATGTGGCCGGTGGAGGAAAAGGTCAGTTGGAAGGTTATTTGTTTGATAACGCAGCCACGTCTGTTTCTCTTGTTCCCAGAAGAGTAGGCCTGACAAAACAAATTTGATCAGAGTTTGATGATTGACCAGGGATTTTTGGCAAAAGAGTTGTTCCGGAACATTATTGAACTTTGTCTTGTTTAATGGAGAAGATGAAATAATCATGTAGTGAATGTGTTGTTGATCAGTTGTTTACAACTGGGAAAATAAGTATAAAAGTTATCCTATAAAGCATCAGGGCTGTGATTATATACCCTATATGGCAAAAATTCTCCCTGGTCAATCAAACTGAACATTAAATTTCTTTTTTTGATGTACTCTTCTGGGGAAAAGATAAAGAGCCAAGTACAAATACATTCAAAGTACACCGCCCCCATGCCAAATAAATAAATAACCTCCACCGCGGCATCGCCGGGGCGCCGCGTGCAGCTCATAGACATAGAGACTGTATTGGGAGGGTGAGGTGTACAATTATAATTGATTGATTAATTGCATAATTAAAATCAATAAAAAATAATCATAAAATATTTTCTTAACAATAAATTGGCTAATAGCATTCCGAAACCAACAGTGCTTCATCCGAAGCTGTAACTTTTTGAAAATAAATTAAATAAGTCAATAATCGGAAAAATCAAATAATTAATTGCTTAATCGATACACAATTAATCGATTAATTGATTAATCAATAAATCAAAAATATCTTTTATAGCCACATCACTTGGTCACTCTTGTGTCCAAATATTAGCTTCCAAGCTCAAAAGATGCCTGCGATATTGCCCAGAAGAGAAAGAAAATAAATAAATGATTAATAATGAAAATAAATAAATAATAATCATAAAATAATTAAATAATTAATCAATTGGCTAATGGAATACCTGAACTACCACCGTTTCATCCGAATCTATAACTTAAATTTTTTTAAATTAAGTCGTTAATCGAATAATTAAATAATTAATTCAATAATTGCTCAAGGTCATCTGCCATCAGCTTGGAAATCAGCCAACATCACCGCTTTACACAAGAAAGATGCAAAAACAGATCCTTGCAACTACAGAGCAATCAGCCTGCTCCCAATAATCAGCAAAGTCATGGAATCCATCATTGCTTCGGATATCAAATCCTTCCTCTTCTCCAATGGCTTGATCTCTGATCATCAATTTGGATTCAGACCAGGTCACTCTACTCTGGACATGCTGCTTCTGACGTCTCAACAATGGATGGAGGTCCTCAATGCCAAACAGGAAATCAGAGCTGTCTCCCTTGACATATCACGTGCCTTCGATACGGTCTGACACCAACCTCTGCTCACCAAACTCTCCTCCTATGGTATCCATGGAAATCTCCACGCATGGCTTGCAGACTTCCTTTCTGGTCGCAGTCACTGTGTCGCCCTGAATGGAATTCTCTCTTCTCCCCTTCCTGTTCTGGCTGGAGTTCCCCAAGGTAGTGTTCTGGGCCTGTGCTTTTTCTGGTCTTCATCAATGATCTCTCCGACTCTCTGGAAAATCCTCTCTATCTCTTTGCTGATGACTCCACTCTCTGCCGCTCCATTCCTCATCCCTCAGATCGGCAGTCTGCAGCCCCCTCACTCTCTGCAGACCTGGACAAAATCACAGACTGGTCAAACAAGTGGAACATGTCCTTCAATCCTGACCAATCTCACTTTGTCTCTCCGAAAAGACGGTCTGGACAACCCTCCCATCTAATTTCTGAACAATCCTCTTGAAGAAGTTCTGTCACTCAAGCTTTTGGGTCTCACTATCTGCCATGATCTTTCCTGGGAAAACCACATTTCCAAGCTGGCCTCCAAAGCCAGTCGCCGACTGAGCATCCTCCATCGTGCGAAGTCCTTTCTGGGCACACCTGAGCTCCACACCACATACAAGGCTTTCATCCGCAGCTCAATGGAATACTGCTGTCCCCTCTGGGCTGGTGCTCCTGCCTCACGCCGTTGAAACCAAAGTATTCAGAATCATTGGAATCTCCCACGATGAAGCTGATTCTGAGGGCTTTTCACTCACTCACCGCAGGCAGGTGGTTTTTCAGTCTTCTACCGACTCCTCTCCGGCCTTGCTCCCCCCTGCTCTGTCTGTGCTCTGTCCCTAAAATATTCCTACAGGTCGCACAAGATCTGCCAGCAACCCTCTTATGGTTAAACTGCCAAAATCAAGACTCTCTTCTCATCTTCACTCCTTCATTCCTCTTTTCTCCCACCTCTGGAACAAACTCCCACACTCTCTTCAATCCCTTTCCTCCCTCCAGGTCTTTAAAGCAGCTGTTCACCATCATCTCTTATCTTCCCCCATCCAAAACCTTGATCTTTTCTACCCCCGTTAAAACACCCCAAATCCGCCTCTTTAAATCCCCAACTTCTTTCCTGAAATTCCTAGAAGTGTTCATTTGCTTTAAACCGTGTACCTCTCCCTCCTCCCCTAGCCCTCCCCCTTCAACAGATCTACCGACGTCCCTGTTTACCTTCGCAAAAGCGGAAGGTTATGTTTTGATCGCTGTGTATTTATTTGTATGTGTGTGTGTGTGTATGTTAATCGCATAACTCAAAAAGTATTCAACCGAATTGCATGAAATTTGGTGGGATGATTGGTTATTATACGGGACACATTTGATTAGATTTTGGGAGCAATCGGGTCAAAGGTCAAGGTCAAGGTCACGAAAAGGTCAAAATCGTATTTTTGTTGTTCTGTTCCCTACACTCCCATGCCAAGTACAGAACAGTAGCTGCGGCGAAGGTATGCGCTCTACCGAGTGCCCGTTCTAGTTTCTCCTGTTGTTGTGCTTGTATGCTTCCCTCTCCCTCCCCCTCTTGTCTCCCGCTCCCTTCATTGCATGTTTTATGTGTCTGTGCATGTTTTCATGTTCACTGTGTTAGCTCTTACACAAGCCTCGATTCTGTATACAAAAATAATAATAACAAGTCAAGTGAATCCACTTGGATTCCGCCCAGGTTGGCACATGGAAATTATTATTCATATGGTACTTTCCATGGTGAAGTAGTTCGCAGCAGAACCGGCAGCATAATGATGTAGCATAATTATCATCTCGGGTCAAGATTTGAAATTATGCCATGGTTTTTGTAAAATTGCTACTAGTATTCAAATTTTCACAATTGACAAATTGGCAAATTTTCATTGACATTTGCCCAGTTTCAACTTTTATTGACCCAGAGGGTCCTCTGGGTCATTTGGGTCCTCTGGGTCCTCTGGGTCATTTGGGTCCTCTGGGTCATTTGGGTCCTCTGGGTCATTTGGGTCCTCTGAGTCATTTGGGTCCTCTGGGTCATTTGGGTCCTCTGAGTCATTTGGGTCCTCTGGGTCATTTGGGTCATTTGGGTCCTCTGGGTCCTCTGGGTCCTCTGGGTCATTTGGGTCCTCTGGGTCATTTGGGTCCTCTGGGTCATTTGGGTCCTCTGGGTCATTTGGGTCCTCTGGGTCCTCTGGGTCCTCTGGGTCATTTGGGTCCTCTGGGTCCTCTGGGTCCTTTGGGTCATTTGGGTCCTTTGGGTCCTCTGGGTCCTCTGGGTCATCTGGGTCATTTGGGTCCTCTGGGTCCTCTGGGTCCTCTGGGTCCTCTGGGTCATTTGGGTCATTTGGGTCCTTTGGGTCCTCTGGGTCATTTGGGTCCTCTGGGTCATTTGGGTCCTCTGGGTCATTTGGGTCCTCTGGGTCCTCTGGGTCCTCTGGGTCATTTGGGTCATTTGGGTCCTCTGGGTCATTTGGGTCCTCTGGGTCATTTGGGTCCTCTGGGTCATTTGGGTCCTCTGGGTCATTTGGGTCCTCTGGGTCATTTGGGTCCTCTGGGTCATTTGGGTCCTCTGGGTCATTTGGGTCCTCTGGGTCATTTGGGTCCTCTGGGTCATTTGGGTCCTCTGGGTCATTTGGGTCCTCTGGGTCATTTGGGTCCTCTGGGTCATTTGGGTCCTCTGGGTCATTTGGGTCCTCTGGGTCATTTGGGTCCTCTGGGTCATTTGGGTCCTCTGGGTCATTTGGGTCCTCTGGGTCATTTGGGTCCTCTGGGTCATTTGGGTCCTCTGGGTCATTTGGGTCCTCTGGGTCATTTGGGTCCTCTGGGTCATTTGGGTCCTCTGGGTCATTTGGGTCCTCTGGGTCATTTGGGTCCTCTGGGTCATTTGGGTCCTCTGGGTCATTTGGGTCCTCTGGGTCATTTGGGTCCTCTGGGTCATTTGGGTCCTCTGGGTCATTTGGGTCCTCTGGGTCATTTGGGTCCTCTGGGTCCTCTGGGTCATTTGGGTCCTCTGGGTCATTTGGGTCCTCTGGGTCATTTGGGTCCTCTGGGTCATTTGGGTCCTCTGGGTCATTTGGGTCCTCTGGGTCATTTGGGTCCTCTGGGTCATTTGGGTCCTCTGGGTCATTTGGGTCCTCTGGGTCATTTGGGTCCTCTGGGTCATTTGGGTCCTCTGGGTCATTTGGGTCCTCTGGGTCATTTGGGTCATTTGGGTCATTTGGGTCATTTGGGTCCTCTGGGTCATTTGGGTCCTATATTCCTATCCTATAACATATATATCTCCTATAACCTATCCTATAAATATAGATTTGATGACGTCATGTTTACACATCTGAGCGCCAGAAACTGTCTTCACTTTTGAGCGCCAGAAACCGTCTTCACTTTTGAGCGACAGAAATTCCCAGGCAAACGCTATAACGCACCAGGTTTACAACCTGTGCGTTAATAATAATATATAATCAATAAATCAAAAATAGCCTTTACAACTACCGTGGCTCGGTGTTCGCTTGTCCGATAAGAACTTGGGACAACGCCTGAGAATTTAAGCCTTTTTATTACGGAGCCGTTACAACACGTGCGGAAGATAGGAGGGCACGAAACTGGCCGGTCCTTTCTCAAAATAATTGTCAGCGCGCTCCGTTTATACACATGGAGGTCAGCGCAAGAAAAAGATACACATCTCCGCTGGGAGCTTGCCCCGAGGTTTTGGTCACGTACCCAAAGCACCACACCAACTCCCTCAAGGTTTACTCTCATCAGTGCGGAGGTCATTATTTCAAAAGGGAGGGAAGACAAGCATTCCTGTGTTCAGATTACAAAGGGTTTGGCAATAAAAAGCAAGCTGGCTCTGCAGAGGAGGGATAGGGTGAGACAGGGAGAAACAATAACAGTTTTGAGAGAACACAGACCTAAAGACTGTGTTCTCATCAAGACCCAAGGCCGAATGCCTAGTTAGAGTCAAATGAAAATGGAAGTATAATGAATTATATAATCCTTTAAATATATACACACATCGACAATTCCTTTCTCCTGTTCAGATATTAAATAATAAAAATCTTTAATATCACAGAATATCCTTTGTCATTGTCATGTCCAAATATCAGCTTTCGAGCACAAAAGGTGCCCGATATATTTCCCAGATGAGAAAGGAAATACATAAGTTCTTAATTAATCGATAATAATGAGTAACTAATCAATTAATTGCTAAATCAAAAAACAAAAAAATAACTGAAAATAACAAAAAACAAATAAATAAAAAACAAAAAATAAAATAATAAAAAACAACTTCACAACTGCAAAAAAATAAAATTTTGCCGAAGCACTTGCTCACTATTGTGCCGACATTTCAGCTCCCTAGCTCAAAGGATGGCTGAGATATCGCCCAGACAAACAAACAAAAAAACAAGAAGACGTCATGCAGAGCACAAATGAATGAATGATCGTTTTAAGGCCATTTTCCCCCGCTAGAGCGGGGGTTAGCCTTGCGGGCCCCATGACCTCATGGTTCCCTGTTTGAGGCAATGTTTTTATGGCTGGATGCCCTTCCTGCCGCCAACGCTTAGTCGCCTCTTACAATGCGCAGGGATACGGTGTACCTATTCTAAATCGGGGTACACACCGGGATCATTCATCCCAGCAAGTTGGTACTCAATTTGCCGACCTCGGAGGGAGTCAACCCCCCTGGCGTTAATTCAGCGATCGACCGGGATTCAAACTCAGGATCCTAGGATCCCAAGCCAGCACCCCAACCACTGAAGGCCACTAAATGTGCAGTCTACAGAGAAAAAGAAGAAGAGGGACCACTGGAAAAACTTTCACCGAGTCCTGAAACAAGGAAATCTTTTCACAGGACCACTATGTTTGGACTAGCTTCACAATGGCAGCTTTGATTAGACGAGATGCGCACGAGCTGCCCGGTATCACGCCTTCCGATGCGGCCTGTTGCTGCAGCTTGGTGGGACTTGGTGAGTCCGTGCTGCCGGGAGGGAAGGCCCGAGCTTTGGTGAACTCCCTCTTGCAAAGTTCCAAATGTTGAGGACGAGAGAGACCGAGGTTTGTAGGATTGAGGACCGCGCCAAATACAATGGCTTTGATGGGAATGAGAACCGAGCTTTGCATGGCAGCTTTGTTGAGGCAGATGGCTGTGAAGTGAGGCATGCAGAGCACAATACTTGCAAAATGCACCACCACCCATCCCCCCCCCAAAAAGGTTGCCATTAATACAGCAAATTGTCCATTTCATCAAGATCAAAATTGACGATCTTGATCAAAGTTCAGGTCAATAGGATGAAACGTGATGATTTTGACGAAAATTAATGATTTTAAGAGTTTGACCTAGAGTTGACCTTTGACCTTTTTGACCTCAAATATAGTTGGTTTCCCAATTTAGTGAGGCACTATGCAAGTGCTGTTAAATTTTCAAGTCAATCGGATGAGAATTGATGATTTTTCCTTCACGCTGTAGAAAGAAACCAAGGCTTTTAGAATCATTGGAATCTTCCGCGATGAAGCTAACTCTGAGGGCCTTTCACTCTCTCACTGCATGCAGGTTGATGGTCTTTCTGTCTTCTACCGATTCCTCTCTGGCCTTGCACCCCCTGCTCTGTCACTGCTCTGTTTCCAAATATTCCTGCAGTACGCACAAGATCTGCCAGCAACCCTCTTCTGGTGAAACTGCCAAAATCAAGACTCTGCTCACCTTCACTCCTTCATTCCTCTTTTCTCCCACTTCTGGAACAAAAAAAACCAACACTCTCTTCAATCCCACTCCTCCCACCAGGTCTTCAAAACAGCTGTTCAACACCATCTCTTGTCTTCCCCCAATCCAAAACCATTTCTACCCCCGTTAATCCACCCCAAATCGACCTCCTTCAAATTCCCTGTTTCCTTTCCTGAAATACCCTGTAGTGCCGTTCTAGTTTTTCCCATGTACCCTGCCCCAGCCCTCTCTCTTCCACAGATCTCCTGATGTCCTGTTCCATACTGTTGTGCTTCTCTCTCTCCCCTCCCCCCCCCCCCCCTTGTCTTCCGCTCCCTTTATTATATGTGATATGTTTCAGCTCTTATACGAGCCTCGACCAGTTATACAAACTAGAGCTTCCAGGGAAGCAGAACTCAACTGAACTGACTGGACAACTTTAAACTAGCACTTCTTCTTCAGCTTTGGCATCCTGAAATTAAAAAGATTTTTGGCAATTTCTATATAGACATTTCACTTCCGTAAATGTTGTGTTCACTTCTTTCTCAGTTTCAGCATCCTAAATTCTTGTGCTTTTCTTAAGAGCTGAAAAAAATATGCCGGCCTATGGTGGCCATTTTGTGACGGATCGGGTTGACATGCGATAGCAACCTACCTTGTGTGGTAAGAGTCTCACACACCAAGTTTGATAAAAATCCATAAATATTTGTGGACGTTAAAGTCTTAACGTCATTTCGGAGCTGAAAACAATATGGCGGCCATTTTGTGACGGATCGGGTTGGAATGCAATGGCAACCTACCTTGTGTGGTAAGGGTTAAACATTCTAAGTTTGATCAAAATCTGTTAACATTTGTGGACGCTAGAGTGTTAACGTTGTTTTCAGGACCAAAAACAAAATGGTCGCCTAAGTCCGCCATTTTTCAACGGATCGGGCTGAAATGTAATACCAACCTGGTCCTTGGGGTAAGGATGCTGCATGTCAAGTTTGATCAGAATCGGTTATTTGTGGACGCTGGAGCGTTACCGTCAAAAAGTTAACGGACGACAGACGACGACGACGAGACGCCGGAGGGTTCAGTATGTGATGAACTCAACTGGACGGTAGTCCGTTGAGTTAAAAAAAGAAACCAGAGTGAAAACTGAGTTCTCCCTTTCAGCACGCGTCATTTCCAGGGCCCCTTCGGTGCCCGCTGAAGAAGTCATGCCACGCCTGGAGATGGCATCGGAAAGGAGCGGTGTACAACAAATCTACCACATAAAACACAATGTTAGTTTGTGTGTTTGTACAGATGTCTGTCCCCCTTCATAAGGACGATTTCAGTCTGGTTTTAAACGCCAATCTTTAAACACAAACACGCGTTCACCACGGTCTATTTTTGAAGATAAAACAAACAAAAAACAATTTCCATTTAAAAAGTAATTATGTCTGTTTAATTGGAATTGTAGACGGTGGCTTGCAAACCGAGCCTCAAGGGTGGTGTACAGAAGCGTTTAAAAATAACAATAAATACAAGGCACAGGGAGGTAAAATTCACTGCACGTGATGTGCAAAGTGCGCAGAGTAAATCGAGTGGGCATTTAAATCCGTATGATGTCTAATAAATAAAGAAGATATAAGCACACCTGACACTAGGCCCAGACTTCAGACTTTGGCATGCTCACACGTGTGCGCCGTCAAATAAACTGTTCCATTCTGTCATTTTTGACGGGCTATACTTACTAACTAGTTCATAATAATGCTCAAGATGTCTCAGAAATAAAAAATATATTACATACCAGAAACGCTGTGGTGCTGTCGCAAGATTCAAAGTTTTTCACCCACTTCAATCCGCCTTAACACATCTAACTTTACATCCAAGGTAATTCCTTTATCCAAGGTAATAAGGGCCTCTTCCCAGACATCTTGACTTACTTTTTTTGGTGACGGTGACGAAAATAGTTTGGCAGGAATTTTAAATTTTTATTTCTTTGTTTGATGTAATCGGAAGTGAAGTGATACTGCATGCGGATTCCTGGAGGGTTTTGACGTGGCCTTCAGTGAGGGAAAGCTACAGGTCTCTCCTTCTATGCCAACTTAGCTCTTACACGAGTTTCGATCTTGTATAGAAAATAAAGAAAGAATTGGTTCCCATATTTATACGTTACGTTATAGCAAAGTTTCCAATATTGAGTCACCATATAACGAGGGATGTATGTATCAAACACCCAGATGATGCCTGTGCCTTCCCCCATTGCTGTCATTGCTGCTCATGCATCCTCCGCCATGCCCACATCAGTGAATTTAAGTTGGTAAACTGATTGATGTGGTGCAGATGTAGTGCAGACTTGGTCGGCCAAATGGCCTCCTCCCACGTCAAAGTTCCTTGTCAGCAGTCTACTGACAAAATATTTCGGCCTGAATTTATGAAAGGCGTTTAAGAAGCGTTTACACATCAGTGATAGACAAGTAAAAATTTGAGAATTTTCGAATAGCATAGGCATTTTGTGTTAAAAGTGATTAAACAAGTTTTTTAGGATAATTCGAGGGTGCTGAATTCAAAAATGCTGTTTAACCGGTTCAATTTTGGAGTCTTAACCTTCAAATTGTAAAAAACAAAATGCCCGCCATTTTCAGCATATTTTTTGCCATAACTTGAATTTTAAGCAACATAGAAGGCTCAAAACAGTGGCAATACCCATGTTTGTGATACTGAGGATTCCAAATTTACTGTTACCTAAGTTGTAACTAGTTTGGTTTCGCCGCCATGTTGAATTCCAAGATGGCCGCCATATTTTTGGTAATTTCTGGGGTGTATTTTTTCACTGGTCATCACATCACTTTCACTGGTCAAATGCACTTTTAATTTCTTTAGAACAAAAAAAATGATATTAAATCATTTCTAAAGTGCATTTAAAAAGGGGTAAAGTTCCAAAATGGCTGCCTTTTAGTAATTATACTTTATAAATACCGTATAGCTCAATATTGGCATTCTCAAATGTTTACCTGTCTATCTTAGTCTGTTCTGTTTCTGCATTCTAGTTGTCTGTTGTATGCACATGCACATCCTCCTGTGCATGTTAGCCCAGCTTTTCTGCAGCTGCAACGGCCATTGATACATCCTTTGGTACATCCGCATGTTACTATCTCGCGACACGCCTTAGGAATTGGAGATAGTGTCATCAACTTCGGCACCAAGTTCCCATCGATGTATGTCCATCCCATGCCTGTTACTTGGGAGAGTACTGGAGTGGCGATGGTTGTGTGCTTCCAAATAAAAGCCTGGTAATGTGCACGCCTTATGTGTAGTCTCACTGCATCTGATGTTGGTGGCAGAGTCTCCTGTGGACAACCCTTAAAGAGTATTACACGTGCCTTGTCGCATCTGTCCACATCATCGGGTACCTTGTAAAGACGGCATATGAACTTTTCTGCATCGTTGATTACTTCTTCAGTGATATCTTCTGTGCCTAGATCTGTCAACAATTGGCTGTGTGTTTGAAACACCTTCCAGGCTGTATTTTTGCCGTGGCCAGCAAGCTGTGACACACTGTCACAACCAGTAATTGCATGGAATGGCAGCAACGCTTCCACTTGGCAAGGTGGCAGTTTCTGGTGGAGTTTGTGGATGGGAATGTATTTTGGCTTCTTAAGAGTTCCTGCCTTCATCCACAGCTGAGTGCATGGCATCTTATCAAAATGAGCAGCTAACAAGACCAGCACGTCAGTGTCATGCACTAAAACCACCACTGTTTCAGCATTTGTGTCGACGCAATGAAGAACAAGTCGTGTGTCCGCCTCCTCATGGTTGGCCTGTAGGGATGATGTGTCCATCTCTGGATCTGAAGATTTCACGTCTGTGATCTGTGCAAATCCTCCAGCCACTACAAGTGTTGTGGGTGCAATAGACACCGCATTTGTCATGAGCTGCTGAGAAAGAAACTCTGCTAGATTTGCCTTATTCTCGCCAAGTGAGAGAAAGTTGGTCCATTTGTCTGGTAGAGGAACGTTTTGGTTTTCTATTACCCGACGTATTGGTCGAGAGGCCCGGGTACGTTTCATTCTGGTTCCAGTCTTGATGGAATCCTGCTGGTATCGGTCGAAAGTTACGTCAACTCTCTCAAATTTTTTCCCCATGGCAAACACTGAATTCACAAACGCATCAGCATATTCACCAAATGTGGTTATTCCGCTGGGCTTTCCAAGAGCCATCACCAGTGCTTGACCATCAATTACTAAGCAAGTACTTCCAGTTAATGTCACTTGTTCTGGGGTTGAGACATCTTGAATCAACTCATTTTCCAGTCGAGATTTACCGCTACTGCCTGTATGTAGACTCCCATTCATGGCAGCAAGTGAAATTGGCACAGGCAAAAGCTCATGCTGCAGAATCAGGTCCAGGTTTATCACACGCCCTGCTTTGGAAGCTGTCACAAGTCGCTGTAGAATGTTTCTATCTGCCTTAATGGTCGTTTCTTTGCCTTTGCTTTCTTTGCAGTCTACAGCATACAGAGACGAGAAAGTCTGTGCTTTGTTCCTATGTAAAGCGGCATTGAAATTGATATGACATGTGCCATCAGGAGGCTGAAGAAGGCGCTGATCAACAAACTCATCCAGCTGCACCTGTCCAAGTTTTTCTGCATTAAGCAAAGAATGTTGAATGCTCTCCGATGCCAAATCCTTGGTAGCAATATTCTGCAGTACAGAAGATGACATTCCCTCGCCGAATACATCGAATCGTCGGAAAGCTGAGACGACTTTCTCCTCATCAAGGTTGTCACGCCCTTTCCTGGAAGGTGTAAGTTCGTTGTACACATACTCACTTTCCTCCCCTTCGATCATCAGCATTTGTCTAGTTTTACTCGATATGCAAGTTCTCAAGTTATATGATAGTGCCCATCTGCCTAATGCAGAGATACTTCTTGTGATGCCCACAATGCCACCGCTCTTCTTTCCAGTGCCATTCAGCCATTCTTGGCTATGATCAGGTGATACTTGATTGAATCCTCAGTATCACAAACATGGGTATTGCCACTATTTTGAGCCTTCTATGTTGCTTAAAATTCAAGTTATGGCAAAAAATATGCTGAAAATGGCGGGTGTAGTGAAATTATACTGAAGGTGAACCCGGGAGTGCTCGCTTATCCCTCTAAAAGGGGCGTCTATAAGACCTGGGACAACCGCGGCGCAAGGACACTCCAGCGACACTTACTGCGACATATAGTCCTGTAGTTTGAATGGTATGTACGCCCCTATATGCTGCGCTTGTTTTGCCTATTGATACTGTAATACTTCGATTGCCCATGTAATACTCCGATTCTGATGTCTATTGCATGAATGTATTTTACAGGATGTGACCACAGATCTAAATTATATTAAACCTACCCAAGGTACAAGTCGTGTCTGAGTTTGATTTTCACGACATTTAATATCATTTAAATCTACGAAATGGCTGAACCCAAGATGATTGCGGTACCGATTCTCGATGCCGACGCTCAAGCCGAGGAGTCGGGATCGGAGTTCACCCACTGGCTCAAAACGCTGGAGAATTACTTCGCCGCGCATGAAACGGAGCCCACCGCCGTGGCTAAGCTGTCCGTGTTACAGTCGAAAGTCCACCACCACGTTTACCGGTGCATTGCTCGATTTGAGACGTACGCCACGGCTCTGGCCGAGCTAAAGCGACTATACGTAAAGAAACGGAGCGCCGTGCACGGCCGGCATCAGCTCTCAGCGGCGACAACAACCATCGGAGTCGATCGATCGCTACGCGCAGGAGCTGCGTCACCTTCTGGCGGACTGCGCTCAGGAGGTACGGACCCACGAGCAAGTGCAAGATGACCTTCTCAGAGATTCTTTCGTCTCTGGAATTAGCTCTGGAGTCTTGAGGCTCCGACTCTTGGAGACCGCGGAGCTGACATTTACGGAGGCACTACGGCTGGCTCACGTCTTTACAGATGCCGTGAACAATCCACCGCTTATGACCACCCACGAGTCGTGGCAGGGACTTCTCAACTCGCGCGACCGGAGAGGGTTACCGCCGAGGATATGGGGGAGGACTCGACCACGGCCGAGTCTCTGGGTGCTCCTGAAGCGGACTCCACTTCCGGCCTAACTGGTGCTACCGCTGCCCAGCCACGGCCTGACCGGTACGCGAAGTGTACCGGTCAGGGTCTTGGGTCTTTTTCGAAGCTGCTCCATGCGCTCACGCTCTCGAAGCTAAGTGATCTATCACAATCGTGTTTTTGTCGAGACTGTATCTATCTTTCGGTGTGTGTACCTATAGCGTATCTTTTGGAAAATTTTCGGTGCTAATTTTTCGTACATGTATACACAATCGTCGGTTAATGGTATCGAGTATTCTGCGGCCTAGTACTCGTAGGCTTAGACTACCGTACCGTCTCCGACCTTGTGGTTTCGTTTTTCTCAGCGATTCGTCGAATGCGCTGAAATTATTTTTCGTTCTCTGTTTCGTACCAGTCGTTCACCCCGTACCTCCTTGTTTAATATCTGTACTCACAAAAAAAAAAAAAACCCCCCCCAAATTTTTTTTCCTTCCCAGGTCTTATTCTTTTATTTGTTGTTCTTTTTGTTCGTTCGTTCTTCGTTCGCGATCACGCGGTTAGAAATGTATAATCTCTCCCCTGAACAACTATTTTCTCTCATATATTATAACACCCTTTTCTTCTTTTCCTACAAAAGGATGCTTTCGTCTTGCTCACCAAATCTATTCATTCCAAAAAATATATATAATACCATCTCTTACAGTTCCTCCTTTCGACATTCCCTAAAATATCCAGAACTCCACCCCTCCTCCAGTGTCCTCAAACGTATTTTTGACTCGAAGGTCTCAAACTCATTTTGCAAAAAATGTTCGTTTCCCATGAATCGTACACTTTTCAAAATCCAATCTCACCCCTCCCCTCCAAATCCTCCCCATCACCCATCCCTTTCAAATCTCCCCCCTTGCCCCTTCCCTCCCCTCCCTCCTAAACTCCCCCCACACCCATCCCCTCCGAGACTCTCCCTCGCTCCTCCCCTCCTAGACTCCCCTCTCACCCCTCCTCTTCAAAGCATCCTCCCTGCTTCTTCCCCCTTCCAACTTTCACCTTCATCTCCCCAAACCTCCTGCCTCGCTCTTCCCCCTCCTCAAATAACACCTCACTGTGCCTCACCCAATCTCCATCAAACCTTTTGTCCGCCCCATTCTTCCCTTTCTCCAAGCTATTCTGAAATCTCTGAAATCTGACGCACCTTCAACAGCTCTCCCTACCTCTTCCTCCTCTTCCACATCTTACCCTACCCCTCCCCCCCCCTGTTCTGGACCCGATGCTCCCCTTTCCTCTTCATTAACGGTATGGACCTCAAACATCCGGGGCCTTCGCTCAAACTTGACTGACCTCTCCATACAGGTTGCTTCTGACAAACCAGATGTGATCTGCTTAACAGAAACTTTCCTCCTTCATGATGTCTCTGATGCCTTGGTATCTCTCCCAGGTTACTCCCTCCTCCGGTATGATAGACCTGAGCCTCGTCCTGGAGGTGGGGTTGCTATCTTTATAAAAAACTCTTCCTCACTCGCCCTCCACTGCCCTCTCTCCACCTCACCCCCAGGAATACCTTTGGCTACGGCTTCCCCTTCGCTCCCACCTTTTGTTCATATGTGTGTTGTACCGTCCACCAAACAGCGATGACTCCATCTACATCTCACCGTCTGATATGGACCAACTTCTATCTACCCATCCCAACTCTCTCTTCCTCATATGTGGTGATTTCAATTGTCACCATGCCAGTTGGCTGGGTGTGGGTACCTCTCTCACCAGCCATGGCTCTTCAGCAAAGGACTTCTGCGACTCACTGGGACTGACACAATCTGTCAATTTCCCGACCCGGATCTCAGTCAACAGAGCATCTTCTCTTCTGGATTTGGTTATGACAAACTTCCCTGAAAATGTCTGCTGCTCTTCTTCTGCTCCAATCGGCTCATCTGATCATGTGCTTGTCAAAGTGGACATCTCTCTGACCATTCTCAGAGAGCCTCCTCAGCGTCGACGAGTCTGGCATTTCACTCAGGCCAACTGGCACGGTCTTCAAGCAGCCATCAATCATCTGGACTGGTCTCCCATCTCTACCGCCTCTGACATCAACTCATCCTGGGAATTCTTTCAAAGTAAATTGCTCTCTCTCATGCACAGATTTATACCATCTCGTCTTCAGTTGTCATACCATTCCTCCCGTCCATGGTACACGGAATCTTGTGGTGAGGCTGTTGCCCTGAAACAACTTGTTCGTCTCCTGGAAAGCAAATCCAACGGAAGGAAATCTCATTTCCTTTCACAAAGCCCGAAACAAGTGTGTGTCCACCCTCAGGAGAGCCAGGAAATAATATCTCACCATTCTCAAGACCGAACTCTCTTATCTGTCTCCCTCTTCCAAATCCTGGTGGCGTCTGGTCAAATCTGTTTCTGGTGTTTGTTCCCCCTCCATCCCCTCCCTCACCTCAAACGGCTTAACGGCCGACTCCGCACGTGAAAAAGCTGAATGCCTCAACTCTGTGTTTGCCTCTAAATCTTGTGTCCCAAACCCATCCCTCTCTGTACCCACCGTACCCAGTCGTACCCAGCTGCTCCTGGACTCTGCGTCCTTTCCTCCTGACAAGGTGGAAAAGTTTGTCAACCCTCGACTCTGATTCTGCAACTGGTCCTGACGGCATCAGCCCACGGGTCCTAAAATCATGTTCTTCTGCTCTTTCACTCCCTCTTTCTGTTCTCTTCACCCTCTTTTGCTCAAGGTCATCTGCCATCTGCTTGGAAATCAGCCAACATCACCGGTTTGCACAAAAAAGGTGCAAAAACAGATCCCAGCAACTACAGACCAATCAGCCTTCTCCCAATTATCAGCAAAGTCATGGAATCCATCATTGCTTCAGATATTAAATCTTTCCTCTTCTCCAATGGCTTGATCTCTGATCATCAATTTGGTTTCAGACCTGGTCACTCTACTCTGGACATGCTGCTTCTGCTTTCTCAACAATGGATGGAGGTCCTCAACACCAAACAGGAAATTAGAGCTGTCTCCCTTGACATTTCACGTGCCTTCGATACGGTCTGGCACCCTGCTCTGCTCACCAAACTCTCCTCCTTCGGTATCCATGGAAATCTCCACGCATGGCTGGCGGACCTCCTCTCTGGTCGTAGTCAACGTGTGGCCCTGAATGGGTTTCTCTCATCTCCTCTTCCTGTTCAGGCTGGAGTTCCCCAAGGTAGTGTTCTGGGCCCTGTGCTTTTTCTGGTCTTCATCAATGATCTCTCTGACTCTCTTGAAAATCCTCTCTATCTCTTTGCTGACGACTCTACTCTGTCGCTCCATTCCTCATCCCTCAGATCGGCAGTCTGCAGCCTCCTCACTCTCTGCAGACCTGGACAAAATCACAGACTGGTCAAACAAGTGGAACATGTCTTTCAATCCTGACAAATCTCACACTCTTACAATGTCTCTCCGAAAGGACCGACTGGACAACCCTCCCATCTACTTTCTCAACAATCCTCTCCAAGAAGTTCTGTCGCTCAAGCTTTTGGGTCTCACTATCTGCCATGATCTTTCTTGGGAAAACCACATTTCCAAGCTGGCCTCCAAAGCCAGTCGCCGACTGGGCATCCTCCGTCGTGCAAAGTCCTTCCTTGGCACACCTGAGCTCCTCACCACATACAAGGCTTTCATCCGCAGCTCAATGGAATACTGTTCCCCCCTCTGGGCTGTTGCTCCTGCCTCACACCTTGCTCGGCTTCACGCTGTTGAGGCCAAAGCTTTCAGAATCATTGGAATCTCCTGCGATGTAGTCAACACCGAGGGCCTTTCACTCACTCACCGCAGGCAGGTTGGTGGTCTTTGTCTTCTACCGACTCCTCTCCGGCCTTGCTCCCCCAGCTCTCTCTGTGCTCTGTCCCCCCAATATTCCTTCAGGTCGCACAAGATCTGCCTGCAACCCTCTTATGGTTAAACTGCCAAAGTCTAGGCTCTCTGCTCACCTTAACTCTTTTTCCCCTTTTCTCTCACCTCTGGAACAAACTCCCCCACTCCCTTCAATCCCACTCCTCCCTCCAGGTCTTTAAAACGGCTGTTCACCACCATCTCTTATCTTCCCCCATCGAAAACCTTGATCTTTTCTACCCCCGGTAATTCACCCCAGAGTCCTTGCAGTGTTCATATGTTTTATTCCTCTCCCACCTCCCCCCAAGTCCTCCCGATGTCCCTGCTCTCAAATGTTGTGTTTGTGTCCTTCCCCCTCTTCCCCCTCTCTTTTGTGTCCTTCCCCCTCTCTCCCCATCTTGTCTGCCGCTCCCCTTGTTTTTTGTGTTTTGTGCGTCGGTTTGTCTTTTTGTGTGATTAATGTTAGCTCTTTCACGAGCCTCGATCTTGTATACACAAAAAAAAAAAAAGTGTTATTTTTGTGGGAATCGGCAGCACCCCCGAGTAGAATGCCCGGCTCGGGAGGCAATATGCCATCTGTGCTCCACCAAGGGCCATTTCGCGAAGGTCTGCAAAAAGTCCGCACGACGTACGCGAGCCCGCGCGGCCTTGAATGGGCTTATCGCAGAGCCAACGGACGGCGCACCGAGCGGAGCGCCCCGCCCGGCCTCGATCAGCATCTCCCCTCCTCGCGGGCCCCTGGCTGCACGCTCGACCTTGATGGGGGACATCGGGCCGCCTAAACAACCGGCGCGACCATGACCTGCCGCGTCGCGATCGGCCTTGGCTGGCGTCCGGACGCCCACCTCAAACAAGCAACGCCGTACTGCTTTGGAAACTCCTCTGGATTCGCAGCGAACGCTGCGCGTGACTCGAGCGCCATCTGACGGCGGCTTTTACGAATTACACGCTATCGCACCAGCTCATGAAACGGTGGATGGCAGTGATCCTCTACGCGTGACTCGAGCGCCATCTGACGGCGGCTTTTACGAATTACACGCACTCACTCCTGCATATGAAACCGCAGATGGCAGTGAGCCAACTATGCGCTTGTCACGAGGATCCTCCACGGGCTACCCGAACGACCGGCAAACTGCAGCCGGCGTGGGAACGTCCTCTGACAGTGGTTTTTACGATTTACATGCTGCCAACTATGCCCCGGGCTGCCCGAACGACCGGAAAACTGCAGCCGGAGTGGGATCCACCCACGAGAGGCGAACTTCTCGCCCGGACGGCACAATACCTGCCGGGTCTTCCGGCCTTGCGCAGGCCATCATTCCGCTCAAGGTCGCGGGCGTTTTTGCGCAAGCTTTGATCGACACGGGGTCTACGGATAGTTTTATCGATCAACGACTAGTGCATAAACATGGGTGGCCGGTTCTCGGGACTACACGACGGATCTTCATGGCCTCCCAAGGACTTCGGCTGAGCACAAAAGGGGCATGTCGGCTGGAACTTGTGATAAAGGGCCGCACGTTCCCAGACGTGTATCTCATGGTATTACCTGCGTTATGTGCCGACGTTCTGTTAGGACACGATTTCCTTAAGCGACATGGACGTTTGGAAATGGACTTCGGTGGGCCGGACACGCTTGCTGTGTGCGCCCTCGCTCAGATGGACGTGGAGCCTCTCTCGCTGTTCCCCAACCTGACCACTGATTGTACCCCTGTAGCAGTAAAATCGCGGCGCTACTCTCGCGCAGACGCGCAATTCATTGCGGAAGAAACGGCCCAGCTCTTAAAGGACGGTATTATAGAACCCAGTCGGTCGCCGTGGTGGGCCCAAGTCTTAGTAGTGCGAAGTGAGGCCCATCGCCGAAGCATGGTAATCGACTACTCACAGACGATTAATCGTTTTACACAGCTGGATGCCTACCCCCTACCGGGGATGGATGCACTGGTACGCCAGGTGGCCCTGTACTCTGTTTACAGCACTCTCGATCTGCGTAGTGCATATCATCAGGTCCCCATCTCTAGGGCTGATCCGTCTATACAGCCTTTGAATCGGGTCAACGGTTGTACCAGTTCACTCGACTCCCTTTTGGGGTAACTAACGGGTTCTCTTGTTTTCAGAGGGCTAAGGATGACCTCGTTATGAAGGAGAACTTGACCGATGTCTTTGTCTATCTGGACAATCTGACGGTTTGTGGGTATGACCAGGGGCATCACGACGCTAATCTGAAACGCTTCCTCGAGGTCGCGCAGAAATATCGCCTAACCATGAATGAGGCTAAGTGTCGTTACTCTCTACGCACGGTAGATCTTCTGGGGTACACCGTGACCCATGGCTCTGTTTCTCCGGATAAGGAGCGTCTGCGACCTTTGCTCGATATGGCTCCGCCCTAGCGATCGGGCTTCACTGAAACGCGCTCTCGGGCTGTTCGCCCACTATTCGAAGTGGGTGCAAAATTTCTCCGTGAAGCTCCGCCCCCTCGTGGCCTGCGACACGTTCCCCATGGGCCCAGCCGCCATCGAGGGCCTTAAAGCCGACATCGCGGGCGCCGCTGTAGCGACAATTGACGAGAGTGCATCTTTCGTCTTGGAAAGTGATGCCTCGGATCATGCGATCGCGGCGACTCTCTCCCAAGGGGGACGCCCTGTGGCTTTCTTTTCGCGGACTCTCACCTCCGCTGAGCGGAGGCATTCGTCTGTTGAAAAGGAAGCATACGCGATCGTCGAATCGATTCGGCGATGGCGGCCGTACCTGCTCGGGTGGTGTTTCCAAATCGTCACGGACCAACAAAGCGTTGCATTCATGTACGACACCTTACATGCTCAACGCATTAAGAATGAGAAAATCACTCGCTGGCGTATCGAACTCGCAGACTTCTGCTACACCATCAAATACCGCCCGGGGAAGGATAACCTGGTCGCCGACGCCTTATCAAGGCCGGCCACTTGCGCGGGGGTTGTCACTTTGGAGGGGCTGCGCGCTTTACACGGCACTATGTGTCATCCCGGGGTAGCGCGTTTCGCGCATTTTGTGCGCAGTGGTAATCTGCCGTACTCGATTGAGGACATCCGCCGGATCTGCCGTGATTGCATCATCTGTGCGGAGCTCAAACCGCGTTTTTACATCCCTCCTATGGGGACGCTGGTTAGGGCTACTAGACCGTGGGAGCGTTTGGCGATGGACTTCAAGGGGCCGCTGCCGGTGTCGAGTAACTCTCGTTATCTGCTCACTATCGTTGATGAGTATTCGCGATTCCCCTTTGCTTATACGTGCGGGGATATGTCGGCTGCCACGGTTATACGGTGCCTACAGAATTTGTTTTCTATGTTTGGGTATCCGGCCTACGTGCATACCGATCGGGGTGCGGTGTTCCTGTCTCAGGAGGTGAGGGGCTATTTGCTCCAGAATAATGTCGCTTCGAGCTACACCACCCCGTACCGGCCCCAGGCGAATGGGCAGATCGAATGCTTTAATGGGATTATATGGAGGGCCGTCATGCTAAGCCTCAGGAGCCTCGGCCGGGGCCTCGATAAATGGGCGTGGTCGCTTCCTGCGGCTCTAAACTCGATCCGGGCTCTTAGTGCAGGCATTTTACGCAAAAAAAGGGGTCAACCTCACACTAATTGCAACAGAAGCAAACTCAACTGATTTGTGTATCCTCAATATGTCCTGAATGAGGGAAAAAAAAGTGTTAAGGAATTGCATGGGTGGAAAGTTTTGAAAAATGCATAAATATGATCCTACCCAAAAACCGATTTTTAGCCCTTTCTGCTAGATTTGTCTATGCTGTATTTTTTTCCTTGAAGCAAAAAAACATCTATATAATAATAGCGTCCGCTGATTGGACAGTCGAAGGCGACAGCAAGCCGTCCGCTGATTGGACAGTCGAAGGTGACAGCAAGCCGTCCGCTGATTGGACATTCGAAGGCGACAGCAAGCCGTCCACCGAGTGGACAATCCTGAGCATGCATTTGTGCCGGTGTCATCGATCGCGGTGTACGCTATACTAACCTCATCAGGTGGGTTTTCCATAATTTCCTCCAGCTATAATAGTTAGCTAGCTATTTATTACATTATGTTACATTGTACATATTCTGCTAACTAGTTTAAACACGCCGCGCACGCCACAACTACAGTGCTCTTTTCTGAGTTATGAACCTTCTAACATCCTCTGCACATCCCTGACTAGGATCCAGTTCCAAACATGCACGTTTTCAACCGTGCGTATTTTTTTTCCACTTTCAGGAAATGGAGGCATATGAACAGTGTGTCATTTGCAAGCAGTCTGTGGACGGAGGAGGGTCGTCAGTATCAACACTTGGAGAGAAGGGAAGTTCATCTATCAACCAGGCCAGTAAAAAAAGGGGAGACAATATTCATGCTGTACCTGGTGATAAGATACACAAAGACTGTCGCTGGACATACATTAATCCACAACAGATAGCCAAGGACACCAGGCAACAAGAGTCAAACAAGTACAAGCAGTGAGAGTCCTACACTAAGATCGACTACAGGGAGGTTCTCTTACAGTACTGATTGCCTGTTTTGTGGCACACCAGCTCAGTTTGGAAAAAAGAGAAAGAAGCCAAGTGAAGTCAGTCAGTGTTTTCCAAGTCAGGACAATTGAATTCAAGGACACGCTTTTGGCAACATGTCGTGCACGAGGTGATGACTGGTCAGAGACTGTGAAGGCATGGATTCTGCATGTGCATGACCTACATGCAGCAGATGCAGTCTACCACCAGACTTGCAGTGTGAATTTTCGCACATACAAGCAGATACCAGTAGCGTATCAGACAAACACAGAAGACTCCAAGAGGAGGAAGGCTGGTCGGCCTGTCGTTGATGAGAGGACAGCAGCATTCTTGGAGGTTGTGAAGTATATAGAAGAAAATGATGACGAGCAGATCACCATAAATGATCTAATTGACCTCATGCAGCAGAAGCTTGCACACAGTGAACATGAACCATACGGTTACACCCATATGAAGAGGAGTCTGCAAAAACACTTCGGTGAGAAGATAATATACACCAAGATCAATGGGAAACCAAACGTGGTTACCATCAGGACAACAGCCAGGGTGGTGCTGCAAGACTACTATGAGACACAGCAGAAACAAACAAACACAGAAGATCAAGAGAAGATCAAGCTTGTGCAGGCAGCTGCAAAGCTCATCAAACAAGATATCAAAGACATTGGGTTATCCTATGAGTCTTACCCAGCTCTTGATGACATAGAATCGCAAGAGGCTGGCGTCAGATTTCTTCCAGATACTCTTCGCGTGCTCCTGGAAGAACTATTTGCCGGGACCAAAACTCAAGCCAAAGTGGCGGCAATTGGACAAGCAATGATGCAGGCAACTAGACCAAGAGTCATGTTAGCACCGCTTCAGTTTGGGGTGGGCGTGCAACTATATCACCACTTTGCATCGCGGTTCCTCATTGATACTCTTCATCACCTTGGGTTTTGTTGCGCATACCAGGAGGTGCACCAGTTTGAACGAAATGCAGCCAAATTCCATGGAACAAACATTCCTGACCTATCGACAGAGTTTGTCCAATATGTAGCTGACAATGTCGACCATAACATCCGCACGCTTGATGGCCTTGGTACATTCCATGGTATAGGAATGATTGCAGCCATAACCCCTGGAATTAGATCAAGGCAGCCAATCCCCAGGATCAAGGCTACTTCCTTGGATGTGGCAATGGTTGGAAGGGTACAAGTACGGTACCACAAAGACGAAAGGCACAATTTGATGGCACTGACCTACCAGAAGCTTGTCAACCTTCAGGTCCAGAACAGCTGTGAAAATCTTGATGTCCTGTGGAAAGCATCTGTCCTCTTTGGGTCTCCCAGACCTGCATGGTCAGGAATGATGCAGTTCGTGCATTATGGGGACCACCCTGGCAAAGCAACTGTTATGCTTCTGCCGATGATCGATCTGAATCCCAGTGATAGCACATGCATATTCTCGACCCTAACATTTGTTAGTGAGCATGCACGATGCCACAATGTCACCCCAATAATCACGTTTGATCAGCCACTCTGATGGAAGGCTCTCATGATTATCAACTCTGAGCCAATGGAAAGTGATCTGAGACGAATAGTCTTGCGTTTGGGTGGCTTCCATGCAGAAATGAGCTTCCTCGGTTGCATCGGACACTTGATGGCCTCATCTGGGCTACAAGAACTGCTGGAGTTGATCTATGCCCCAAATGCAGTAATCCACATGTGTGGCAAAGCTGTTGCGCGAGCAGTTCGTGCACACTCAATTGTTGATGCAGCCCTCAATGCACTGATGCTATCAAACGTGTTCGATTTCCATCTACCACAGCAATCTGGAACTCCAGACAACAGTAAGGATGGAGAGTCAGTCAGCCGAAGCAGCTGCAGCTGCAAGGCCACCGGATCATCAGATAACAGATGGAAGCAGAGATGCGGACCTGGAGGGAGCTTATAAGATCTATGAGAAGCTGATAAATGGGGCTATATCTGCTGAAGAAGTTTGTCAGTCTGAAGTTCTAGTGAGAATCAAAGACCGCCTTCAAAAGCACATCGAGTCCACCAAGAAGTCCTCTAGAACTTCAGCTCTCTGGGTTCAGTACATGGACATGCTGGACATCCTACGAAAATACATCAGAGCAGAACGCACTGGAAACTGGGCCTTACATCTGCAGGCTATCCAGGACATGCTACCCTATCTGGCAGCATCAGGACACAATCTTTACTCCAAATCTGCCAGGGTGTACCTTCAGCAGATGCACAACCTCAAGACTGAACACCCAGAAGTCCAACAACGTTTCGAGGAAGGGTTCCACGTGATTCAGCAAAGCGATCGCCTATGGGCAGGTCTCTCACCTGACCTGGTCATTGAGCAGGTTCTGATGAGAAGTTTAAAAACCAGTGGTGGGCTCACACGAGGGCGAGGGATGACGGAGCAACAGCGTCTGTTGTGGCTATCGATGCCCGCCTGTGCAGAAGTAAACCAGGCAATGGAGGGACTCACGGGGGTCAACTACAACACTGGAGAGCAGAACAAAGACATGACCAAAGCAAGGCAATCCCGTGACTGGAAGGACACACTGACAGTTCTCAGTTATCTACAGGAGCACAATCCATTCAGCAATGACCCTAGTTTCCGGAATATTGCCACTGGGGAGAATGCCCTTTCCACCGTCAACGTTGATACAGCACAGTCCGTTGGCACTGCGATACTGAAGTCCATGGATGGACTAACACCTGCTGAGTTCACCTTCAAGAGGAAGGATCAAGCTGTCACTCTCGGCATGAAGTCTTCTGTAAGGATCGATGGAGATCAAATTCAAGTTGATCCACAGCTTCTCTTCCAGAGACTGGTCATAGTGGCACAGAACAGTGATGAACTTGAGTCAGCCCTCAAATATGAGCTATGTAGCTATCCCCCAGCCCTATTTGATTCCTCTCTACTGCTTCGAGAAGCAAAGAAGCCAGCCCTCGCCGACGCCATCTGGGGTCTTATCGGGCCTCATGTTCCAGCAGATAATGTAGTTGATGGCTGCCAGTATGTCTTGGATGGTGGAGCACTTCTTCAACGCATCCCATGGTCCCATGGATCTACTTATAAAGACATATGCCACCAGTATACGGAGTATGTAACGAAGAAGTATGGCAAGGCTGTAGTGGTGTTTGATTGGTATGAAAGTAACAACACAAAGGACATGACACACCACAGATGGTCAAAAGGGAAGATTGGTGCCACTGTGACATTTACAGCCGACATGATTGTCACAATGCAGAAGGAACAGTTCCTGGCCAACAGGCAGAACAAGCAGCAATTTCTTTCCATGTTAAGTGAAGAACTGCAGAAGGCAAACTGAGACATACCATGCCTCAGGAGATGCTGACCTGCTGATTGTGCAGAAAGCTGTGCAGTGTGCTACCACCAACAATACTGTGCTAATGGGGGATGATAGACCTCTTAGTCCTTCTCTGCTACCATGCAAGCCTGGACTCCCATGACCTGTTCTTTTGTTCTGAGTCAAGGAAGACAACAAAGAAGCCTCGCATTTGGAACATCAAGGCTACAAAACAACTACTTGGCCCAGACATATGTAAGCACATCTTGTTCTTACATGCAGTTCTTGGATGTGACACTACATCTCGCCTCCACAGGATCGGGAAGGGAGCTTCCCTCAAGAAATTCAAAGAAAGCGACATATTCCGAGAGCAAGCCGAGGTGTTCTATGCACATTCAGCCTCTACAGATGATGTGGCAGAAGCAGGAGAGAAAGCGATAGTGATTCTCTACAATGGAACATCAACTGACACCCTGGACTCCCTCCGATATCATCGGTTCTGTGAGAAGGTGGCATCTAGCTCTACTTACGTTCAGCCACAGGTCTTACCACCAACATCAGGAGCAGCAAAGTTTCACAGCCTGCGTGTCTACTTGCAAGTACAAGAATGGAAGGGATCTACATCTGGTACATTTACATTTTACTGTGTGCCCTGATTGCTGCTATGTTTATTCTTGTATTTTAGTATATTAATTTCAGTTAATATATTAAGTTCAATTACTGTGATGTTCTGTGTATCTTGTGTATTATTTTCACTACCTTCTGTATCATTGCTGCTGTGACAAAACCAAATTCCCTGTCTTATCTTACAGATGGACCTCGTCCTACAGAGTGGGGATGGCAGAAGTGTGTCGAGGGGTTTGTGCCAGTTCAGACAACCCTACCCCCTGCTCCTGAAAAGCTTCTGCGGGTCATCAAGTGCAACTGCCAGGCTGACTGCAGCACCCCGAGATGCACATGCAAAAAGAACAATATCGAGTGCACTCCGGCATGTGGAAACTGCAGGGATCCAGCTGCACTAACTCAATACAGATGCCCTGTGACGACGATGATGACATTGTGTAGTGTTATATGTATTCTGTACACATATTTAATTGGTTCAATCGTTTGATCAACAGTTGATCAGTTATGTGATGATGTGATCACAATAAATTCTCATCACTGATACTCTGTATGTGTTTTTTTTGCTTCAAGGAAAAAAAATACAGCAGAGTCAAATTTAGCAGAAAGGGCTAAAAATCGGTTTTTGGGAAGGATCATATTTATGCATTTTTCAAAACTTTCCACCCATGCAATTCCTTAACACTTTTTTTTCCTCATTCAGGACATATTGAGGATACACAAATCAGTTGTTTGCTTCTGTTGCAATTAGTGTGAGGTCAAGTCACATTATTACTGGACTATCTCCTATGTACCGCCACCAACCAGACTCCTCGTGAAAGACTGTTCCACCACCCTAGAAGCTCGGGTAGTATCCAATCTTTACCCAGCTGGCTCGCTGAGCCGGGGCCGGCCTATCTCAAACGAGCGGTTCGCGCTAGCAAGTACGACCCCCTTGTTGATAAGGTGCGGGTACTCCAGGCTAATCCCGAGCATGCTCGTGTGATAACGGCTGACGGACACGAGTCTACTGTCTCCGTACGCCATCTCGCCCCTTGCGGGGACGACAGGGATATCGACGAACCAATCTACGAGTCTATGGACTCTACCGAAGCTTCCTCTATGGAACTACTGCCGTCGCTTCCGTCGTCGCCTACTCCCTTGCCTGATGGCCCTGGGGTGCCCCCTCCGACACCCACCTCCGGCAGCTATTCCGACGCGGGGGACTCCGGGCTTGGGGACGCCGTACCCGGTAGTCTCCGAACACGAACTGGCAGGGTAGTTCGCCGCCCCGACCGCTACGGGTGGACCGACTGACGTGGATTGACGTACCCCATTCGATTATTGCTGACGCTTGCTTGCGACCTGCCTAGCAGCAGTATAGTTTTAATGGCGGGGAGAATGTAGTGAAATTATACTGAAGGTGAACCCGGGAGTGCTCGCTTATCCCTCTAAAAGGGGCGTCTATAAGACCCGGGACAACCGCGGCGCAAGGACACTCCAGCGACACTTACTGCGACATATAGTCCTGTAGTTTGAATGGTATGTACGCCCCTATATGCTGCGCTTGTTTTGTTTTGCCTATTGATACTGTTATACTTCGATTGCCCATGTAATACTCCGATTCTGATGTCTCTTGCATGAATGTATTTTACAGGATGTGACCACAGATCTAAATGATATTAAACCTACCCAAGTGTCGTGGAAGTGGTTTGGGACTCAAGACTCCAATGATCGGAAACAGGTTTTACAAAAGGTCATGACTTTATTAACTAGTTGTTCACTTCATTCAAATACTAATAACTACCGTTAACTCAATGGACCAGATAACTCTATCCGCATAGTCCCTCTTTCTCAGCCGATGTTCCTCCGCAGCGCCGTACTCGTTCATTCCATCGGGCAGGGCTTCTGAGGACAAGTGTGTTGACTCAAAGTTTGCTCTGGTTTATATGGATAAATTGGAGTTAATCCCCTGTGCGCTAAAAGTTAATCCTCCGTGCGCTGAAGCTCCTTGGTCATCCACAATCGCCCTGCTGGCACCAACTCGCTCCCCTCCTGCTGTGAGTTCCATTTACACAGTAGGAGGGTGCTCTAGCCCAGGGCTGTACAGGAGGTGGACAATGGACTCCCAGCTTTAACAGAGCGAGATACATTCCTAACATTCTTACGACCACCTATTGGTTCACTCACCAATCTCATAACTAGTTACATAGTATAAAGATTTATTCTACCATACCAAGGTACAAGTCGTGTCTGAGTTTGATTTTCACGACAGCGGGCATTTTGTTTTTTACAATTTGAAGGTTAAGACTCCAAAATTGAACCGGTTAAACAGCATTTTTGAATTCAGCACCCTCGAATTATCCTAAAAAACTTGTTTAACCACTTTTAACACGAAATGCTTCCAACATTTTATATAAGCACAAATTCTCAAATTTTTACTTGTATATGAGAGCATGTTTAAGAGTACGTTTAAGGCCTTGAAGCGAGCATTAGGCAAAAATGGCGTAATTAGAAATGCAGATTTACTCTCATATACTTCCTGGCAATTTAAGTTAACTTGAGAATCACCATGAGGGTATGGAAGGAGTGGCAAAACGCACCAGATCTACATACATAATAAATAGAAACCCACTAATTAATTTTGTACTGTGGTATACAACCCAAACATAAAACATGATGGATGGTTCAATATAATAATCATCGATCAATTCAATCCACATTACCCAGAGTGGAATACATGTGGGAACCATAGCTCAGATACACATATTGCACACATTCACAGACTGTCTTTTCCATGATCAATGGTTGGAGGGATGGATGGATGGATGGATGAGGAGGAGGGATGGATAATCTCGAAGGAAGGATGGATGAGGGGAAGGAAGGATGGATGAGTGGGAGGGGAAAGAGGAATGGATCATCTCGAAGGAGGGAAGGATGAGTGTAAGGAGCGATGGATGAGTGGGAGGAGGGATGGAGGAGGGATGGAGAAGGAGAAAGAGGGATGGAGGAGGGGAAAAGGGGATAGATAATCTCGAAGGAAGGATGGATGAGGGGAAGGAGGGATGGATGAGTGGAAGGAGGTATGGATGAGTGGAAGGTGGGATGGATGAGTGGAAGGAGGAATGGATGAGGAGAAAGAGGGATGGATGAGGAGAAAGAGGGATGGATGAGGAGAAAGAGCGATGGAGGAGGAGAAAGAGGGATGGAGGAGGAGAAAGAGGGATGGAGGAGGAGAAAGAGGGATGGAGGAGGAGAAAGAGGGATGGAGGCGGAGAAAGAGGGATGGAGGCGGAGAAAGAGGGATGGAGGAGGACAAAGAGGGATGGAGGAGGACAAAGAGGGATGGAGGAGGACAAAGAGGGATGGAGGAGGACAAAGAGGGATGGAGGAGGAGAAAGAGGGATGGAGGAGGAGAAAGAGGGATGGAGGAGGAGAAAGTGGGATGGAGGAGGAGAAAGTGGGATGGAGGAGGAGAAAGAGGGATGGAGGAGGAGAAAGGGGTGGAGGAGGAGAAAGAGGGGTGGAGGAGGAGAAAGAGGGGTGGAGGAGGAGAAAGAGGGATGGAGGAGGAGAAAGAGGGGTGGAGGAGGAGAAAGAGGGATGGAGGAGGAGAAAGAGGGATGGAGGAGGAGAAAGAGGGATGGAGGAGGAGAAAGAGGGATGGAGGAGGAGAAAGAGGGATGGAGGAGGAGAAAGAGGGATGGAGGAGGAGAAAGAGGGATGGAGGAGGAGAAAGAGGGATGGAGGAGGAGAAAGAGGGATGGAGGAGGAGAAAGAGGGATGGAGGAGGAGAAAGAGGGATGGAGGAGGAGAAAGAGGGGTGGAGGAGGAGAAAGAGGGATGGAGGAGGAGAAAGAGGGATGGAGGAGGAGAAAGAGGGATGGAGGAGGAGAAAGAGGGATGGAGGAGGAGAAAGAGGGATGGAGGAGGAGAAAGAGGGATGGAGGAGGAGAAAGAGGGATGGAGGAGGAGAAAGAGGGATGAAGGAGGCGAAAGAGGGATGGAGGAGGAGAAAGAGGGATGGAGGAGGAGAAAGAGGGATGGAGGAGGAGAAAGAGGGATGGAGGAGGAGAAAGAGGGATGGAGGAGGAGAAAGAGGGATGGAGGAGGAGAAAGAGGGATGGAGGAGGAGAAAGAGGGATGGAGGAGGAGAAAGAGGGATGGAGGAGGAGAAAGAGGGATGGAGGAGGAGAAAGAGGGATGGAGGAGGAGAAAGAAGGATGGAGGAGGAGAAAGAGGGATGGAGGAGGAGAAAGAAGGATGGAGGAGGAGAAAGAAGGATGGAGGAGGAGAAAGAAGGATGGAGGAGGAGAAAGAGGGATGGAGGAGGAGAAAGAGGGATGGAGGAGGAGAAAGAGGGGTGGAGGAGGAGAAAGAGGGATGGAGGAGGAGAAAGAGGGGTGGAGGAGGAGAAAGAGGGGTGGAGGAGGAGAAAGAGGGGTGGAGGAGGAGAAAGAGGGATGGAGGAGGAGAAAGAGGGATGGAGGAGGAGAAAGAGGGATGGAGGAGGAGAAAGAGGGGTGGAGGAGGAGAAAGAGGGGTGGAGGAGGAGAAAGAGGGGTGGAGGAGGAGAAAGAGGGATGGAGGAGGAGAAAGAGGGATGGAGGAGGAGAAAGAGGGATGGAGGAGGAGAAAGAGGGATGGAGGAGGAGAAAGAGGGATGGAGGAGGAGAAAGAGGGATGGAGGAGGAGAAAGAGGGATGGAGGAGGAGAAAGAGGGATGGAGGAGGAGAAAGAGGGATGGAGGAGGAGAAAGAGGGATGGATAATCGAGAAGGAATCATTTCGTTGGTTGCTGAACCTAATACAAGATGACCTGGATCAAGCTCCGACGATTAGCAATGCGCTGAATGTCCTCCAACAATAATAATTGTCCGTGACCCATTGATTCTATCCAAGTGCATCATTTCAATTGGATGTTGTAGATATGGGCGGAGTTTCACAGGCCAATCAGCTGTTTAGACGCACACAACGAAACGGCTGTTTGGACATGCGTTTTGCTGTGTGCATACAAAGATGTTTTTGTCAGCCTTTAAGGGTTAATATCGCTGATCTCCATACTAACCACTGATACTACTGTCGTGGAAGTGTGTTTGGGACTCGAGACTCCAATGACCGGAAACAGGTTTACAAAAGATCAAGACTTTATTAACTACTAGTTCACTTGTTTCAATATAATAAGGAACTACAATACCATAACGAATTTAGTAATTCAAGTCGTTGGTTCTTCCTCATTGGCCGGTGCTCTCCTGGCGCTGCTTTCCCATTGCATACTCGTTCGTCCGTCGGGCAGATGTTCTCGTGGCAAGTCCTCCTGACTCAAAGTTTGCTCTTGCTTATATGGGCAAATTGGAGTTAATCCTCCGTGCGCTGAATGTTAATCCTCCGTGCGCTGAAGCTCCTTGGTCATCCACAACCGCCTCCCTGCTGGGGAGGTTCTTCACCCTCTTTGCATCCCGATGTCCAAAAACAAATAGTGCGGGCTTGGGAATGTGTGTTAGCCCGGGGTCGTAATAAAGGTGGACAAAAGGACTCCCAGCTTCGACAGAGCGAGATACATTCCTGACATTCTTACAACCACCTGCTAGTACCTGCTTCCAACCAATGAGTTATACTGAGTTACAATCAATGAGTTACATTTCCACAATTCCCTCATCTTTTTGTTTTTGTTTATATTAACCATTAATCTAAACATCAATAAAAGTAAACAATCAATCACTACAAGTAAACATCAATACAAGTATAAGTAAATAATCAATCACTACAAGTAAATATCAATACAAGTATAAGTAAATAATCAATCACTACAAGTAAATATCAATACAAGTATAAGTAAATATCAATACAAGTATAAGTAAATATCAATACAAGTACTCAAACCACAACTTTGGTAATTACATTCCCTTGGGCATACACCGTCATCCTGCAAGAATCACAAAACATTTCGTTGGTCATTGACTCCTTCCATATTGTTCAATCTATTGCATTTGCATCACAAATATCTTTTCAAAACAACACTTCACCATCACCAAGATACAACAATTTCACTTCATTTTCAAGTTTTGTAAAGCATCTGCAACATCTGGCAAAAACGTTTGCCTCCACACAAATGTTGACTCTTTGTTTGAAAGGAAGGGCTGATCACTTGTGTTTGAATCCAGGTATGAAACATTTTCTGTCTTCATAACACCTGCACTACTTCGTGTAGGATTTCGCTGTTGTGGTAACAGTGCGGAGTCATAGACTGACCCTGCTCTCCATGTAGCATTCTTGCCACTTTTGCTGTAAACCATAATAATTTCTGAACAAGGCCTTCGCCCAGTTGTAGTCGACTTGCCTCTTCCCTCATTATGAGTGGGCAGCAAGTATTGGTGTGACGTTGATTGGCCAGCAAGATGTGGAACAGGGATGCCGGATGCATCCACAATGATGTTGGGACCATGGTGTTCAGGTCATCCATGGTCCATACCATGAGCAACCAGCGGAATTGTGCACAGCTGTTGTGAAAAGGCACAGCCATTTGTTTGCAGCTCCATGCTGGCTCCCCGCAAGTTGGTGAAGTAATAACATATGTTCCCGCATTTCACAGAGGTTGCAGGTAAAATGTCGTTGTCCTGCAACTTCTGATGTGATGAATGTTCCAAGCCTTCGAACAAGAGTAAGTGATCGCCTTTCTTTCATATGTTGCAGTGTGATCCAGGCAGATGGTCACATAAATTTCCTTGGTGAAGGTAAGCATCCATCTCCAAGTTACACGGGAGAATGTCTTCATCATTCTTTGAGAAAGAGGGTGTATGCCACGATTAACTTCATTTTTTAGCCACAAATTTTCTTTCTTTCTTCTTCCCAATTCCGTTAGCAATCCCTCCAAAATGTGATCTCGTCTTATCCTTATGCTCAGTCATATCTGAATCTGCTTTCCGCACACACTGAATCAGATAGGGTACATCTTACCATGAAATCAGCATAATCATGTATATCTTCCGACAGTTTCACATTCAACAATTTGTTGTTTTTCCTTAACACAAAAAGTTATATTCATTTATATGCGTCACACAAATAATATTCAATCAGGTATGTATTTTATTACTAAACTAAGAATAGCATTGTATATGATTACAATCACAAACGGGAATACCTAATTCCCAACAACAATTTTCCCAAACCAACAAATTAAGCATAATGTATAATTACCATAATTCCTCTCCACTTTTTCTTTTCCCTCTTTTTTTTTTTTTTTTTTTTTTTTTTTTCCTAACAGTGTGTCACTCGTGGTGATATGAGTTCATTGATATTGTAATTGACACAACTCATAACATTGTCGTTATGCCATTATCTTAATTCTACTGTTTATGTCGCCATAAAAGTCTTCCTTTTTTGGTTCCACATTTCTTTCCTCATTTGTCACTTCATGTGTTATCATCGTGTTGTTGGTTACCTTATTCAAACACACCGTCACTAAGGCTTTCAAGCAAGCCACCACTAAAACAATTGCCAATATAACTACTAAACCAACAAACAAGTCTGCTACTCCTTGTATATATTCATATCTATGACATAGTTATATGTCGATGACATTTAACATTATATACCAAACTAACAAGCTTCCTAAAAGGTAAATAAAGAAAATCCCTTAATATGTAACATAATCAGATTATTTGTCTTACCCTGATCCCCCTATCTCCCGGGGTTGAACTAAATCCCCTGATCATGAGTGTAGTTGTGATACATTATCACTCATGTTGTATTAATATCAGTAGGTAATTGTATGTCATGTAGGCAAATAAATGTCACTATTCCAAGTAGGAATATCACATGTTGAAAATGTAATGTTTATCAATGCAAGGGGTGTTAAAATGTAATTCAAATGACTGTAAATCATGACTATCATTTTTCTACCACTGAATGTTCTGCTGGGCTGCTAGGTGCAGCCTCATTTTCTGTGGGATCGTCCACCTTAGCCCCATGTGCTTGCTTGCAATGAGAGGCATGAATCCAACTTTCTATTTTGGGTCCATATTTGTTTCTATTCTTATCAATCTCCTATGGTTTATCAATTCGTTCCAAGATACCGCAACCAAAGGTTTTAACCAAAGCTCTACCAAACTATTTCCAATTTGAACAAAAATGCCAGTGAAACAATGATTTGAAGGATTAACTTCAAGGGGTCAATAAATTTATTCTATAGCCAGATCTAATTTTCCCATCCAATAGTTTGCCTTGCCACATGTCATATTATAACACCTTAATAAACCTTCGAAAAAATGTTTCCCATCTCAACAAATTTCCTTTTTACAAATAGCCATGTGTAACTTACGTATTTAACTACAATTTCCTCTCAATTTGTTTGGCCTAACTGGCCGCAAAAGTGGCTGCCAGCATGCAGTACCGTTTTTTATCTACCAAGGAAGTGTTCCACACAAGACCTCTACCAAAATGTTGTTTGTAAAAACAAATCTGGGATTTCTGATTACATGGATGCACACTCTCAGGACATTTTCAGGCTGCTGTTAACAATCCACTACGATGACTTAATTCCTTTACCCACAATCAAATAATTAGTACAAATTGAGGATATTATCCTTATCACATTCTTTTATAGATTCATTATGTTGGATCTAATTTTTTCCAATAATTTTCCACTGCTGTAAGGCGGAACAATAGCTCTCATAAGTCTTAGTAATATCGTACTTAATTTGCCCAGCAGAGAATAATTTATTTACTATCCTTTCTCATCTGTTAACCAGTGACTTTGTTTAAACTCCAGAACTGAAAACCCACAATAGTTCAAACCAGCAAAATTTTCTTTACTCTTTTCCCATATCATCTATGCCTAAAACACATCCATACATACAGCACAATTTATATGCTGATAAAATTCAAGTTTATATATATAAAATCCATGAGCAGAGTATTCTGGGAAGTCAGTGTAAGACCTCTCCCAAATTTGGATGATTTTGTACTTCCTCATTTCCTTTTATGAAGCTCATATCCATAAATAGATGTTATTCTCATATACATTCTATCAAAAATGGAATCCCAAAATTACTCACAATTTTACTATTAATTAATGGCTGCTCATAACCCAGCACATCAAATTTTTATATTCCATTTCCCTTGACAAAAGAGATAATGCTCATAATCAAATTATATTTCTATTTTATTTTACGGATTCTCTGGATATTCAATCCCATCCACATATCCCAATCCCATCCACATATAACTATCCATTTCCAGACAGGCACACTGTCGGTGTCAACAATCTTGTAAGATTGATACACAAAAACACACACACACATGCATTATGCATATTTGTTTGCGTTGGAACCATTATTTACAGATCAGATGGGTGTCAATTTTATTTCAATTTCATAAAATTTGTCAATCAAATTCAAAATGCTTATAGACAAATAAACCAAAAGTCCATTCTTAGAAAACCCTTATGATGTCACATTGAAATTACCCTTTCTGCCTTCACAATAATCTATCCAAATTTTGACTACACACCCATTTGCATGTCAGTCGACCATTGACCTATCAATCGTGCGGAACAATAGTCCGAAATTCCCACCTGATCATCATGTGACTCTTGTTACTTGGTTTGCCAAAAATTGCAACGCAATTGTTCCAAACTTTGTAAATTTAAAATTGCTGTGCCCAAAATAGAAGATCCAATTTTGGCATTTGATCAATTAATTATTAATTTGTTAACAAGCAAAAATAAAAAATGAATCATTCTTGCTCTGAAAACTTTTCAGACACAAGAATCATCGACAGTTATTCATGTTTGTCCAGTAATCGAATCTGTTGAGGCCAATCATCATTTGGGATTTGCAGCAATGAAGGCCTAATCATTGTCTGAGGTATCGGTCAGCACTGGTACCCTTGATCTTGGTTTACCCTATTAACTTGTCTTCCTTTTGGTATACGGACATCCTCTTTTCCAATGTCCCATCCGTCCACATTTGAAACACCGGTTTCTGTCGTTGTCTGATCTGTGCACCTGTGCACTTGTATTGCTGGGCTGCATCTCTACATCCCTGAGTTGCCACTGCAATCTCTCGTTATCTCCTGAAACACGAAAAAATTCTCTGTACCGTCCTTTTTGGGGAGACAACTGGAAATCTGATGGGACAACTGTCACTTTCGTTCCTAATTTCGAGGGCAGTTGTGCATTTGTCTCCTCCACTGTATCCTGTATCCTTTTTATTTTAAGTTCTAGATCCGTTATCCGTTCTTGCTGTTCCCGTTGTCTGGATTCACCATCCCAAAGATGGAATGCAAGCCAGTCTACCGTTAGATTCTGTCTCTTCCTGGCTTTCAATCTTTGTTCCAATCTTTCCAATCGACTTCGCTCGAATGTACCATCTCTTGGAAACTCCTCATCATGTCCCTTTGTCCACAAATACCAATTCTCGACCTGTCTTATAGCTTCGGCACCATAACGGTCGTACATATGATGTGTACAAGTACCTTTTTGTGGAATTTCTGGTTGTCCTTGTGTATTCTTGCAGGCTCCATTTCCCATTCTGCCTTTTATCAAAGTAGCGTTGGATGTGTTGTAGCTTGTTCCAGGTTCCTCTAAAGCTTCACTCGTACCTCCAGGAAGGATCTCTCCACCTGTTCACACGGTGATTTCCAGAGAATCTCCCTCAGCTGTGGCTTTTGCACAATCCAATCTCACAGATCAGTATTTGCAGATGAGCCGGAGGGTCAGTATGAAATGGGTGAATCCTCAGGTGTCCGCTCTGTTTGACGGGGAAATCACACAATGGTAACCGCACATATATATCTGTATATAAACTCACCACCTTGCTCAATTTTCCCAGGTTGTCTCCACATTGATAATATCTCGCAAATATATCAAAGCTTCTTTCTTGAGACCGCATTTTCATCAATCAAACAATCAATATATTCAATTCAATTTATTCAGTTCAATTTATGCAATTAAATTCAATCAATTAGATTCAATCAATTAACAATTCAATCAATTATTCAATTTCAATTAATTCATCAATATTCATCAATAAATCAAATTAATCATTTTGAATGACTCCTTGCATAAGCCCTTTCCCCAATGATGTCAGGACAGGTCCATCCATTGACTGAGATCGACTCATCGGTCGTCACCTCTGGTTCGTACCTCATGTCAATTGATGAATCACCGTCCTGTCCTAGGGTCATATCTGACATATTTCCCCATTTTGCCTGGTCTCCACAAATTTTCTTTGCAACCACTAAAGGCAACTCATCCTTCATTCGTGAGACAGCCAAAATGGATGGCAGATATTAAAGTTCATTGGAAAAAATATCTCATCATTTTTTTTTTTCTTTAATAGTACCCAAAATCTCTTGGCAATTTAAATTTCGTAAAACTACTGAAATAAGACTGTAAAATTCCTTCAATCATGCTAAATTTTGAAGCTCCATTGCTTGTAACACCCAATTTATCCCATAGGGCTTGAAAGTTCTTTCCCAAGTTCATGCAATCATTCTGCATTTGAACCCTATGATATCATTCATAATAATCATCATGATTTTATAGTCATGGTCATATCATAATCATCTATTTAAAACGAACATTTCCTTTATCACCACAATTATGTGGTATAATCAACAATAGAATAAAACTGTACATAGCAACAGGCTACCTCATGGCCACTCAGTATACCTATTGACAATAAGTCATAACAATATCGAATAATCATTGAACAATTCAAAAATCGCTTCCACTGCTCCAGCCGCAGCATTCGTCATTTTGTTTGCTCATCCGCATGACCAAAACGAAATAAAGGGAGCTCAACCATTACACAGCGCTTTTAATGGCGCATGCCATAGAAACTCAACGCAATTTCGACTCAGCCAGAAAACGAGCAAATTTTGCAGGATGTTAACTGGAATTAGTCGTGAAAATATATCCAAAATACACAAAAAATACACATCCACAAATAAACAACAAACCCAAACAAACCCAAGGTCGACCCTCTTACACAGTAAATTACATCATTTCAGCATCGTATTGATTGCTGAAATATTCCAGGGTTTATACATACCTTAAAAGAGGTATGCGTGGTGTTGCCCCCTCCCACGTTTATTCCAGGGTTTATACACACCTTAAAAGAGGTATGCGTGGTGTTGCCCCCTCCCACTTTTAATTCCTCATTAAATTACTTATTAAATTACTTATTAAATTACTTATTAAATTACTCATTAAATTACTCATTAAATTATTCGTTAAATTACTCATTAAATTACTCATTAAATTACTCATTAACTTATTCGTTAAATTACTCATTAAATTACTCATTAACTTAACTTACATAGTTTCAGCATTGTATTGATTGCTGAAATATTCCAGGGTTTATACACACCTTAAAAGAGGTATGCGTGGTGTTGCCCCCTCCCACTTTTAATTACTCATTACATCGTTTCCATTAAAAAAAACATCGCTTCTACTGCTCCAGCCGCAGCATTTGTCACTTTGTTTGCTCATCCGCATGACCAAACCGAAATAAAAGGAGCTCAACCATTACACAGCGCTTTTAATGGCGCATGCCATAGAAACTCAACGCAATTTCGACTCGGCCAGCAAACGAGCAAATTTTGCAGGATGTTAACTGGAATTAGTCGTGAAAATATATCCAAAATACACAAGAAATACACAAAAATACACTCCCACACAAATAAACAACATTTATTCCGTTCAACAGAACAAACATTTCCTCTATCATGACACGCATGTCTTCAAAATTATATGACCAAGAGAAAAAGTAAAATTAATTAAAACTGCGGGCAGTGATGATCCGGGGACCATACCGCTCCATCCTGATTGGACGAGTGCGTGCTAGAGTCGTTAACGACAGTCCAGATCCGATTGTTCAAAATTTCAACTCAATCGATCGAAAAATGAACGCAGGGATGCATTTTAAAGGTGTGGTGTTACTAACTGAGTTGCCACGAATATGGCCACGAAATTGCCAATATGGCCATCACAAAATATTTTCCTTAATCAATTGGCTCATAGCATAACCAATCTGCAAGTATTTCATCCGAAGATGTATCTCTCAGGAATTTTAATTAAATAAGTCATTTATAAATCAACGAGTTAATTTATTAAATGATTAATCAATAAATCAATATTTTCCTTGACAGCCACATCACTTGGTCAGTGTCATGTCCAAATATCAGCTTCCTTACTCAAAAGGTGCCTGAGTTAATGTAATGTAATTACTGTAATAAGATTACTGCAATTACTGTAATGATTACTGTAATTACTGTAATTACCGGAACTGTAATTACTGTAATTACCTCAGGTAATTACTGTAATGTAATTACTGTAATGTAATAAGAAATGTAATTAATTAAATAAGTACTTCATTAATCGTTAATAATGAAATAATTCCTGAATTCTCATTCGATTCACTTGACATTCGAATGTCCCCAAAACGTTGGAGCAAAACGTTGCAACAACGAAAGTGAAACGTTGTGGCGACGTTGTGGAAACGTTAGCAAAACCCAACATTTCAACAACAAGTTCCAACAACAAGTTCCAACAGCAAGTTCCAACAACAAGTTCCAACAACAAGTTCCAACAACAAGTTCCAACAGCAAGTTCCAACAAGTTCCCACAACAAGTTCCAACAGCAAGTTCCAACAACAAGTTCCAACAACAAGTTCCAACAGGTTCCAACAGCAAGTTCCAACAACAAGTTCCAACAAGTTCCAACAACAAGTTCCAACAGCAAGTTCCAACAAGTTCCCACAACAAGTTCCAACAGCAAGTTCCAACAACAAGTTCCAACAACAAGTTCCAACAGGTTCCAACAGCAAGTTCCAACAACAAGTTCCAACAAGTTCCAACAGCAAGTTCCAACAGCAAGTTCCAACAACAAGTTCCAACAAGTTCCAACAACAAGTTCCAACAGCAAGTTCCAACAACAAGTTCCAACAACAAGTTCCAACAGCAAGTTCCAACAAGTTACCACAACAAGTTCCAACAGCAAGTTCCAACAACAAGTTCCAACAACAAGTTCCAACAACAAGTTCCAACAGCAAGTTCCAACAACAAGTTCCAACAACAAGTTCCAACAACAAGTTCCAACAGCAAGTTCCAACAAGTTCCCACAACAAGTTCCAACAGCAAGTTCCAACAACAAGTTCCAACAACAAGTTCCAACAGGTTCCAACAGCAAGTTCCAACAACAAGTTCCAACAAGTTCCAACAGCAAGTTCCAACAGCAAGTTCCAACAACAAGTTCCAACAAGTTCCAACAACAAGTTCCAACAGCAAGTTCCAACAACAAGTTCCAACAACAAGTTCCAACAACAAGTTCCAACAACAAGTTCCAACAACAAGTTCCAACAACAAGTTTCACTTGCTATAGCAGCCCTTGTATGGGCTAAATGTAAAAAAGTATTAATCCCGTGTAATCCATCGGATTCTAAAGGTGTGTCTTTATCCTTCATCAAACTTCTCTTCTGCTTTTGTCGTTCCGCATGATCATATATCTGTGTATCATTTGCTGGTGTTGCGTTTTGTTCCCTCATTACCCCAAAATAATCCATACAACACAGAGTCCCCACTACCAGAGAACCCATTCCTAGGATAAATATCACCATTTTCAAGGAGTATCTGAAGTAGAAGTCTCTGGTTTCCCTTGATTGGTCGGCTTGTCTTGATACGGTGTTTCCCTTTGTCCCACCTGTATCCATCTGTAAAACATGTGTCTGACTATCATCTTTATCTCTGTTTGTCTCTATGTCTCTCTTTCTTTCTTTTTCTGTCTATCTCTCTCTGTCTGTCTCTCTTTCTCACTTTGTCTCACTCTGTCTATCTCTTTTTGTCTGTCTCTCTCTATGTGTCTGACTATCATTTTTATCTCTGTTTGTCTCTATGTCTCTCTTTCTTTCTTTTTTTCTGTCTATCTCTCTCTGTCTGTCTCTCTTTCTCACTTTGTCTCACTCAGTGTCTATCTCTTTTTGTCTGTCTCTCTCTATGTGTCTGACTCTGACTATCATCTTTATCTCTGTTTGTCTCTATGTCTCTCTTTCTTTCTTTTTCTGTCTATCTCTCTCTGTCTGTCTCTCTTTCTCACTTTGTCTCACTCTGTCTATCTCTTTTTGTCTGTCTCTCTCTATGTGTCTGACTCTGACTATCATCTTTATCTCTGTTTGTCTCTATGTCTCTCTTTCTTTCTTTTTCTGTCTATCTCTCTCTGTCTGTCTCTCTTTCTCACTTTGTCTCACTCTGTCTATCTCTTTTTGTCTGTCTCTCTCTATGTGTCTGACTCTGACTATCATCTTTATCTCTGTTTGTCTCTATGTCTCTCTTTCTTTCTTTTTCTGTCTATCTCTCTCTGTCTGTCTCTCTTTCTCACTTTGTCTCACTCTGTCTATCTCTTTTTGTCTGTCTCTCTCTATGTGTCTGACTCTGACTATCATCTTTATCTCTGTTTGTCTCTATGTCTCTCTTTCTTTCTTTTTCTGTCTTTCTCTCTCTGTCTGTCTCTCTTTCTCACTTTGTCTCACTCTGTCTATCTCTTTTTGTCTGTCTCTCTCTATGTGTCTAACTCTGACTATCATCTTTATCTCTGTTTGTCTCTATGTCTCTCTTTCTTTCTTTTTCTGTCTATCTCTCTCTGTCTGTCTCTCTTTCTCACTTTGTCTCACTCTGTCTATCTCTTTTTGTCTGTCTCTCTCTATGTGTCTGACTATCATCTTTATCTCTGTTTGTCTCTATGTCTCTCTTTCTTTCTTTTTCTGTCTATCTCTCTCTGTCTGTCTCTCTTTCTCACTTTGTCTCACTCTGTCTATCTCTTTTTGTCTGTCTCTCTCTATGTGTCTGACTATCATTTTTATCTCTGTTTGTCTCTATGTCTCTCTTTCTTTCTTTTTTCTGTCTATCTCTCTCTGTCTGTCTCTCTTTCTCACTTTGTCTCACTCTGTCTATCTCTTTTTGTCTGTCTCTCTCTATGTGTCTGACTCTGACTATCATCTTTATCTCTGTTTGTCTCTATGTCTCTCTTTCTTTCTTTTTCTGTCTATCTCTCTCTGTCTGTCTCTCTTTCTCACTTTGTCTCACTCTGTCTATCTCTTTTTGTCTGTCTCTCTCTATGTGTCTGACTATCATCTTTATCTCTGTTTGTCTCTATGTCTCTCTTTCTTTCTTTTTCTGTCTATCTCTCTCTGTCTGTCTCTCTTTCTCACTTTGTCTCACTCTGTCTATCTCTTTTTGTCTGTCTCTCTCTATGTGTCTGACTATCATCTTTATCTCTGTTTGTCTCTATGTCTCTCTTTCTTTCTTTTTCTGTCTATCTCTCTCTGTCTGTCTCTCTTTCTCACTTTGTCTCTTTGGTCCATTCGCAAAGCCAAAACGAACGACCACAGAACCCTCGCCATTAATATCTATTGTAAGCGTGCCAAATCAATAAGTATCAATTTTTCTATGAGCCTCGACCAGAGAGTGGTTGCTACTCACAAACACCATTTCCTGTAATTATCTCTCACTAGGGCATGCCCGTACTATATATATATCTAAAATTATATCCCCCGCCGAGCAAGTCGCTGGCTCCAAGTCGAGTGCTTTGAACAAAAAAAGAAGTACTCTTAACGGTGGTTTTTTATTCAACCGTGAAGCATGTCTCAAAGGCTTCTTGATGGACCTGGACAAAATTTGATGCAATTTTTTCCTCAATCGCCATCTTTCATCATAATTCTGGACCGGCATGAGGGGGGTTGTCTGTCATGAATTTATAGGCATGGCGGGAAAACTGAAAAAAAATTCTCTATTTAAAACGGGTGTACACGATTGTACACGTGTACGGACCTTACCGACCCGGCAAACAAATCGCCTCATGCACATCAGTGGTGCGTTTCTTCGTGGCGCGTGTCAGAAGAATTACACAGCGCAGGAAAAATACGTATTTACAGAAATCGTTAAAAAAAACTCGGATAATCGCTAAAATCGTTGTGGCCGGTGTACCATATTGGAAATATATATATATAAATATAATTCCGTTTCCCGGTTCCCTGTCGCTCGCCAAGCGCCGATCAAGTCAAGTGCTTCGAACAAGTGCAAAAAAAGTAGTACTTTATCCGTGTGCTGGTGGGTAAACGAGTGTACCGGCCTTACACGTCCTGGAAGCAGATCGTCCCATGGTGCACTCATGGCACGATCTTGCTCCTAGTTCATGGTAAGGCTTCTAATAACCAGCGTCGAACTGGCGCATCTATTTACACAGCGCAAAAATACGTTACACTCCTCGGATTATCGTTACGTTACCTATATCGTGGTATCGGTGCGTAGGGAAGTCCAACACCACCTCCTCCACCATGTATGTACAAAAACTAAACACAGGTTCGTATCATAATGGACAATCCCCAAGAAGCCATGCTTACCTTGGCGATGTCCACTCGATCCACGTACGGTAGCCACCAAGTTGTCGTGGAAGTGTGTTTGGGACTCGAGACTCCAATGACCGGAAACAGGTTTACAAAAGATCAAGACTTTATTAACTACTAGTTCACTTGTTTCAATATAATAAGGAACTACAATACCATAACGAATTTAGTAATTCAAGTCGTTGGTTCTTCCTCATTGGCCGGTGCTCTCCTGGCGCTGCTTTCCCATTGCATACTCGTTCGTCCGTCGGGCAGATGTTCTCGTGGCAAGTCCTCCTGACTCAAAGTTTGCTCTTGCTTATATGGGCAAATTGGAGTTAATCCTCCGTGCGCTGAATGTTAATCCTCCGTGCGCTGAAGCTCCTTGGTCATCCACAACCGCCTCCCTGCTGGGGAGGTTCTTCACCCTCTTTGCATCCCGATGTCCAAAAACAAATAGTGCGGGCTTGGGAATGTGTGTTAGCCCGGGGTCGTAATAAAGGTGGACAAAAGGACTCCCAGCTTCGACAGAGCGAGATACATTCCTGACATTCTTACAACCACCTGCTAGTACCTGCTTCCAACCAATGAGTTATACTGAGTTACAATCAATGAGTTACATTTCCACACTACACTAACTGGGTAAGGTGACTAACGTTAATTGGTCTGGTGGGCCCGAAGGCACCAGAAGTGCTCCATCCGCCATATTGCTACACCCACAACACAGAAAATCCCATTTGTGTAAATTCGAATACCTGCTTAAAGGTGCATATTTCCTCCAAAAATTCAACATTCCCACTTGATTTAATCCATTCCCGGGTTGAAAAAGGCATAAGCATTGTTATATTGTTTCTGAAATCAAAGGAGAAGAGGAATCACATTTCATCGGTATTAAGTGGCACTCACCTGAGTAACTAACTCCTTGTGGGGACTCATGGGACACCAAAGATGGCGGACACGTAACTTCAAAAAAATCTGCTTCCCCTCCTCTCCAGAAGGATAGAAATGAGGGATCAATACTCTTCAAAAGAAAAACGACTCCCGGAAATTGAAAGTAGTTTAGGAGTCGCGGAAAGCGAGAGAACGAGGCCATTTCGTAGGGTTCGAAGCTCGTTTATTCGTACAGAAATCTCCGGCACTCTGAACGCAAAGTCGCGAACGGAAGTGGGAAAGCTTTTATAAAGCCAAAACCCTCTTCGGAGGGCGTGGCTCCGACAACCGCGCGTGCGTCACGGCCAACAAACCAAAAGCCCCACAGGCTCCGTGCACGTGGATTATGACCAAACATAAGGTAACCGCGACATGCGAATAAGTTAACCGCGACATGCGAATAATGTAACCGCTACAGTAGCAAATTTTATTTTTTATTTATTTACATCAGCACTAAATGTTTATTTTCTGTAAATATATTAACCATTACTCATTGTTCACGTCTTTTCCCCCCTTAAATGTTTCTTCATTTCATTTCCATCCTTTTTTTCGTCTCCTACGATGACGACGCTCACATTTCCATCCAATAGCTATTGCTCATCCACTTTACGTCAGCAGTGAGGTAATTGGTGACGTCACCAACCGGTAAACCTATATATATTTTTTGACTTATTTTCACTTCTCCTCATTCTCCTCATTCCCCCCATGCATTATCTTCGCTCTCCTTCTCACCTTCGGCTTCTTCCTTCTCCCCCTCGTCTTTCTCCTCCTCGTCGTCTTTTTCTACCGATAACTAGATGGTATTCATTGAAGACTTACCCTGCGCAGTCAACTTGGTGCGAGCCAACTCTTCTGTTTTTGAAGTTTTTTTTTCTTTGATCCAATATGGCTGCCAGACCACGTGAGCGATGACATCATAAATTTATATTCTCTAATATAATTGTTGCATAGATCACGCTCAATAAATTTCAAACTGATCAGTTTCCTAAATTCCAACCCTGAAATTCCTTCGCTGAATCCTGCACCCTGGTGAGAAGTCTACACACTTGTTGTCCCTGTCGAATTATGACGTCATAATTATGGCACCAATGACGTCATCGTTAACAACATATATTCCCCATATGGAGTTCTTTGCAATGAGCCATGCTTCAATTTTTTCCATAGGGCGGTTTTGGAGATATAGAGGTGCAACGATTTTCGGTTTTTCCAAGATGGTGCCTGTACCACATGACATATGACGTCATGATTATCATTAAAATATTCCACAGGAGGAGGCGCCCCTATGGTGAAAATTTGTGTCAATCGGACCAGGGATTGCAGGGAAAAAAATTCATACTGATCGAATCAAGCGTTGTACTTGTTGAATTATAACGTCATAATTAAGGTGCCGATGACATCATCATTAACATATCTTATTCCCCAAGCGGAGTACTTGACAATGAGCCATGTTTCAATTTTTTCCATGAGCGGTTTCGGAGATATAGAGGTGCAACTTTTTCCGATTTTTCCAAGATGGCGCCTGTACCACGTCATCTATGACGTCATAATTATCATTAGAAAAATTTAACAGGAGGAGCCGCTCATATTCTGAAAATTTCGTGTCCATCGGACTAACAGTTGCAGAGGAATCTTTTTTTAATACTGATCAGATCAAGCTTTGTACTTGTCGAATTATGACGTCATAAGGAAGGCACCGATGACATCATCATCAACATATTGTTGTGGATATGAGGACTGTATATATTGTTTTTTTTGATTGTGTGCTGTATTATTATTATGGTTGTTGTTGTTGTGCTGTGCCTCCTGCCTCCGGGGCTGTGTAAGATCAAAAGGACGTCCCATAGTCCACAAGCATACACCATCAGCCAATCATAGGATATTCATGTTCGATAGTTATATCTTATTCTGTGTATTAGTGTAAGGCTGTGTTTTCCATTAATTGAAATACTCCATTGCACCAGTGAAAGAGATAGATTCCCTTCATTCCCATTCCCAAAACCTCCATTCCCCCTTTTCGTCGTTGGCAACTGCCTCCGATCCAATTGCCGCCATTGGCCACGGGGCAGGGTTGGGGAAGAAGGGCGTGTCGCACCTCGTCAGAGGGGAGGAGGGGCGCGCCCGCCCGTCGTCATCCAGGGCGGAGCCCGAGGGTCGCGCGACCAACCAGGGCCGAGGTGAGCGCCCCGATGGGCGTGTCCAAGACGCCGGCGGCGTGATCGCTGGAGGCGCTATAAAAAGCGCGACCGGAAGTAAGAGAAGAAGAGATGCACTCTGGGTTGGTCTGAGTCGGTTGAGAAGAGAGGAGGAGTTGGTTGCACCGAGTTGGTTGAGGAGTTGGTTGCAAGGTTGTTGGTTGCGGTGAGGAGTCGGTGGTGAGGAGTGAAAGAAGCAAGAAAGAGTTGAGGGTTTGGACCAGACAAGTCCTGCGGACGCCGCGGACGGAGGCCGCAGCGGCAAGACCACCCAACCGCCAAAGGGGGCCTGAACGGCGGTTCGGAGCAGGGCCGAAACGGAACGGCGGCTGCTGAACGCGCCGGTTGTGCTACGAGACCCCCCTTGGACCTTTCCTCTCCCTCCAGCCATCCACCTTCTGCCATTCCTGGCATTCCCCGCGTGAGTCAGCGTTCTGTTTGTCCTGTCCTGGGTATATTAATTAAGTCTGTAGGTAAGCTAAATTTGCACTGTGTCACCTGCGTCTTATGTGCTTGTAAATAAACGTGACTGCTTTCTTTTTGCTTATGTGTGTAAACCGTAGGAATAAATGTAGTAGTATTTCAAACCTTTTTGTCTCCGTTTTCCTCTTGCATTGCGTCGTTTTTGTCATTTCCCCTCATTGAGCAGCTACGGTGCGATACGGCCAAAGTCTGGGTGAATCGGGTGAGTTTGTTCAGGTCGCGGTCTTAAACCACCGCTCGGTCTCTATAACATCTGAACCGCGATCTGTAACAATTGGTAGTCAGGAGTTGGGATTCGAACCTGGGACTAAATTTATTTAGCCCAAATTTTGGACACCAATTGTGTTATATCCGTAACAATTGGTGTCGGGGAGTGAGATCGACCCGGAGCGCGCTTCACGCGCTCAAAATTATAAAGCGGACGAAATTTATTTTGTTTTACAAAAGCCCGAATTTTGAAATCGCGCCATGGCTGCCCAAGACGACGGGATGCCGGTGGGGGAGATAGACGGGTTAGGGGTAACCCAGGAACCAGAAGAAATGTATGTGGAGGAAAGGGAGGAGGAGAGCAATGAGGAGGCGGTTGAGGGAGTGTCGGACGCGCAAAATGGCGTCCTCGCGTACGTGGGTGTAGCGGCACCAAATTTTGCCGCGCCCGTGACCGTAGCAGCGGCCGCAGCACCAATGAACTGGGGCCTATTCATGCAGCAGATGCAGGCCTTCATGGTCAAGGCGGATGAGGAGAGGGAAGAGAACAGGGGGATGAGAAACCAAATTTTAGGAATGGGGAACCGGATGGATGCTCAGAGTGAGCAAATGAGGGCTCAGAGTGAGCAATTGGGGGTAATGAGGGACGAAGCGAGGGGTACCGGTGAGGGGTTAGACAATGGGTTAGAGGGGGTGAAAAATGGGTTAACAGGGGTGGAAAACAGAATGGCTGCCCAGGAGAATCAGTTAGAGGGGGTGAAAAATGGGTTAATGGGGTTAGAAAATAGGATGGAGGACAAATTGCGGGAAATAGGGGAACAATCCGCCCGGGAAATCGAACAGATGGGGAACCAGATGGAGGAAATACGACGAGGGGTGAGCGAGGAGGTCTCGGGGCTACGCGAGGAGGTAAAGCGAGGAGAAAAGCGTATAGAGAAAGAAGTGAGAAATAATACGGCAAAGTTACAGGGGGGAATAGAAGATCTGACAGAGGAGGTGGAACAGCTGACAGAGGGACAGACGGAGTTAGTGGAGCAGGTTCAAAAGAACACTGCGGTACTAGGAGGGTTAAAGGCGACACAAAAAGAAATTAAAAACGAATTAATAGCGACACAGAGGCAATGTCAGATGGTACGTGAGGGACTGACAATGAGGGTGGACGAGGTGACAGAGATAATGAAGACGAAGGACCGAGAGGTGAGGATGCACATAGAGACGGTCACGGTAGCCTTAGAGGGCGAACTAGGGGAGACGCACCGAGAAATAAAAGAGGTTAAACAAAAATTAGAGGAAGTGGAAGAAGAGGTGAGTGAAATTAAGAAGAGACGGATAGAAACTAAGAGAGAAATCCAGGAGGGGGTAATGGAATTGGTACAAGGTCGGTGCTCAACTCATGGTGTGATGCTCACTAACCAAATAAAGAGTTTGCAGGTGGCGGAGGAGGTGCGACGACGAGGTGCCAAGGTGAGTGGCAATGTATATGATGTGAGGAAAGCTTCAGTCGGCTTGGGGATTGGTTTGGATCCGGGTGTTCGTGAAAGGCCGTTGGTGAAGTGTGCGACAGGTCTGGTGTGCGAAAAAAGAGGTGTGCGAGAATGTCCGACCATGGGGTGTGTGAGGAAAAAGTGCACGCCAATGAGTGAGTGTGCCGTCAAGAGTGAGTTGGTCGAAGCGCGTGTGCGAGGGAGCACATGGAAGCGCGGTGTGGGGAGTGTTACGGAGGGAGTAACGAAAAAGTGTGCGCGAGAGGATGCGCGAGAAAGGTGTGTAACGGACAGGTGCATGGGGAAAGAGTGCGCTGTCAAGAGTGAAGGAGAATGCACGCCTGTGGTGAGTGTTACAGAGGATGTAACGGGAGAGGATGCGCGAGAAAGGTGTGTAACGGACAGGTGCATGAGGAAAGAGTGTGCTGTCGAGAGTAAGGGTGAGTGCGCTGTCAAGAATGGAGGTGAAAGTAGTAAGAGTGACACGGAGCGTGAGTTGGTTGTGACAGGTGAGAAAGGAAGCACACCTGGAATGGTAGAGCGTGTGTGGGAGTGCACACTTGAGTTGGTCGTGAGGCACGTGGTTGGGTGTGCGAGTGAAAGCACACCTGTGATTGTCACAGAGGAGGTGACCGAGGAAGGGGCGCGAAGAGGTGTGTTGGTGAGGTGTGCGAGCGACGAATGTGTGCCAAAGTGTTCGGTGGTCAGGTGTGTGACCAAGTCGGTGAGCGGAATGAGTGTACCAGTGTGTGCAAGGAAAGGTACGAGGAGCATGGGAACAGCTGGAGGTGTGAGCACGAAAGGGATAGCGTATGCATGTAAGCATCCAGGTGAAGCATCGACGGTAACCGGGGTAGAGGTTAGAACGACTTATAGCCGAATCGGGCCCTCGGTGCGCGTCGGGCAGCCCGATAGGAAGGGTCGTCATGGCGACCACTTTTTGGTGAGACGTGCCGGCAGGTCGAGATCGGGACATTGGATGGCTCCACGCCGAGGGGGTGCGTGGGATCTCGGCCTGGGTAAACCTCCGTCCCTGCACCGAGTGCCGGACGTATCCAGCCGCTGGCACAAAAGAACCCGCGTTCATTGCTCGGCTGTACGAAGCCGAGCTTTGGAAGGGAATTGGCGCACCGAGAGGATGTAATAAGTAGACGGACTGTAATGGTGATAGTGATAGTGGTTTTGATACAAAATTTAGAAAAGTGAATGGAATTAGCAGTAAAGGACAAATTTTTGGTTGGTTAGAATCTGGACGAACAAAATTGATAGTGAGAGACCCCCGATGTGGTGGGATGGCAAATCCACCATCCCTCACATAATTAGGCAAATGCGCAATAGCTTATGGGGTGTATGGCAGTGAAAACTAGCCCGGGTGGGTTTGGATAATGTGTAGGGCCCTAGAAGAGGACATTAGGTAACGTTAAGATTAGTTAGTGACTGATACCTGTAGTGGGGACGCAGGTAGATTAGGGTGGATGATAATGACGTGGGAGCGAAATAGTTTAAAGGGACGACTGGGAAGCGCAAGTTTCAGAGGGGAGTAGTTAGCTGAGATGATGCCGTGTGTGTGAGAATTGAACAGGTGTGATTGCACAGGTGTGCAACTGAACAGGTGGATGGAGCAGTGAATGAGTGGGTGATGGTGATTGTGTATTGTGATGACCAAGTGGTCCAGGAAGAAAGGAGGGTGCAGGTGGCACCAGGTGTGAGTGCACAGGTGTGCACCAACAGGTATGGAGAATGGTTGTGTGGAATAAATGGTAGTGTAGAATATATGGGGTATTGGAATGGATGGTCGTGGAGTGAGTATGGTGGAAATTGTGGAGTGGAGTGGATGGTGCGAAGGTGTGAATGGGGGAAGAGTGGACCCCCATCACGAATACCCGGGGCGGGTAGTGTAAGTGTTAGGTAGAGGGTACAGGTAAATTGTGGTTGGATATTGGCATCTGTGGTGCGGTTGGAAGAATGATGTTTGGATGGGTGCATTAGTGTTGTGGAAATGGCTGGGCGTGTAGCCTGTTAGTGTGTGTAGTTGGTTTGGGCACTCCACCACTGTGAGGATGTCGGCCAGGTGAGGCCGCAGATGGGCTCTGGGAGCCGGTAGTAGTTGTTGTGGATGGGGCCCGAGGATCCGGAGGACGGACCCGGGTAGCCCAGTGCCAGAGAGGGCACCGAGTGGGGAGAGCGCCAGGGGGTCTTCCCCAGTTAGATAGGTTAGGGTGAGGAGCTAGGTAAGCTCGGGTGGCAACTGCAGTGGTGGAGGTGTGCAGGTGGGTAGACCTGCTGGGAGAGCTACACGTCACAGCCCAGAAATTGTGCGAGGGCACCGGGAGATGAATCGGGGGAGTGAGACCCCAAATTGAGAAGCACCACAGTTTAGTCAATGGGAATTTGGTTTTTAGAACCAATAGTGTAAGAGGGCCAATGGGTTGGCCGGAGAAGGACCCCGGGTAGTGTAAAGTGTGTTAATGTCATTTAGAAAGATAGTTAGGAAGAAGGATCTCCTCACACCATCTGCATCCACTCACCTGAGGTGACAGGTACTCCACACCATGCCATGTTTTGATTATTTTTTATGATGCAAATGTTTGGATTGTGAGACGCATCATGACGTGGGTGTGACATTGTGCTTTGTGATTCCATCTCTTCCTCCTTATGAGGATTGATGACGAATTGGGTGATGGCAAATTTTGAAGTAGAGGGATTGTGGCGACGAATTTGGTATAGAGGAAATATGGGGAAGACGTGACAGTAGTAACGAATTGGTAATGTGTAGGTTTTGTACATATGGGGTAAGGGCAAGGGTGGGCTAGGCGACAGGGGGGTGACGTACGGTAGGGACGAGCTTTCTCACTTCGCCCTCCGTACGCATTTCGCCTTGCATTGCCTTTTTGATGTGTACCCTTGTGACCTTACCCCTCGCTCATTTGTCTTGTCCCCCCTTTTTTGTCTCCCACATGACCTGTGCGCCGTTGGGCGCCGAGGGGAGCGTGCGTGGGTCGGCCATTGTGCGCCCGAAATTCCCAGAACCAGCTGTCTGCATCGATGCACCACATTATGGACCACATGTCAGTGGCCGAGCACCACTTATGGACCCCATGGTTTGGGGCATGGCCCCTCTGCTGGAACCGGCCATGAGGGCCCGAAATCTTGCTGGCGGACCTTGGCCACAGGGCACCGATGCCCCACACGTGAACCACACTAGTCGGCCCTGTGGGCCATAAATAAAATAAAATAAAAAGGACACATTGGGTGCAAGTTTAATACAAATAGGCCGCCAGTAAGCAAAGCAAAAGAATGACGACATCTGGAAGAACCAATAATAATAACCAGCAGAGGGAGCCGAAGAGCAAGAGACACCTGCAGGGTTAGGGGTTGTTGATTTTATTTTTATTGAACACTCATGAACAGTGATGACTGTGCACCAATTGGTGCTTGAGGGTGCTTGTGTTGGTGCGTTTTTGGGTGCTTTCATGGTGCATCGATGCAGAGCAGACTGTCTCCCCCCAGAAAGAACAATTACAGGTCCTGGGTTAGTTTTGTAAATAAAAATAGCGAGTGTAAATAATGCTTCCCACCGTCAGTGTATAGTTTGAAGACCATTCCGCAATTCGGTTAACTGTGGGCGTAAGTCTGTTAGACAGGGTGCAATGGAGCAGCGGGACACATTTATTTATGTTTTAAAACTGTCGCACTCAGGGTCAGGTTAAAAATAGAGGGAACTACACCTACGTGTCACGCTAAAGATAAAAGTTGTAGGCCCGGGACGTGCCTAAGAGGAGGAGAGTGCAGTGTTGTGGATATGAGGACTGTATATATTGTTTTTTTTGATTGTGTGCTGTATTATTATTATGGTTGTTGTTGTTGTGCTGTGCCTCCTGCCTCCGGGGCTGTGTAAGATCAAAAGGACGTCCCATAGTCCACAAGCATACACCATCAGCCAATCATAGGATATTCATGTTCGATAGTTATATCTTATTCTGTGTATTAGTGTAAGGCTGTGTTTTCCATTAATTGAAATACTCCATTGCACCAGTGAAAGAGATAGATTCCCTTCATTCCCATTCCCAAAACCTCCATTCCCCCTTTTCGTCGTTGGCAACTGCCTCCGATCCAATTGCCGCCATTGGCCACGGGGCAGGGTTGGGGAAGAAGGGCGTGTCGCACCTCGTCAGAGGGGAGGAGGGGCGCGCCCGCCCGTCGTCATCCAGGGCGGAGCCCGAGGGTCGCGCGACCAACCAGGGCCGAGGTGAGCGCCCCGATGGGCGTGTCCAAGACGCCGGCGGCGTGATCGCTGGAGGCGCTATAAAAAGCGCGACCGGAAGTAAGAGAAGAAGAGATGCACTCTGGGTTGGTCTGAGTCGGTTGAGAAGAGAGGAGGAGTTGGTTGCACCGAGTTGGTTGAGGAGTTGGTTGCAAGGTTGTTGGTTGCGGTGAGGAGTCGGTGGTGAGGAGTGAAAGAAGCAAGAAAGAGTTGAGGGTTTGGACCAGACAAGTCCTGGGGACGCCGCGGACGGAGGCCGCAGCGGCAAGACCACCCAACCGCCAAAGGGGGCCTGAACGGCGGTTCGGAGCAGGGCCGAAACGGAACGGCGGCTGCTGAACGCGCCGGTTGTGCTACGAGACCCCCCTTGGACCTTTCCTCTCCCTCCAGCCATCCACCTTCTGCCATTCCTGGCATTCCCCGCGTGAGTCAGCGTTCTGTTTGTCCTGTCCTGGGTATATTAATTAAGTCTGTAGGTAAGCTAAATTTGCACTGTGTCACCTGCGTCTTATGTGCTTGTAAATAAACGTGACTGCTTTCTTTTTGCTTATGTGTGTAAACCGTAGGAATAAATGTAGTAGTATTTCAAACCTTTTTGTCTCCGTTTTCCTCTTGCATTGCGTCGTTTTTGTCATTTCCCCTCATTGAGCAGCTACGGTGCGATACGGCCAAAGTCTGGGTGAATCGGGTGAGTTTGTTCAGGTCGCGGTCTTAAACCACCGCTCGGTCTCTATAACATCTGAACCGCGATCTGTAACAATATATTCCCCATGGTGAGTACTTGACAAATAGCCATGTTTCAATTTTTTCCATTGAAGCGGTTTGGGAGATATAGAGGTGCAACATTTTTTCCAAGATGGCATCTGTACCACGTGACCTATGACGTCATAATTATGAATAAATAAATTCTACAGGCGCAGGCGCTCCTATGGTAAAATTGAAAAGTCCTATATTATGTGTCAAAGAACAACCATTCGCATTTGGCTATTAATGCTTTCTCTCCCTAGGCTTGAATAAAATAAGGTGCGGAAAATATATAAATAAATATACAAAACAACTCTGCTTCAGATTCTGTAAATGGCTGATTAGAAATCCTTTTTTATTTTGATTTGAATATCACAACATTTCCCATCACACAATCTGAAATCTTACCATAAATTTGTTTATACAATTTAAATGACAAAGGAATGGCAGGTATTTTGTTTTCCACATCAATATGTCGATTTATTCCAAGCCACAAGATAGATCTATATTATAGATGTCCAGTTGATGCACATTGTCCAGGTGTCATATTTGCGGACTCCAGGTACAATGGTTTCATTCTGAAAAAGAAGAACAGAAAACGAGAGAATAATTGACAGGTTTTAAAATCGGTTCTCATACTCGGTTTAACCGATTTTGTTTCCACCTTCAAACCGTGACGTCATTTCCTCAATGTCGATTATTTGACATATTTGTTTGCATCTCATTCTCTCAACATATTTGTTTGATGCCTGAAGATGAACCACAAATGGAGTTTGACATTTTGAAATATTACTGTGACAAGTTGACAACTGACATGACGACTCGGAAGTCTTCCTACCATGTGTGCTGCTGGAATGTCTCCTGTGAGTTTGATTATCAAGGATCCAGGACAGGCAGAGGATGGCCTAGAGGTACGCCCACTCACACCTGATCCGTCTCACCTGGGTTTGAATGTCGGCCCAGCTAAGAATTGTCACCTTTGTGTTTCCCAGGCACGGTGAGGAAATGAACGTATTGTCGTGTGACTACCCTGTAGTGAACACCGCAGGGCGACACAGATGACCAAATGAGCTTTTCTCCAAGGCGTTCAATCCAAAAATGAAGGTATTATTTACACGCGAGGGAAGGAGTATGATGAACTTACCTAGACGGCTTCCACCCGACGTCTTCGCACCTGGATAAATTAACTCAAATGACACAGGATTAAAATATACAAAAATACTGGCTTTATTAAAGAAAATGCCGATCACAAAGAATGCACGATAAAAAAAACTATGATTCCTAAACGGGACGTCCCCACTCAGACTCAATTACAACACAAGGGAAAAAATAACTGGAAAATAAATGTGTTTGTGGGGCACTTAGCTCTAATCGGCTCTTGAACCTTGTCAGGAATCGTCTTGGGCCACACGTCCTTGCACGTGAAACCGCAGGCTGCACTCCCCGTGGGCGCGAACTAGGCCTCATGCGCGGTCTGTTTACTCCTCGCTCCGTGCGCGAAATGAACAGGCCGCGTCCGCTCGGTCACCACCCGCGCTTGTCCTCACGATCTCGTTCACCAACACCAAAGCCAGAGGATGCGAGCTAGCCTCGAGAAGATGAAGAAGAGCGATGTCAGGACACGACCATTTGTCGTCAAAGCCAGGGCTCGAGAGACAAAGAATAAGCACGGAAATCAAGCACAAGGAAAAGCCAAGAGAGAAGAGAACTCGTGAACTTCGCCGGTCATTGTTGAATCCCGAAAATCAGAGCCAGCCACGAGAAAATGTCGGGGAGACGACCGCTCGCCACCAAACCCAGAACATGCGAGGAAATCAAGAAGCAAGAAGAGAAAATCGTGGCGTCTCAAGGAATGTCCTTCGCTGAAGAGGAAGAAAATGTCGGCCAGAATGCTCCTTTATAGTCAAGGCTCTGATGTCATCCTACGACGTTTCCACAATCCCATAGTTCCTTCTTACCAGTCTTGTGCGCCAATCAATCCCGGACCAATCACTGCTCTTCGGGGTGTGGCCCCACGGACCTTTTGTGCCTGTGTGCTCACCAGGTCGATGTTATCCGCGTTAATACTCAATGTCCTGTTTCCGGTTGGTTTTAATTTAGTGTCATAAATGGGTAATTTCTTACAATGTGTGTGTGTTGCTGGTGTCATAAGGAACAGAGGGGAAAAAACAGAGGCCATTACATACAGGGGATTAATTACCTATAATCCCCCGCTAATTAACATACCCCATGCCTCGTGATGGGAACGAAGACACGCTCTTCCAGGACATACAGTCTACACAAATTTCCTACTTATTACATGGGGTTTCTTCTTCTTCACGACAGTCAGAGCACACCACCTATGCAATTCCACCTGGACTAAAGTATTGCCTACCCCCTACAAACATAACATTATGCACTGTCCATCGGTTGGATGTAAAGCCAGATGTCCAATATGTACGCATTACTTGGTGGACATTAACGATCCCTTGGTATCTTTTGTGAAGAGTAAGTGAGTTATCTCCTGCACCCTGAATAACTCACAAATTTCTGCTCTAATCTACAGGGGGCACTGCACCAGCGATATGTCCATGCTCCGATTAGTTAATGCGAAACAGGTACCCACGTGATGCTCACAAAATAACGGAGGAATAGAGGATCTGAGGCCAACCTATCAAACTGGTGCACTGGAAGGAAGAGGTTGCATCATGGAGAATACCACCGTTGTAGATGAGATGACGTCAAAGTTACTGACACGTGATATCTCACAAACAAAACAGGACATGATGTGTCGGGTCCCCTGGCTCAAAACTCACATCATCCCAGTTTCTCTGATCTATCTTAACAAGGTTGATTGCTCTCATTTGGGAAAGGTGTTCAATTATTATTGATCCTATTGATGGATTATTTCCTCATCATCAAAACGATGAAATAAATATTTTACTGAAATAATTAATGAGGAAGATGCACGACTTTACTCACCAAGATGATGATGGTGATCCCTCTTGGGCTTCCGAGTTGGATGCTGCACAGACCAATGACAATCCTTTGTCATTAAATGGATGACCTCAAGAACAAGTCATCAAATTAAAATCTGATCAACACGGGCAAAAGTTCTCAAAGCAAAACAAGAAAGCAATCAGGGATTGCAGACGCTCGCCAGGACGTGTTTTTAGAGGTTTTTTTTAAAGCCTTTGTGTTAAAACAAATATGACGGCCGAACCACGTGACCGATGACGTCATCTTTTTTTTTCTCCACCAATGTGTCACTAGATGACGAGCAAGAAATTTCATCTTGATCGATGAAGTTTTGTACTTGTCGAATTATGACGTCATAATGGAGGCACATATGACATCATCATTTACATATTTTATTTCCCATGGAGAGTTCTTTACAATGAGCCATGTCTCAATCATTTCGATGCAGCTCTTATGGAGATAGAGGTGCATATTTTCCGCTTTTTCCAAGATGGCGCCTCTACCACGTGACTTATGAAGTCATCATTATCATTAAAAAAATTCTAGAGGTGGAGTTGCACCTATGGTGAAAAATTCCTGTCAATCAGACCAACGGTTGCAGAGAAAATCATATTTATTCTGTGCGGACAAACAGACAGACAAACGGACTCCAATGCAATAACCTCTCCGCGGATGAGGGTAACTAGTTTCGCTAATTTCGTTTAAAGTTATTAATATCAAGGGAGGTCTTGCTATTTACCAAATTTGGGGTTAAAGTAATGTCGGCGAAGATGAATGAAGATAATTCTCAGGTTAAATTTCCTGATCTCATCAACAATAGAGAGTTCATAGAACACATCACTCCATGCTGTCTTTAAAAAATAAGGTTGGGGGCGGAGCCTACTAGCAGCAAATCTGATTGGTCGTGATGATGTAAATGGCCGTAACATTTTGAATCGGGTTTCTGAAAATACAAAAAGGCGATTTCTGGTCTGGAGTGTTCAAATATAGAATTTGGAAGTAAGGTAATCTTCATGCTGATGAAGCTTCACTTCATGTAAGGAAGGAAAACTTCAATTCAAATAAAACAAAGATGTTTATGGTCGGAGAAAAAAGAAATTCCGGAAGTTTACCGCTGTTGACGTCTTATACACCGCCTTATTTAACACAGGTACATTATTTACTCGTGCCTGTTGTTTGTATCCTTTAGAATGTCCTTAAAAACAGGAACGTTGTTTGGAATGACTTTCAATTTTGTCTGACTGCCGGGCAGACAGACAGTAAAAAATTTGATCTTACTACTCTCTGTGCGTACAGAATCGGGATGAATTCAAAGACCAAGTACTGTAAAACGGCAAACGTGTCTTCCGATTCGTGTTCAAAATATAACATTTCCATATAACGTGTTCAAATAAGTAGTTCCTCCATGAAAATCAAAAATTTACGATCATTCTTCGATCATAAACTGACAAGAGGGACAGACAAACGGACAGTTGGACAAACTGACATGACCCAATTGCTTACCCCACTTTTTGCTTTGCATTCGTGGGATAATTAAAAAATTATAGCATCTGAATCTTCACCAAAATCTAGTCAATTCGTCCTTGTCAAACACCCAAACTGTCCGCCAAATTTCGTCTGAATCCGTCTAACTTTTTGAGATGTCATACTCACAGACAAACAGACAGGGGTGAAAACATAACCTCCGTGTCCACCTTCGGTGGTGGAGGGGACAAAACCCCGTTCTTGATTGCGTCCCCAGCTTATATATTACAGGCTCAGACTTGTACCAACCCCGCAGAGCAGGGGTTGACCTTTATCGGGCACCGTGGTCCCCTTTTTGAAGCAATGTTTTATGGACTGATGCCCTTCCTGCCGCCAACCCTGTTAGTCGCCTCTTGAGACACACAGAGAATCACCAGTTAACTGGTACTCAATTTGCGGACCTCGGAAGGATGACAGGCTGAGTCAACTCCCCTGGCGTTAATTCAACGATCGATACGAACCCAGGATCCGAGGATCCCAAGCCGGCACCCTAACCGCGAAGCCAACACCAGGCTAAAGGCTCAGACTTGTACGATGTTGTTTTTATTTATTTTTTTGTATACAGGATCGAGGCTCGTGAAAGAGCTAACACTTATCACACAAAAAATCTAACAGACACATAAAACATATAATAAGGGGAGCGGTAGACAAGATGGGGAGAGAAGGGGAAGCACAAACACAACATTTGAGAGCAGGGACATTGGGAGCTCTGTGAGAGGGAGAGGGCTTGGGGGGAGGAGGCGTGGGAAGGGGTGGTTTTGAAGTATAAAACACAAGGACATCAAGGACTTCCAGGAAAGAAGTTGGTATTTCAAAAAAGTGGATCTGGGGTGAAATTAGCTGGGGTAGAAAATATCAAGGTTTTGGATGGGGGGAAGATAAGAGATGGTGGTAAACAGCTGTTTTAAAGACTTGGAGGGAGGAGTGGGATTGAAGAGAGTGAGGGAGTTTGTCCCAGAGGCGGAAGAAAAGAGGAATGAAGGTGAGCAGAGAGTCTTGATTTTGGCAGTTTAACCATAAGAGGGTTGCTGGCAGATCTTGTGCGACCTGTAGGAATATTTGGGGTACAGAGCCCAGAGAGAGCTGGGGGAGCAAGGCCGGAGAGGAGTCGGAAGAAGACGGAAAGACCACCAACCTGCCTGCGGTGAGTGAGTGAAAGGCCCTCGGAGTTAGCTTCATCGCGGGAGATTCCAATGATTCTGAAAGCTTTGGTTTCAACAGCGTGAAGACGAGCTAGGTGTGAGGTAGGAGCAAAAATGTTGCAAAAAGAAATCCTCCAGATCCGAGCAGCACAAACATTGGTTACGAAGATTGATAAGGACAAAGTCCTCGTGTGAAGCTCTTCATGAAAGCAAATACGTCATCGGGCAAAACAGAAATTGTTAGGGGCCATCTAAATATTACCTCTCCAGGATGGAAAAAGGAAAATGAAATGGAAAAATGAAAAGCAGGCAGATATGCTTGAGAAGGTTATTTAGCCAACTATGAGAGGAAATGGAGAAAAGGGAAAGGGGATCTGGAGTGGAAGTGAAGAAGAGAGGATTGTGTGGGACATATTGCACAGGTGTGGCAGTGAAGGGTTTCGGGTGAAAAACTACCTACGGCCACAAAATACAAATTTAATCAGTTAATCCCACGGGACAAATAAAACAGCATTTAGACAAGGATGGAGCAAGGTCTACATCTGAAATAGAACAACCGATTAACCTCTTGTTTTCCCCACTTAAAAACAACTATGGAGTTATCCTGTAGGTGAGAGTTATCCTGTAGGTGAGAGTTAACCTGTAGGTGAGAGTCAACCTGTAGGTGAGAGTTATCCTGTAGGTGAGAGTTATCCTGTAGGTGAGAGTTAACCTGTAGGTGAGAGTCAACCTGTAGGTGAGAGTTATCCTGTAGGTGAGAGTTAACCTGTAGGTGAGAGTTAACCTGTAGGTGAGAGTTATCCTGTAGGTGAGAGTTAACCTGTAGGTGAGAGTCAACCTGTAGGTGAGAGTTATCCTGTAGGTGAGAGTTATCCTGTAGGTGAGAGTTAACCTGTAGGTGAGAGTCAACCTGTAGGTGAGAGTTATCCTGTAGGTGAGAGTTATCCTGTAGGTGAGAGTTATCCTGTAGGTGAGAGTTATCCTGTAGGTGAGAGTTAACCTGTAGGTGAGAGTTAACCTGTAGGTGAGAGTTATCCTGTAGGTGAGAGTTATCCTGTAGGTGAGAGTTATCCTGCAGGTAAGGGTTATCCTGCAGGTTAGAGTTATCCTGTAGGTTAGAGTTATCCTGTAGGTGAGAGTTATCCTGTAGGTGAGAGTTATCCTGTAGGTGAGAGTTAACCTGTAGGTGAGAGTTAACCTGTAGGTGAGAGTTAACCTGTAGGTGAGAGTTATCCTGTAGGTGAGAGTTATCCTGTAGGTTAGAGTTATCCTGTAGGTGAGAGTTACCCTGTAGGTGAGAGTTACCCTGTAGGTTAGAGTTATCCTGTAGGTTAGAGTTATCCTGTAGGTGAGAGTTACCCTGTAGGTTAGAGTTATCCTGTAGGTTAGAGTTATCCTGTAGGTGAGAGTTACCCTGTAGGTTAGAGTTATCCTGTAGGTGAGAGTTATCCTGTAGGTGAGAGTTAACCTGTAGGTGAGAGTTATCCTGTAGGTGAGAGTTATCCTGTAGGTGAGAGTTAACCTGTAGGTGAGAGTCAACCTGTAGGTGAGAGTTATCCTGTAGGTGAGAGTTAACCTGTAGGTGAGAGTTAACCTGTAGGTGAGAGTTATCCTGTAGGTGAGAGTTAACCTGTAGGTGAGAGTCAACCTGTAGGTGAGAGTTATCCTGTAGGTGAGAGTTATCCTGTAGGTGAGAGTTAACCTGTAGGTGAGAGTCAACCTGTAGGTGAGAGTTATCCTGTAGGTGAGAGTTATCCTGTAGGTGAGAGTTATCCTGTAGGTGAGAGTTATCCTGTAGGTGAGAGTTAACCTGTAGGTGAGAGTTATCCTGTAGGTGAGAGTTATCCTGTAGGTGAGAGTTATCCTGTAGGTAAGGGTTATCCTGCAGGTTAGAGTTATCCTGTAGGTTAGAGTTATCCTGTAGGTGAGAGTTACCCTGTAGGTGAGAGTTATCTTTGGCATTGATTGTATTTGCAGCTCACGCTGCGTTTGAACCTGATGTCGAACTTGGTCATACGTACATCTACAGGTATTCGCATCATTTGGTTTCACATAAGAAAGGAAGACGAAAATAAAGGGAAAAAAGTTCAATTTGGGGGAAAAGGGTTTTGCAGCAATTGCATCGCCAAGTTCTTCCCAGGTCCCATGTCCAGAAAATGAAATAGTTCGATTTCTTTAAAAAAATAAAAAACATAAAATGTAATCCAATCATTCCTTACTTGTTCCATCACTTGGAATTGACCTTTAATCCTCAGTGCACCAGTACTACCTGAACATGCCCATGTTCCCGGGAATCCACCGTTTTTTTTCCCCAAGCGGCATCGCTGTTAGACAAAGAAAGAGAGAGAGAGGGAGAGAAGTGTATGCATATATCTATCTATATATACTGTGCAGTGTCTGTGTTGTGTTGTCGCTGAACTACTCCCTCAAAGTTTTGTGAAATCGTACCAAACTTCTGGGGTGCATATATCTCTTCCGTCCGCATGTCCTAAGGGTATTTGTTTTGAAAAATTTTCCAATTTTTATTTTGAATTTTTAAGGGAAAAAATTTTTTTCAACATAACTTTTCAACTTCAATTGTTTATAAAAGGTAATATCACGTATATTACAAATACATTTGTGCATTATGATTGTTTGAATTATGATTGATTTAAACCATGACAAAACGGCAACTCGGGTACAGTCATTTATCTATATATCTACACATCTGGGCAGTGTCTGTGTCGTCACTTAATGACTCCCTCAAACTTTTGTTTCCGTGGTTGTGAAGTGTTTTTAATAACGTGGCGGTGGTTTTGAATCACGTGGTGGTGAGGTATTTTGAATTATGTGGTGGTGAGGTGTTTATAAATGACATGGTGGTGAGGTGTTTTTAAATCACGTGGTGGTGAGGTGTTTTTAATTAATTGGGGGTGAGGTGTTTTGAATTATGTGATGGTGAGGTGTTTATAAATGACATGGTGGTGAGGTGTTTTTAAATCACGTGGTGGTGAGGTGTTTTTAATTAATTGGGGGTGAGGTGTTTTGAATTATGTGATGGTGAGGTGTTTTGAATTACTTGGTGGTGAGGTGTTTTGAATTACGTGGTGGTGAGGTGTTTTTATTTTCGTGGTGGTGAGGTGTTTTTATTTTCGTGGTGGTGAGGTGTTTTTAAATGACGTGGTGGTGAGGTGTTTTTATTTTCGTGGCTGTGAGGTGTTTTTATTTTCGTGGTGCTGAGGTGTTTTTATTTTCGTGGTGGTGAGGTGTTTTTAAATGACGTGGTGGTGAGGTGTTTTTAATTTCGTGGCTGTGAGGTGTTTTTAAATGACGTGGTGGTGAGGTGTTTTTATTTTCGTGGCTGTGAGGTGTTTTTAAATGACGTGGTGGTGAGGTGTTTTTATTTTCGTGGCTGTGAGGTGTTTTTAAATGACGTGGTGGTGAGGTGTTTTTATTTTCGTGGCTGTGAGGTGTTTTTAAATGACGTGGTGGTGAGATGTTTTTATTTTCGTGGCTGTGAGGTGTTTTTATTTTCGTGGTGGTGAGGTGTTTTTATTTTCGTGGCTGTGAGGTGTTTTTAAATGACGTGGTGGTGAGGTGTTTTTATTTTCGTGGCTGTGAGGTGTTTTTATTTTCGTGGTGGTGAGGTGTTTTTAAATGACGTGGTGGTGAGGTGTTTTTAAATGACGTGGTGGTGAGGTGTTTTTAATTTCGTGGCTGTGAGGTGTTTTTATTTTCGTGGCTGTGAGGTGTTTTTAAATGACGTGGTGGTGAGGTGTTTTTATTTTCGTGGCTGTGAGGTGTTTTTAAATGACGTAGTGGTGAGGTGTTTTTATTTTCGTGGCTGTGAGGTGTTTTTAAATGACGTGGTGGTGAGGTGTTTTTATTTTCGTGGTGGTGAGGTGTTTTTAAATGACGTGGTGGTGAGGTGTTTTTAATTTCGTGGCTGTGAGGTGTTTTTATTTTCGTGGTGGTGAGGTGTTTTTAATTTCGTGGCTGTGAGGTGTTTTTATTTTCGTGGTGGTGAGGTGTTTTTAATTTCGTGGCTGTGAGGTGTTTTTATTTTCGTGGTGGTGAGGTGTTTTTATTTTCGTGGCTGTGAGGTGTTTTTAAATGACGTGGCTGTGAGGTGTTTTTATTTTCGTGGTGGTGAGGTGTTTTTAAATGACGTGGCTGTGAGGTGTTTTTATTTTCGTGGTGGTGAGGTGTTTTTAAATGACGTGGTGGTGAGGTGTTTTGAATTACTTGGTGGTGAGGTGTTTTGAATTACGTGGTGGTGAGGTGTTTTGAATTACGTGGTGGTGAGGTGTAATCGTCCCAAACTTCCAGTCTGCACCTACCCCTCCCCATAGTATGTGCAGGGGGGTTCTTTCTTGAAAAAAAAAACATTCAACCTCAATCTTCAACCTAAATTGCCTATAAAAATGTAATATCACAAACACAACAAATACATTTGTGCAAAGTAATTGTTTGTATTATGATTGGTGTAAATCATGACAACACAGCAACTCAGGTACAGTCATTATCCTCAGCTAAAATGAGCCCGTTCCTCTGTAACGCGCGAGCCGAGCCGAGCTAGTATATATATATTTGGGGGCCGCTGAGAGCTGGGATCTTTGACGTGCACCAAGTAATGCCGGTGTAGGAGGATAGAATCACTCCACAGGATCAAATCACTCCCCCTTGCAGGATCAAATGACTCCCCAGGATTATAACACCCCCCCCCCTATATATTTTGTGATTTAAACAATATTTATTGCATGGTAATGACATGCAACCATGACAAAGTTAATGAATATGAACATAAAATGATAAATGAATTGATAAACAGGGCAGAATGATGTCCTTTGTAAACGTCTCTCCCTAAAAATAAAAATACAATGTTTTTCGCATCCCCGCATTAAACTGGGTAAATGAAATAAAGAAAAGTATAAATTTAACATTCAAATAACTATATATTTTGATATTAGAGCATTCGCAGTAATCATTACGATACATTTACGATGTTTTATACAAAAAGGATATTTTCATTTCAATAATATGTCATTTTAAGTTACGTTCTATAAATTTACTTTGGTATAACTTTACAAACCCTAACCCGAACCCTATACATATAGATATGAAATGAAGTACACTGCATGATATATTTTTAAACCATAACAAAGTATAATAACTCATGTGAATTTAAATGAACGGGAGTATTGATTAAATATACGGGGAAAACGGGACTCATGTCTTCTTTTGTTGTATTGAAATAATGATAGGCTCAAATATAGTACATGTATTCAACATGGGCTCAAATATAGTACATGTATTCAACATGGGCTCAAATATAGTACATGTATTCAACATGGGCTCAAATATAGTACATGTATTCAACATGGGCTCAAATATAGTACATGTATTCAACATGGGCTCAAATATAGTACATGTATTCAACATGGGCTCAAATATAGTACATGTATTCAACATGGGCTCAAATATCGTACATGCATTCAACATGGGCTCAAATATAGTACATGTATTCAACATGGGCTCAAATATAGTACATGCATTCAACATGGGCTCAAATATAGTACATGTATTCAACATGGGCTCAAATATAGTACATGTATTCAACATGGGCTCAAATATAGTACATGTATTCAACATGGGCTCAAATATAGTACATGTATTCAACATGGGCTCAAATATAGTACATGTATTCAACATGGGCTCAAATATAGTACATGTATTCAACATGGTGTTACGTGGTCCTCCCGGTAACTACCTGGTCTTGGTGACCCCCGGACCGTGGGAGGGACCCCGCCAGAAAGATATATGGTTTATACGCTTTCGTAACGCAATCAATATGAATTCCGGTCAAGAAGAAACCCCACACCAAGGATCCGGAATAATCAATAATATATTCACTGAGCAATCAACAACCATCAACAATGCACAATCAATATTACAACCATGTGAACTCATCTACACAAACTCTAAGATGGCCATCTTAATCTTATACATTCCTCACGTGAGCCCCACTCCTGACTCCCTCCGTGGTCAATGTCTCTCCTCTCCGCACACGGGCGGTTGAACGAGCCCCGGGCGGACGTGCTCTAAACGTGCCGTCTCGGACTGGGGCCGCGGCTGCAGCGCACCTCCTTGCCAAGCCACGGGGCAAACCCAGCGCGGCGTCCAACGTGCGTGAGGCCCCAAGTGCGACCCTTACGCGTCCTTGTAGATGGGCAAAAACCCAGCGCGGCTTCCGACGCGAGCGAGGCCCAACGTGCGGACCCGTACGCGTCTTTGTAGACGGGGCAAAACCCAGCGCGGCTTCCGACGCGAGCGAGGCCCAACGTGCGGACCCGTACGCGTCTTTGGAGACGGGGCAAACTGTCCCGGACGCTTGGTTTCGTGCACGAACTCACGGTGACTGGACGTGTCAAAAGGTATTTACCGCCCAGGTAACTCCTCTCGCCAGACGTTTCGCAACGGCGCGTTTTCCGCGCAGCGTAAGGTCGATTCCACCTTCTCGTCGTCGCGGGGCGAGGAAAAAGAAGACTTCCTTTCCCTCGTGTCTTTTCTCCTCCGTTTCCCGTCACTTCCGCTTCCGGCCACTTCCGTTTCCTGCCACTCTTTCAGAAGGGCTCCTGACCCTCCAACCACAACAACTACACAACAACTTAATATACTACACACGGAAGCAAACACCTGCATGGTAATTCACATACATTCACATAAATATGTAACAATGGGCTCAAATATAGTACATGTATTCAACATGGGCTCAAATATAGTACATGTATTCAACATGGGCTCAAATATAGTACATGTATTCAACATGGGCTCAAATATAGTACATGTATTCAACATGGGCTCAAATATAGTACATGTATTCAACATGGGCTCAAATATAGTACATGTATTCAACATGGGCTCAAATATAGTACATGTATTCAACATGGGCTCAAATATAGTACATGTATTCAACATGGGCTCAAATATAGTACATGCATTCAACATGGGCTCAAATATAGTACATGTATTCAACATGGGCTCGAATATAGTACATGTATTCAACATGGGCTCAAATATAGTACATGTATTCAACATGGGCTCAAATATAGTACATGTATTCAACATGGGCTCAAATATAGTACATGTATTCAACATGGGCTCAAATATAGTACATGTATTCAACAATTAAATATTAAGATCCGACAATATGATGCACATGCTTACACCGTATACACTAAAATATATAGTAAAAGCTCTGTTGATCATTGCAACGATATCTAACATCCTGTGCGTTATATTTCCAAAGTAACTAAATATATCTTTCCATTCTTTCTGGGGGGTTGACTTTATCCTAATGGGGAGTGCTTTGATCCTGGAGGGAGTGTGTCGATCCTGACAGGGGGAGTGATTCTGTCCGAGGATAATTACACTCTCGAGTGCCAGTCCTAGGATTAGTTCACTCTAGAGTGATTTTATCCTCGGACAGAATCACTCCAGAGTGAGATTTTAGGGGAGTGAGAGAATCCAGCTACACCGGCAGGGGATTTCTATTCGGTGCGTAAAAGTGTAACCTGCAATATAACTCCCACTCGTACCTCTCCCCGCACCTTCCAAATAGGTGAAGTGAATCGGTTGTTGTTACAACACAAGACCAATGGACAGAAGACGTTCTCTTATATTCTTCTACAGGGAAAGCAGGATATATTGCTACGTACCCTGGGTTTCTCATTGGTGAAAACAACCAGGCAGATAAGCAGCAGCAGTGACAGGTAAACCCAAGATTTCATGGTGTCGTGGACCGTTGAGGTGAACAGCAGGGGCTTTAGACGTGAACAGACTCTCCTCGATTACTCTGCACTGACCAGTTGTCTGATCAAAGGTTGTTTAAAAAGACCACCGAGGCTCACAAACAACCAAAAGCAAACAAAAATATAAAAGGGACCAGACCGTCTATAACTCGATACGTTACGCCCATGAAACGGCAGCATTTTCCATCCCGCTTGTCACATTCTCCTTCAAACACCGACCTTTTATTCTACTTTCCACTTTGTGTGTGGAAAGTTTTTATTGTCAGGCCAAGTCATGCCGGTGACTTGCTACAGGTACTATGTAAACCTGTGCTAACCTGTTTCATTGTACAACCTGGTTATTTACCCAAACACTTAATTTTCATTCATGCCCCCCCCACCCCCCCTTGGAGTTCCCTTCGGATGCATGCAAAGTTTTGGGATGATACATTTTATGGCTTTGGAGTTATGGGACACACACACACACACATCTCGTTTTTTCATTTCTTTTCCTCACAATTCTATCCCTCTCTTTCATTCACAGACATGCACACACACACACACACGCACACACACACACACACCCACACACAGACACACTTAATTAATTGTACAGTATCGGTTGTTCCTAAACTTAAATAATTTAAAGGATTGTTGTAAATGATGTTAATTTCACAACATCCCATATTCAACTTTATTTAAATTGTAAACCTCAAACATAGTGTTGTGGATATGAGAATGTTTTTTTTGTTGTGGTAAAATGTTGTTGTAAAAGGTTGTTGTAAGATATCACCCCTCCTCCCTCCGTTTGTGGTTGTATAAAGGTCAAAGGGCGTTCCCGTAGTTAGTCCATAAAACATACATGCAGGACACGATATATCTTTTTTTTGACAGTTATATCCTTATTATGTGTATTAGGATAAGGCTGTGTCTCCCATTAATAGAAATACTCCATTGCACCAGTGAAAGAGATAGATTCCCTTCCATTCCCATCACCAATTGGGTTTCCCAAATTCCCAAATTCCAATTCCCATCACCATCACCATCACCATGATCCAATTGCCGCCATTGGCCACGAGGCAGGGTTGGGGAGGAAAGGCGTGTCTCCACCTCGTCATAGAGGGGAGGAGTGAGCCAGCCCCACTCGACCAATCATGAGCCAGGGGTTTGGCTAGAGAGGGCGGAGGAAGAGCGATCGGGGAGGTTCGTAAAGGTTGAGGGGAGGGGGCCTATATAACCCCAGGCAGGGCGTGTCCAAAAAGAGATCCAGTCGAGCTTTGAAGAAGACAGGAGATGAGCTTTGGAGAGTGGCAAAAAGGTCCAAGGCTGAGTTGAGATACGTTGAGAGATACTCTGGGAGGAGTCAGGGAGATCCAGTCGAGCTTTGAAGGCAGAAGGGAGTTGAGCTTTTACAGAGGAGAGAGAACCCGTCCCACCAAGGCTCCACCAAGCTCCGTGTTGGCTCCACCAAGCGTTCACCTCCACCAAGCTCCGCGTTGGCTCCACCAAGCGTTCACCTCCACCAAGCTCCACGTTGGCTCCACCAAGCGTTCACCTCCACCAAGCTCCGCGTTGGCTCCACCAAGCATTCACCTCCACCAAGCTCCGCGTTGGCTCCACCAAGCGTTCACCTCCACCAAGCTCCGCGTTGGCTCCACCAAGCGTTCACCTCCACCAAGCTCCACGTTGGCTCCACCAAGCGTTCACCTCCACCAAGCTCCGCGTTGGCTCCACCAAGCGTTCACCTCCAGCCATCCACCTCCTGCCATTCCTGGCATTCCCCGAGTGAGTTTGTTCTGTTTGTTCTGTCCTGGGGTTAATTAAGTCTGTATAAGCTAAGGAATTCACTGTGTCACCTGCGTCTCATGTGCCTGTAAATAAACGCGACTGTTTTCTTTTTGCTTGTGTGATAATAATAAATCCAATTACTCTTCTGTCCGTCTTCTCGTTTTATTCCTTTTCCTCTCTACATTCGGTCGTTTTAGTCTTTTCCAGATTGGGCGGCTACGGCGCGATACGGCCAAAGTTCGGGTGGAATCGGGTGAGTTTTGTTCGGTCGCGGTCTTACACCACCGCTCGGTCTATAACATCTAACCGCGATCTGTAACAATAGTTTCTCCACCTAAAGCAAGAACGTTAACCCGGAAGCAATATTGACTAGTTTCCCGACTGCATGGATCATCAGCTGGGCACCGTTCCTCCTCGAGGTTTCGATCCTTTCAGCCCAGGACCTCTCCAACCGGCGGATCCACAACCTCGATCATGGATCCACATCAATAGATGGTACATCAGTAGATCCACAAACTCAGTTGCGTCCAGGCAGTCAGTCAACCCATCAATGCAACATCACTTATTCAAACTTTACTTGCAATAGGATAATGTTTTATCATATATTTATAACTTTCCTTACACACTCTATAATATAACACACACACACACACACACACACACACACACACACACACACACACACACACACACACACACACACACACACACACATTATCTTTTGTTGTTGTAGATTCACTTTTGTTGTCTCGATATCCATCAGCAGTTTCGTCGTTTAAGAAATCACATCATTTTTTTTCTTGTCTGGGATGCCCGCAGGTATAATGAAGCCTCGTCAAGCAGGATGGCGCGGACCGTGGAACAGCGAATAAAAAAATTAAAAAACCACCTTTAGAGGCCATTTTTCCCCGCAAGCGGGGGTTGGCCTTTTTCGGGAACCGTGGTTGTTGTTGTTTTTCGGTCCCCTTTTTGAAGCAATGTTTTACGGCCGGATGCCCTTCCTGACGCCAACCCTTTTTGCCGCCTTTAACGACAAGCAGGGAATTACCAGTGAACTGGTACTCAATTAGCCGACCTCGGAAGGATGACAGGCTGAGTCAACCCCCCTGGCGTTAATTCAGCGATCGACCGGGATTCGAACCCAGGATCCTAGGTAATCCTAAGCCGGCACCCTAGCCGCTAGCCCAACACCAGGGAACAGCGAATGAGGTCATCAAATCCACTAAACTCTCGCTTCGGGGGGGAAGGAGACAAAGAAGATCTGGAGGAAATGCTCATCAAATTTCAGGACGATGTGCCGCCCAGAAAGCGAAGAGAGTTGCCAGACACCACCCGAAACAAAGGCACCAGCGGAGTGGGGATTCTTTCGATCATTTAATAACAATTCTGAGGATAATTTTCATGGATTCCGAATACCGATGCAAAGAGGATCTCGGAAAAAGCTCCTCGATATGGGAGATTAGCTCTCACTGGCCAAAGCCATAGAAATAGATCAACATCTTCAGCTCTCGCATAAGCAAACAAGAAAGAGCAGAGATTGCATACCCTCGCCAGGATGTGATTGTTTGGTGTATTTTGTGTTTTATTGCTGATGTAGATTTATGTTCAATCCAATATAGTGTTGTGGATATTTTGGACAGTATGTGATTGATGAATCAAGAATTCAATGTCCAAAACCTTTTGTCAGAAGAAGGATCACAAATTTTAATTCCCGAGGAGGATATCACTTTTCGTTTACAAGGAAATACACAGCAAGAAACATGAAACCCTCATCAAACCAAGAACGTACTGTAAACCACGAAAAGCACACTGCCAGGTACACAACAAAATCCTAAATCAAAGTCCTCAGTGAAAATCCTGGTACAGTAGAGATGTACAAAGAAAATGTCACATCAAAACACCATCATGCATCTATCTATAATTCCAGTAATCTCTGTGTGTGTGTGTGTCTGTGTGTCTGTGTGTCTGTGTGTCTGTGTGTTTGTATGTTTGTATGTTTGTTTGTCTGTGACCGCTGTTTCTCGACAACTACCGGTCCGATATACTTGAAACTTGCCAGGTATATTGCTGGGGACCCGAGGATGTGCCTTTTCAAGGTTTCATATTAATTGGACAAGTAGTTACCGAGCTATGGCGATTTAGCCGTTCGCCGTTCGCTTTGGCTTTACGAATGGACCAAACCATTTCATGTAAATAGAGGGGGGGGGGGGGGGTTCTGTGGTCGTTACTGGCTTTGCGAATGGACCAAACCATTTCATGTAAATAGAGGGGGGGGATATAATTTTAGATATATATATAGTACGGGCATGCCCTAGGAAGTACGGGCATGTACGGGCATATATATATAGAAGTACGGGCATATATATATAGTACGGGCATGCCCTAGTAGTATACAATATCAATATACAGCAGGGGCGGATCCGGGAATTTCAAGATGGGGGGAGGGGGGGTGGATGAGACAAAAGCGCTTGGGGGGGGGAGGGGGGTTAAGAGGGGTCTGGGGTCCTCCCCCGGGAAATTTAAAAACTGATCGTCAGAAACGGCATTTCGTGCGTTCTCGGAAGTTTCTGCAGCTCCTTGCGTTCTTCCCTGGTCCAACAGTTCAGCAGATTCGCGATGACTCATGGTCAAAATAGAGGAACTGGTGAAACGACTTGCCCAGCTGTTCCTTCTGCTATAAATTAATGAATTTTGTAGGTGTGTGTGTGTGTCTGTTTGTGTGTGTCTGTTGGTGTGTGTTTGTGTGTGTCTGTTGGTGTGTGTTTGTGTGTGTGTGATGTGCACGCGTGCGGCATGTTTTTTGTCCTGCACACGAGTCCTGTTCCACTGGAGCTTTCTGATATGGAATTTCTGATTTGTGTAGTTCTCGCGAAATGATTGTTATGATCTCCTGAGTTAATTAGGCAAATTAACTACAAAGAATCCAGAAGAATTCCCATGTTTCTAAACGCACGCCATGTTAAGGTGTATAGAGCAGCTTAATAGGTGTTGGTCAAAGCCCGGCACCGCCATGCGCCGAGGTTGTGAAGCTCAAGGCAGGGGGTTCTCCCCACAAAGCCCGGCACCGCCATGCGCCGAGGTTGTGAAGCTCAAGGCAGGGGGTTCTCCCCACAAAGCCCGGCACCGCCATGCGCCGAGGTTGTGAAGCTCAAGGCAGGGGGTTCTCCCCACAAAAGAGATCAGATAGGACAGCGGAATGTGAATGATTTTATTAATGGTAAATTATGCTATTGTGGAATAGACGGCGCTTGTGTTTCTGAATGAAAATGTCACACACATCATGTGGGGATATGGTGACGTCATGGTGTATGTTCATGAGGGCCAGAGATGCCATCCGACATTCTCCCATGGAATTTCTCAGGTAGGTCTTCAGACGACGCAGGCAAGAAAATGAGCGTTCGGCCTCACAGGAGCCTCCAGGGAGGGTGCATCCAATATGGAGTAGGACTTCGATGGATGGAAATTCGTCTCCATCTACTGCGCAGAAACAATCCATGAGTGTGCTTGGAAGCGTGTTGTTGGCCTTCCTTCTCCAAAACATCTGCCAGTCTCTAAGCTCATGTATCAGTCCTGCGGGATGTTCTATGTCGTTTTTCCAACGCAACAGCTTCTGATGTCGGGCTGGAATGTCGCAGGTATCGGCGATTATTGCAGATGGCATCAGCAGAAATAGATCACTACCTTCCCGATTTTCAGCACAGAATCGGGGGTCCATTTCCTGGCTGAGGTGGTCGAGAAATGGAATGCACATGTTTCTGAGGTGGAAGAGCAAGGGAGTATTGGCGGCAGTGTTTGGACGAAGGATTTGTCGTTTTACAACTCTCGGCATTGTGACATCACCTCCTACATTGGCCTTGGCACGATCGAACCAATGAAATAATTCAGTTTCAGGATTTGACCGGAGTTGAGTGAGCGCATCCTTCTTGTCGTCAATCATAGAGTATTCCTCCAGCACATCCATGCCGTTGCGTTGCAGAGGGGGCGGGGGGGGGGGGGAATTGGGGAGAGGGGGGGAATTGGGGGGGGGGGGGTGGTGCACATGACTTTTATACTGGCTGGAATTGGGAGGAGCAAGTCAAAAAGGAGGAGCGAAGATGGGATTGGTCGCATGAAGAAAAGGGGAGGAGTATAGTAGGATTAGATGAGCAAAGTGTAGGTGGGAGGGATGAGGGCAGTGGGGATTGGTCAAATGAAATATTGGGGTGGGAGGCAGCTAAGATCGAGGGATACAATGTGATTGGTCGAATGAAATATTGGAGTGGGAGGGATATCCCGCTGAGTGGGGAGATTGAAGAATGCATATTAAAATATCCTTAATGAGGAAGATATGTTCTTTTGTTTGCATCAGACTTCGCGGAGCCAAGACTCTCCCAATTCTGCTTGGAGACTTCAAGGACAATGTGAAAGTCATTCACTTTACACGACGTGAATGTGAATGAATGAATGGCGTCAGGAAGGGTATCCGGCAATAAAAAAACATTGCCTCAAAAAGGGAACCATGATTGTCATGGGGCCTGCAAGGCTAAACCCTGCTCTCGCAGGGAAAAATGGCCTTACAACGATCATTCATTCATTCACAAAGGATATTCCTGTTTGGACTTTTTACCTTTTTTCACACGTAAAAAAGGCAGGCCCTGACTGCGGCCCTAAACCAGATATTCCTGTCACTCTGCCCTCTTATCAGTATATACAGCACGCGTCAGAAGTAACCTAGCTTCCACGGTCCGCGGATAACCCGATCAGGATAACCCCATCAGGATAACCCGGTCAGGATAACCCAGTCAGGATAACCCGGTCTCACATCATCCGCGTCCACATTCAACCGTGCATAAATTTGCATATTTAATGAAGTTCGTCTGTCACACTTTGGTTTCCGTGCGATAACCACGAAATAGTGGCTGATTTCCACAAAATTTTGTACACACGTGTCTCAGCATAACTCGATCAAGTTTGAAAACCAGCATGAACCGCACATAAATTTGCATATTTTTGGAGATCCATCTGTTCAGTGTGCCCCAACAGTTTTCCGGACGACAGACTGCCGGTAGGGGACATGTATTGCAGCGCAATAGTAATACTCAGAATGCTTGTTTACCAAGAAAGCCTCATTTTTCTACAATTTGCTTATAGAACTTAGTATTATAAAAACATTTTATTTCTATATTTGAGTGTATTAAAACATAACGCAATAATGATTTTCTGAATCATTATTCGATATTGCACAGAATCATTTATCATCTGGGAAGACCCGATCCAACATGACATAAAAAATGATTTTACCATTCTGTGGTTCTCCACAGAATTATGACAAGATGTGGTCTAACGTTGCCTCTTAAGAGTTTACGAACTCGAGCAAACAATTTTGATCAGGGTGCCAGAGATAATTCACCTACTTGAGAAAATCTCAAATTCTGTATGGAAGTCACAAAAAAAATTGCACAACAGGTGAGCAGGTTATAAACACACGCGTTTGACAGGTTGTGGCTCATATAAATCACTCGATAAATTTTACACTTCCACAATAGCTACCCACCCACGTGACTGATGACGTCAACAATTTATTCTCCCATGGAATTTTTGTGCAGGCCATGCTCAAGAAATTTCAAACTCCTCGGATCAAGCTTTATACTTGTGTAATTATGACGTCATAATGAAGGCACCGATGACATCATCATGAATATATGTTGTTCGCCGTGGGAGTGCTTGACAATGAGCCATGTTTCAATTTTTTTCCATGCAGTGGTTTTGGAGGTATCGAGGTGCAAAGTTTTTTTTCCTCAAGATGGCACCTGTACCACATGACATATGACGTCATAACTATCATTAAAAATTCTACAGGAGGAGCTGCTGCTCTGGTGAAAATTTCTTGGCAATCGGACCAACAATTGCAGAGAAAAATCATACTCATGTTCTGTGCAGACAGACAGACAGACAGACAGACACAATTCAACATGTCAGGTTTTTTTTTTCCAAGTAACTCGTGAGCCCCAATGCAATACCCTCTCCTCTGGCAAGGTAAGTAGAATAGGTAAGGCAAGGTAAGTATCTGGAATATATATATTGTTGCGGATCTCTGCGCCAGCCTTCTCCCCTGGGGGGATTAGTCCCCTTGTCTTTGACTGGCCGACGGGACCCGGGACCTATGAGGTCCTTCCCGGACAGCGCGAAATAGGGTCGTAGGACTAGAATCACTATTACCTAATTACTCGCGCTGCCCTGAAACGAGGAAACAAGCCCCGCACGAATCACGCGTGCTGAGACGCCAAGCGGTGCGTAGACGCGATTCGTGCTGTTTATATGGTGACCCCAGTTCTAGCGATCTCGTTCGTACCATGCTTAGCCAATGGAGAAATCACAGAAGCGGTCGAATTGGGAAGGAAGGAAGAACAGACTTTATTCACACTATTTACAATGATTCCGAGAAAACAAGGACACAGTGCAGCCTTAAAAACAGTCTTACTTAATCCCCAGGACAAACGGGCCCATCTCACACACAGTCACACTCACACGGGGCTTGCAGCTGCAGGATGACGTTCACCACGTCCAGGGATGGCTCTCGTGCAGCTCCCTCCGGCCTCCGGTTCGTCCCAGGCAGATGGTAAGTGGAGGGGCAGGAGCTCTCCGCATGTCGTTCGGCACACACGGGATAATACGGGGCGAACGGTAGGGTCTGGGCTATGGCGGTTGGCGGTTAACACTGGCGGCTATTGCCGCGTTCACTCGCGTGGCTGAATAGGTGATATTCGCCACTGGCGCATCTGGCTGCCTTTCCTTCGGCGCGTATGTAATACTGAGATATCGTGTAAATGCCCCCCAAAGCGAGCGCTGCTTCAGTCGAGTCCTGTTCACCACTCACTCGTGCTCTCTCTCATGCTCTGGCAAGTCTTCTCATAAGTCCTTTCCCAACGAGTCCTCCTGGTAGCAATGTCCTCCTTATGGGCTTTGTGCAAAGGCTTTTATAGGCACGCCTCGCGAACCTTCTAGCACTTACCAGACACGCCTTCCCACACCCTATCACACCAGGCCCTTAGAGCCCTGGTTGGCTGGTGGCCCTTACCGTCATCGCCTCTGACGCGCTCCTTGACGCCGCCCCACCCCGACCCCACGCTCCTCCCTCTTCTCAGGCCTACCTCGTGTTACTCGACTAGCGAGCGAACAAAGGGCAGCGAATGCTGCTGGCAACCAAAGCGTAACAAAATGCTGCAGGCAGCCAAAGCGTAACAAATTGAGGGATCAGCCAAATGGGGCGCGGGATCAATTATGCCCATGGAGGTGGGATTGGAGGGTGGACGCAAAATGAAAGGACCTAATCTCATGGGCTTTACACAACGCAGATATTACTAGGGGAAATGGCCTATTCTTACACATACTATGACATAACTAATACTCTAAGGTGGCCTACGTGTAGCTCATGGACTAACTATGGGGGGCAACCCTTTAACCTTTAATGATCAATATGTGCCAATCTCAAAACCGTAGCAATATATTCCAACAATACGTATGTGTATTGTAACGGATTTGGGAAACCGTGCACTGTGTGTGTAATTCATTACCTGTTCACCGCTGTTCAGCTCCATACCCAAATAAGGTAACAAGACCATGGCATTGCCATATAAGGCCACAAAACAGAGCACGGGGGCGGTACCCAAACGGCCGAGGGCGTGTCACACCCCCGCTTGAGAGATGCGTGCAACAATCGCACAAAGAGAGTACATGCTACTGGGCTGGTACGAGAGGCTGGTACGAGAAGCTGGTACGTGCTGCTGAACTGTTATGAGAGCGGGGTGCGTGCTGCTGAGCTGGGTTCGAGGCTGGAGCTGGGATCGAGGTACTGGAGAGGAGAATCCCAGTGTTACCGACAGAGAGAGAGAGAGAGAGAGAGAGAGAGAGAGAGAGAGAGAGAGAGAGAGAGAGTCGTGGGTCGGAACGGAACCTCGCCAGATGAACGAACCTCCTGCCATTCCTGTCATCATCCCCGTGTAAGTCTGACTGTCGTCTGTCTGTTTGTTCTGTCTGGGGAATAAGTTAAGCCTGAATAGATAAGCTAGAATTGCACTGTGTCTTCTTCTTCTGTAAATTATTTTCGTTTTCTTTCCTTCTCCCTTGGTTTCTTTGATTGTGTAAATAGTAGTTAATAAATACCTGTTATTTCCTACCTTTGCCTTCTTCTTCTTCCTCGTCCGATCGTCCTTGTCTTTTCCATCATTGAACACCTGTGGCACGATTTGGCCAACCGCATATGAATCGGGTTTAGTCAATTGATAAACGGCTCGCGCCGCAGTCCGCTTCGCTCGGCGTAATCCATTAACGCTGCGGCTCGGGCAGAAGTTATTCCCTCGTTCCCGGCTGGCGGCAGTAATTAGGTAAGTAGCGAACCCCTAGGCCTACGGACCCTACCTGCCGTCGGTCCGGTAAGGACGTTGTAACTTCGAGGACCACGTCGGTCAGTCACAGACAAGGGGCTTAATCCCCCCTTGATAAGGGGAAGAGGGGCCGACGTTGAGATCCGTAAGAATTGGTGTCAGGAGTGGGATTCGGACCCGAAGTGCGCTTAACGCACTCAAAATTACGAGCGGCCGAAATTATTATTAATATTCCAAATTAAAAATCGTGCCATGGATGATCAAGGCGACCGGATGCCGGTGGGGGAGTTACAGAAGGGTTAGAAGCAGCCCAGGACCCCAGGGAAGAGGTGGGAGTAATGGAGGAGGAGCGCAATACGCATTGGGTTGCAGAGGGTTCAGGCGCACAAGATGGCGCCCTCGCGCACAAGGTGGCAGCAGCACAAAATGGCGGCTCGCACGTGGTTGCGGCAGCCGAGCCCACAGTGCCAATGGACTTTGGCCTATTTATGACGCATTTCATTGCATCAATGAAGGGTGACAGTAGGGGATTGGATGCAATGATGGCTCCCCAGGGAATCGACATGGAAAGAAGGAGGAAGGAAGCAAGGGACAACCCGGAGGGATATCGGGAGCAAATAAACGCCAACATAAAAAAATGGGGGAGATCGTAGACCGCATGGGAGGCGGGAGAGGCACATCGGTGCACGACGAGGTAAAGCAGGTCGAGAAGCGCTGGTTGAGCGAGGCAGAGCAAAGCGCGGGTAAAATGACGGGTGTAGAGATCGCGACCCGGGGTATGGGAAAGCCGGCGACCGCCGAGGTAGGAGAGAAAATTTTATTCGGACCAGCGGTCGTCAAGGGAAAGAAAAAAGAAATTAAGTCCGAATCATTCAAAGCCGTAGTGGAAATTGGAATTGGAGAGACCACAGATGTAGAAAAGCACTCGCGGCAGGGAGGAATGGAAATTGCCCAAAGTCTGTGCTCACATCACAATGCTGTGCTTATTAACCCCAATAAAGATTTTCAGGTGTTGGAGCGAGGAGGAAGAAGAATTCCCCAGGTGAGTCGGCCTGTATATTGTGCGGGGAGATTTTGTAGAAGGATGTTTGGCGACAAAAGAATTTTCACGCGCTTGGGATCGAGAAAGCATCCGGGCGTTGGTGAAGGGTCCCTTGTGAGTGGGGTGAGTGGAAATGGCACGCTTGTGGAAAAAAAAGTGTGCATCGGGGAATGAGCGTGTTACAAAGTGTGAGGGTGAAACCAAGTGCAAGCGAGAATGCACGTCGGAGTGTACGGAGTGTGACACGGAGAGTGAGTTGGTGGTGGCGCAAGTGCGAGAGGGCACATCGGAGCACGAGTGTGAAACCGAGTGCGAGCAAGAATGCACGTCAGAGTGTACAGAGTGTGACACGGAGAGTGAGTTGGTGGTGGCGCAAGTGCGAGAGGGCACATCGGAGCGCGAGTGTGAAACCGAGTGCGAGCGAGAATGCACGTTGGAGTGTACAGAGTGTGACATGGAGAGTGAGTTGGTGGTGGCGCGGGTGCGAGAGGGCACATCGGAGCGCGAGTGTGAAACCGAGTGCGAGCGAAAATTCACGTCGGAGTGTACGGAGTGTGACACGGAGAGTGAGTTGGTGGTGGCGCGGGTGCGGGAGGGTACATCGGAGCGCGTGATGGTGAGTGTTACAGAGGATGTAACCGGAGAGTGTGCGCAAGAGTTGGCGCGAGAGTGTGCGGTGATGATTGGGTGTGCGGAAGAGTGCACGCCCGTGGTGGTTACGGAGTACGTAACGGGGGAGGGTGCACGTGAGAAGTGTGCGGACAGCGAGTGGTGTGTAACAGAGGAGTGCATGATAACAGAGTGTGCTGTCGGAAGTGAGAATGAATGCGACACAAAGAGTGAGAGCGATACGGAGTGTACATGCGAGGGTGAGAGTGACCCAGAGAGTAAGGTGGTGGTGGAACGTGTGCGAGAGTGTACACCTGAGTTAGTGGTGGCGCGTGTGCGGGAGGGCGCACCAAAGCGCATGATCGGGTGTGCAGAAGAGTGCACACCCATGGTTGTCACAGAGGATGTGACCGAGGAGTGGGCGCGAAGAGGTGTGTTGATGAGGTGTGCGAACGACGAGTGTGTGCCAAGGTGTGCGGTGGTCAGGTGTGTGACGAAGTCTGTGAGCGTAATGAGTGTACCTGGGTGGTGTGTAAGAGAAGGTACAATGACGGAGTGTATGGAGACACCTGGATGTGTGAATAAGGCGCGAGCAATCGGTGCGCGGTGCGCTTTGTTGGATGCGAGGCTCGGCGCAGATTGGTGCTGTGTCGCTTCTCTTCGAAGCGTCGTTGCCGATTCGGGCATGGCCCCGCCCCGCACGGTCGAGTCCGGGCTTTGCCGGGCAAAGCGACCGGTCCGGTTCAAGGGCAGGTAGGAGGGACCGGAGCGGCCGCTCCCTTGTGGTTGCGGTGTTCCGGCCGGGCGAGATTGAGCCATCGGGCCGGAGACCGAAAGGTTCCGCGCCATGATGGTGCGTGGAATCTCGGTCCGAGCAAACCGCCTCCCTTGAACCGAAAGCCGGACGGACTCAACCTGCAGGTGACCAAACCACCCAAATTCATAGCTCGGCTTTGTGAAGCCGAGTTTTAATAATGTAACGACGCACCGAGGCTCAGATATAGTGGACTGTGATGGTAATAGTGTTTTGGATCCGAAATTTGGAATAGTGAATAGGATTGGCAGAAATGATTGGCAAATTGATGGGCAAAAATGATTGGCAGTGATTGGCAAATTTTGATTTGCAGGAATTTGATGGCAAAATTGATACTGGAAGATGCCCGATGTGGTGGGATGGCAACTCTGCCATCCCTCACAACACGGGGCACATGAGCACTAGTTATGGGGTTTGGCAGTGTAAGCTCGCCGAGGGAAGGTTTGGATAATTGTATAGGGATCTAGAGAAGATTGACCATAGGTAACTGGAGATTTAAGTAGCGACATTATACCTGTAGTGGGGACGTAGAGAGTAGGGTAGTTGGATTATAACGACGAGGGAGCGCAATAGTATAAGGGGCGACTGGGAAACGCGAGTTTCAGAGGGGAGTAGGTAGATCAGATGATGCCGTGTGTGTGAGAATCGTGATATCGAGCAAATGAGGAATTGCTAGGCAATGCTCGGGAAGGATGTGTGTGTGAGCGTGGGAAAATCTGGGTGCCTGAGGCAATGGTTTGGAGAGTTAGAAGTGTATGGTGAAAAGTGCGATTGTGGGTTGTATTGAGCATGGAAGTGTATGGAGCAGTGTATGAGGAATAATTGTGATTGTGCGTTGTATTGTATTGAATGAAGAAGCCTGGGAGGAAGGAGGGTGCAGGAGGCACCAGGTGTGATTGCACAGGTGTGCAAGTGAACAGGTGTATGGAGCAGTGTGTGACTGAGTAATGGTGATTGTGTGTTGTGTTGAGCAAATGGTCCTGGAGGAAGGAGGGTGCAGGAAGCACCAGGTGTAGGAGTGATGGCACAGGTGTGCAAATACAGGTGAGCATGGTGGTATGGAATAAATGGTCTGGAATATATGGAGTATGGAATGGATGGTGTGGAGTGAGTATGGTGGAAACTGTGGAGTGGAGTGGTTGGTGCGAAGGGAGTGTATGGGGAGGATGGACCCCATCACGAATACCCGGGGAGGGTAGTTTAAGAGTTAGGTAGAGGGTACAGGTAAATTGTGGTTGGATATTGGCATCTGTGGTGCGTGTGGAAGAATGGAGTTTGGATGGGTGCATTAGTGACGTGGAAAAGACTGGGCGTGTGGCCTGTTAGAGGGATGGTTTGTTGAGCGCTCCGCCACTGGTAGTCTGTCGGCCAGGTGGGCTCTGGGAGCCGTTAGAGTTCAATGGGGCCCGAGGATCCAGAGGAAGGACCCGGGTAGGCCAGTGCCAGAGAGGGCACTGAGGGGGTAAGCGCCAAGGAGGGCCTTCCCCAGGTAGATAGGTAGGGTGAGGAGCTAGGTAAGCTCGGGTGGCAACTTCAGTGGCGGAGGCGCACAGGTAAGTAGACCTGTTAGGGGAGCCACACGACTCCGTCCCGAAATTGTGCAAAGGCACAGGGAGTTGAACCGGGGGAGTGAGACCCCAAATTGATGAAGCACCACAGTTTGGTCATTGGGAATTTGGTTCTTAAAACCGCATAGAGTGTAAGATGGCCAATGGATTGGCAGGGAAAGACCCCGGGTAGTGTAAAGTGTATTAAAATCATTTAGAGGATAGTTAGGATTAAGAATCTCCTTGTACCATCTACATCCACTCACCTGGGGTGACAGAACTCCACACCGTGCCATGGTTTGTTGTTTTTATTTTTCTGTGCAAATGTTTGGATTATGAGACGCATCATGACGTGGGTGTGACATTGTGCTTGATGTTCCATCTCTTCCTCCTTATGAGAAATTGATGAGGAATTTGGATGATGGCAAATTTGGTTAGAGGGATTGTGACGAATTTGGTATTAGGGGAGATATGGGGAAAACGTGACGCTAGAGACGAATTGTAAATTGTTGTAAATATGGGTAAGGGCAAGGGTGGAGTAGGTGACAGGGGGGGGGGGGGTGGCGTACGGTAGGGACGAGCTTTCTCACTTCGCTCTCCGTGCGCACCTCACCTTGCATTGCCTTTGTTGATGTGTACCCTTGTGACCTTACCCCTCGCTAACCTGTCTTCTCTGTCTTCCTTCTCCCAACCGAGGATCGTGCTCTCTGGGCACTGAGGGGAGCGTGCGGGGGGGCCGTGTCGGTGTGCCCGAAATTTCCGCAACCAGCTGCCTGCATCCACGCACCACTTATGGACCCCAGTCTGTGGCCAAGCACCACTTATGGACCACAAGTTTTGTGGCATGGCCCCTCTGCTGGGACCGGCCAGGTTGGCCAGAGGAAGATCTTGCTGGCGGACCTCGGTGAGGTGGCACCAAGCCATACAGGTGAACCACCCATAGTCGGCCCCTGTTGGCCATAAATAAAAAATGGACGCGTTGTGTGCCTTTTTATTATTGCAAATAGGCCGCAAGCAAGAAGAACAAGAAAGACAACATCAGGAAGAACAACGGCCAGCAGAGGGAGGAGAGAAGAACAAGATCATCAGAGTGTTGTTTTTTTTTAATTGTGATGAAATGTGGGCAATGAGCACTGGATGGTGCTTTGGTGCTTTTCTGGTGCCGATTGGTGCTTTTTGGTGCTCTTTATTGGTGTTTATTGGTGCTGGTGTGTCGTTGCAGTGCATGCTGTCTCCTCCCCTCCCACAGGATTTTCTTTTTGTTTCCCCCAAAGGAAATTACAGGTCCTGGGTTGCAGTGTAAATACAATTAGCGTCACTTGTAAATAATGCTCCCCACCGTTCATGTATAGTTTGAAAACCATTCCGCAATTCGGTTATCCTGTGGGCGTGAATCTGCTAGGTAGGGTGCAATGCAACAGCGGGACATACTTATTTGTGTTTTAAAACTGTCACACTCAGGGTCAGATTAATTGTAGAGGGAATTACACCTGCGTGTCATATTAAGTAAAGTTTTATAGGCCCGGGACGTGCCTGGAGGATGAGGGTGCAGTGTAACGGATTTGGGAAACCGTGCACTGTGTGTGTAATTCATTGTAAAAATACCCCCATTGTAAATAATGTAATGATTCTTTGTAAATACCTCCATTTGTGTAAAGGTCAAAGGTCGTCCCCTTAGCTAGTCCATGTACAAGCACGTAGCCAATCATAGAACCTCTCTATAGTTATTTATTTATTCTATGTTAGTTTAAGGCTCTGTTTCCCATTAATTGACTCTGCATTTGCACCAAATGAAATAAGATAGGTCCCCTTCAAGGATTGCATTTCCCAGCCAAACTCTCCCTCTCTGTGCAAAACCGCTTGACAAGCGTGGGGTGCGCACCCTCTCAACTGGCCCTGGTTTGGAAGCGGCGTTCGCCGCCATAGTGAATATGTGCTCCGTGCTCTGTTTGGACAAGAAGGGCGGGGTCGCCGAGAAGAGACAAGCCCATGGCGCGCCACGGGGGCGGGGCTGTTCAGCTCCATGCCCAAGTAAGGCTACAAGCCTGTGGCATTGCCATATAAGGCCACAAAACAGAGCACGGGGGCGGTACCCAAACGGCCGAGGGCGTGTCATGCCCCCGCTTGAGAGATGCGTGCGACAATCGCGCAAAGAGAGTACATGCTACTGGGCTGGTACGAGAGGCCGGTACGAGAAGCTGGTACGTGCTACTGAACTGGTACGAGAGCGGGGTGTGTGCTGCTGAGCTGGGTTCCAGGCTGGAGCTGGGTTTGAGATACTGGAGAGGAGAATCCCAGTGTTACCGACAGAGAGAGAGAGAGAGAGTCGTGGGTCGGAACGGAACCTCGCCAGATGAACGAACCTCCTGCCACTCCTGTCATCACCCCCGTGTAAGTCTGACTGTCGTCTGTCTGTTTGTTCTGTCTGGTGAATAAGTTAAGCCTGAATAGATAAGCTAGAATTGCACTGTATCTTCTTCTTCTGTAAATTATTTTCGTTTTCTTTCCTTCTCCCTTGGTTTCTTTGATTGTGTAAATAGTAGTTAATAAATCCCTGTTATTTCCTACCTTTGCCTTCTTCTTATTCCTCGTCCGATCGTCCTTGTCTTTTCCATCATTGAACACCTGTGGCACGATTTGGCCAACCGCATATGAATCGGGTTTAGTCAATTGATAAACGGCTCGCGCCGCAGTCCGCTTCGCTCGGCGTAATCCATTAACGCTGCGGCTCGGGCAGAAGTTATTCCCTCGTTCCCGGCTGGCGGCAGTAATTATGTAAGTAGCGAACCCCTAGGCCTACGGACCCTTCCTGCTGTCGGTCTGGTAAGGACGTTGTAACTTCGAGGACCACGTCGGTCAGTCACAGACAAGGGGATTAATCCCCCCTTGATAAGGGGAAGAGGGCCGACGTTGAGATCCGTAACAGTATATATACCTACATACATACAGTCATGGCCAAAAATATTGGCACCTTTGCACTTTTTTTCAAATAACTCACAATTTTCCCCAAAAATATGTTGAAATTGACAAAAGTATTTGGTCTCCACAATTATTTATTTCACTGTTAATATTACAAAACCTTTGTTTTTGATTCACAACTTAATATTTCCTTTTAAATCAGAAAATAAAAAGAAATGGCATTGACAAAATTATTGACACCCTAGACTTAATATTTGGTAGCACAGACTTTGGACAAAATAACTGCAGTCAAGCACTTCCGATAGCCACGAATGAGCTTCCTCCACCTCTCCACCGGCAGTTTGTCCCACTCTTCTTGTGCAAACTGCTCCAGTTCTCCCAGATTTGAAGGGTGCCTTCTCCCAACTGCTGTTTTCAGATCTCCCCACAGGTGTTCAATGGGATTTAGATCTGGACTCATTGCTGGCCATTTCAGAACAGTCCAGTGTTTTGTCTTGAACCATTCCTGGGTGCTTTTTGAAGTGTGTTTGGGGTCATTGTCCTGTTGCAAGACCCATGACCTTCGACAGAGACCCAGCTTTCAGACACTTGGTTGAACATTGTGCTCCAAAATGCCTTGATAATCTCCTGATTTCATGATGCCATGCACACATTCAAGGTACCCAGTGCCAGAGGCAGCACAGCACCCCCAAAACATCACTGAACCTCCTCCATGTTTGACTGTAGGGAAGGTGTTCTTTTCTTTGAAGGCTTCATTCTGTTTTCTGCAAACATGGAGATGATGTGCTTTACCAAAAAGCTGTAATTTGGTCTCATCTGTCCACAAGACATTCTCCCAGAAGGAATTTGGCTTGTTCAGGTGTGTTTTAGAAAACTCGAGTTGGGCTTTTTCAGCAGTGGGGTCCTCTTGGGTCTCCTACCATAGAACCCCCTTTCATTAAGTTGGCGACGGATGGTGTGAGTTGAAACTATCATATCTTGTGTCTGAAGGTCAGCTCAGCTTGAATCTGTTTGGCAATTGATTGAGGTACTTTCTCCACCATTCAAACAATCCTTAGCTGCAATCTTCGATGAAATTTTATCTTGCGGCCACGTCCAGGGAGGTTGGCTACAGTGCCATGGGCCTTAAGCTTCCTGATAACATTGCGTATGGTGGACACAGGAACATCAAGGTCTCTGGAAATGGACTTGTAGGCTTGACATTGTCCATGCTTGGCTACAATCTTGTGTCTGACCTTCTCAGACAATTCTCTGGTTTTCTTTATTTTCTCCATGCTCATTGTGGTGCACAGCGTGACACAAAACAGCAGAATGACTCCTTTTCTCTATTCAAACTCGGTGAATGAGTGATTTTTATATAAAAGGCACCTGCAACTCACCACAGGAGTTCAATTCCAAAGTAAAGGATAATCACCTGCTTGAAATCTAGTTCTTTCGAACAACTTCCTAAAGGTGCCAATAATATTGTCCGGGCCATTTTAGGATTTCTGTGTGGAATAAGCTAAGATTTAGTAATTTTTTCAGCTTTTTTGTTTTCTCCCACTGCAAACCAAAGAAATACATTTGTGGATACCAAAAGATTTTTTATTTCAACAATTTTCTGGAAGGAATGGTGCATTATTTGAAAAAAGTGCAAAGGTGCCAATATTTTTGGCCACAAATGTGCATACCCCCCCCCCCCCCCCACCCTTCTCACCTGGGTACTCCTGTTAGTAGGTTATAACAATCAAAATGTATTCCCATGCATAAAGAAAGAGGAAACAAAGAAAGAAGAAGAGAGGGAAAAACCAGATTAGGCCGGCACGAGAGGGAAGGAGTAGTCAGCCAGGGCTGGAGGGTGCTGCTCATGTAAAGGACCGGGCGACCTGAGGGAACCCCTCGGAATCTGGTCATTCCCAAGGGAGGATCTACAGTCCGGTGGTCCTGAAGATGTCAGAAGAGGAGAGACCCAGATGATGAGGATGTGAGCGGTATTGTAATTGTATCCTCCCGTTTCAACTCAAGGCCCGGTCGGGGATCCAAACTGGAGGAGGTGCAGCGAGAGTTCTAATCAGCACGGCATTCAAGGCAGGCCCCACAATAGGGCCCCAGGCAGCCCCAGCGGTAGGCCCCAATGCAGGCCCAGCTGTAGGCCACAATGCAGGCCCAGTGGAAGGCCCCAATGCAAGCCCAGTGGGAGGCCCAATGCAGAGGTACGGCAGCAAGAGTTCGATCAAAATCAAGCTTCAGGTAGAGGCGGACGCAGAGGTTTAATCAGGCACAACCTTCAGGTGGAGAGATTGCAGATGGAAACTCTACAATACACGAAAAGGCACTCCGCAATGAGCCCACCTCCAAAATGGCCACTGTTCGAAAGTCTCTGATGTTATGCGTACGATATACGTGAACGTTTCCTGCTTTGCTTATGAATGTTTTCTTGCAATATGTTGATGCCATGTTGGTGTAGTGCGAGCCTGTAATTCTTACTTTTTTCTCTTAATTTGCACCGGAAAGGGAGGAGACTACCGGCTTCTTGCTGATGGCTCGTGTGAGCGAGTTGATTGCCGCCATCTTTGCCTTGTTTTATTAAATGTTGTGCCGAAAGGGAGTTTCGTGTCTCGTCTTGTCCGAACCGTTTGATCACGGCCCTTTTCCTGGATCCACTGTTCTCTATTATCCTCCGTATTAGCTAGCCTTTACCGTAGGATTCCCGAGCCTACTTTTCATGGTCCTTCGAGCCGGATAACGAACAGCTGGACAAGGAAATCATGAACAAGAATATCGCCGCTACCCGGACTGCCGATTGTACTCAAACAGCAGACAATACCAGCGACATTAGCCCGGTTAGTCCTTTCAGCACTCATGGCATGAATCCATTTGTCTCTGTTTCGGTGGCCACCGTCAGCTCCGCACCTGTATCAGCCACCGAATTACCGGGTCCGGCCATCATCAGCACTGGCAATGAATTAACAGCGTCTTCCCGACCCGAAAGGAATATACGTATCCCTGAACGTTTGAAAGACTATGTTCTTAACTACGTACCTTCAAACACGAGTGGTTCTTCCCTTAATCAGGAGTGTGGGCCGAGTTATTCTTACCGACGACATTCGTCAGGAAGCCACCGACCAAAGACTGCCTCACTATGCAGTGCACATAGCTCACGACGCAGACATTGTTCCAGCTACAGCCGTACATCCATTACATCCCAACTCAGTGGTATACAATCGGCTATTCTCATGGAAAAACGAAAACGGTATGAACTGGAGGAACGAACATGTCAAGTTGGGGAGGATGAGGGAGCTGAGAAACGTGGACAGCAGCTGCAGGATGAAGTCCTTCAGGCTCAGGAGATGGAGCACCAGGCTCTGAGGGAACGCGAGGCCTTGTCCATCCAGCTAACAAGACAGAGACGTCTGAGGAAGGCCGATCAGGACCTGGAGGAAGCACGGTTGATAGTGTCGTTCTTGGATGCAGGAGATGAAGCGCCTAACTCTCCAACCGGGCGTCCAACCGTTACCGCCCAGCATATGATTCTGTACGGTGGTGGAGCGTCATGTACTCCCTCAGTTCAACCAAACAAACCATTGCCAACGCAGCTGCCGCTACTGCGGCCAGAGCCGGAAATTGCCATCACTGCCGACTTACAATCCACATCCACTCCTCGATTAATCATTAATGACAATCCATCACCGAAAGAGAAGGTGAAGCAAACTCATGCAACTGCATATTCATCGGCCACCACAGCTCCATTCCAAGCTTCAAATTTTCATCCTAACATGTTACCATGTCATCATGCACCCTATCTACCACCCTCGACTTCACCACATGGGCATCCAGTTCACCCATCTGAGACGCCTGCAACACCCAACCTCATGGACCTATTAATAGCTTCATCCTATGGCGTACCAAAACCGAGTCTGCCTTATTTCCAGAGTGGCAGAGAAAGTGACTTTGCCCTTCTCAAGCTTGCATTGGATAGCCTGATAAGTAATCACACCTACTCGTCAGAGGAGGACAAATATCAAGTACTCTTAACACACCTTAAGCTACCAAGTGCATACAAACTTGTTCAGGCCTACATGCATGATCCGAAGCCATACACGGTGGCCTTACGGGCCCTGCAGGACAAGTATGGACAGCCAAGGCAACTCGTACAGAGCGAAATTGGTGCCATCATGAACATGGCACCAGTGAGGACTGGAGATGCAGAGGCCTTTGAAGAATTTGCTCTCGCAGTGCACTGCCTTGTGGGTATGTTACAATCCCTCGAGGGTGAGCATGGATTTGAACTATGATGTGGCTCATATGTAGACAGGCTAATTAGCAAACTGCCACCGAGCTATCGTGATGGATTCATTGAGCACTACATTAACCAAGGACTTTTAAACGCATATTCTAATCAGACCTACACGTTGCACCATCTGGCAGCTTGGCTGCAGGTGAAGGCCCGAGCTAAACGTATAGCGAACCAAGCTGCTGTCCTCTACAAATGTGAGGGCCAGGGATTAGAGAGAAAGGAACAGCATTCTTCATCTTTCAAGAAGAAAGAATCACAGGCCTCGGTGTTTCACAACTCTGAGTCACCAATAGCTGACACAAGGCTACAGCCATTGCGTAATATTTCTTCAACAACCAAGACCAAGCCTTATTGTCCTCATCGTGACTCCAGTGATCATTACCTCGGTTCCTGTGCGGAATTCAAGAAGCTTTCCACAGACCATATTATTAAGTGGATAAGGGAACATGACCGTTGCTGGAGGTGCGGTCGGTCACACCCAGCTGATCGCTGTACACTTAGGAAGCCATGCGTTGCTTGCAACGAGTTGCACCTAACCATCCTACATGATGCAGCGCAGAGATCCTGCGATACCGTCCTAATGACAGGCTCCGCACCATCTGCAGTGTACCTTGACAAGGCTTCCCGTCCACATGATGTCCTGTTAAAGGTCGTAAAGGTGCTTCTTCATGGCCCACAAGGGTCCAGAGAGACCTATGCCATTCTAGACGATGGTTCAGAAAGGACTATGCTTTTGAATTCAATAACGGAGTGGCTGAACCTGGTGGGTAAACCTGAAGCATTACTGCTCAAGACACTGTGAGAAGATACGTTGCAGTGTACCTGGGCTTCTGTCAAGCTTCAGATATCATCGGTCGAGAACCCGAACCAGAGGTATGGGATAGATGCAGCATTCACTGCCACAATCCTGTGCTTATCTGAGTATTCGTACACAGTGGCCGATCTTCAGAAACGGCACCCCCACCGAGCTGGGATACCACTCCCTTTGATTAACAAGGCTCAACCAACAATATTGATCGGGTCAGACTATCCGCACCTCATCTTACCAAAGCAACCTGTGCGATTTGGCCCCAAGGGTGCTCCAGTAGCAGTTTGTACCAACCTGGGCTGGTCACTACAAGGACCGGTCAGCGTACTAGAGCAAAGTGATGTGACTGAGCTCCGGAAGTCAACTTTCTGTGGAACAATGTCGGTGGGCATACAGGCCTTACCTGACCCTTCACAGTACAAGACTTGGAATGCTCTGGTTGTGGCTGCACAGCAGTGTCCCAATGGGGTGGCCTACGATCAAGACTATCCTACCTTAAGCGCTCACCAGCGTGGGGAGATAGAGAATCTTCTGCTTCAACGCTCACAGTACAATAGTTTTCCGGACGAAGTCCAGATACTTGCCACGGGTAGGGATTTACCCATCAGAGGTCGAGTGGCATCTCTCTCACCTGAATATGACCGTACCCTTGGTCTCATCAGAGTAGGAGAAAGACTACGCCGTGTGGATGTCCTTACACAAGATGCTGTGTGTAATGAAAATGTATCTAAGTTGAACCCAGGTGTGATGCTCTCTCCATCCGCTGAGAGGCATCTATAAGAACTCGGATGGCCATCGCTCCGAGACACTCCTGCGACATTTATTATATGACATGTAGAACTCGAATGGTGCGTATACTTAGATAATCTAGGCTTGCTTGCATTGATTGATAATTACTGAACTATCTCCATGATTCCATGATTCTGATATATTGCATGATTGTACTTTTACAGGATGTGCCAGAGATCAAATTGTCATTAAACCTACCATCAGGTCAAAGTTGTGGAACTCACTTTCATTACAATTAATGACAACTAGCCGAAACCCATGGAACATCCACGGAAGGGAGGATGTGGTGTATGGATAGAGTGTACCATTATGGATGGCATAGGGGATTTGCTTGTCTGAGTAAGAGTTAGGAAGAAAGATGAGAATGAAGAGTGCGTATATGAACAACGATCGCCGACACCGGCACAAATGCATGCTTTGGATTGTCCACTCAGTGGACGGCTTGCTTTCGCCTTCGCCTGTCCAATCAGCGGACGGCTTGCTTCGCTTTCGCCCAGCAGATGCCAATACGATGGCATCGTAAGATGGCGTCGTATCGGCAGTTAATCAGATGCTTTTGGGCCCCAACTTCGGCTAATTCAGATTTTTCGAGTATGGCTGTACGTGATAAACAAAGAGCGCGGTTCATAGATCGTAAATCCATTAGTGCCATGGGCATCGGGTCACTGGGATAACAGTCGAGGTGGATAACAGGGATAACAAAGTCGAGTCCTTACGCTATTATTATATAGATTTTGTCTTGCCGTCTGATCGAGAACGAGAGGCGAACGGGAGCGACATGGCAGGACACAGAATGATCCAGATGCCGCAATTCACAGCCGACCCGCAAGCAGCGGACGCGGGTGCGGAGCTGAAACATTGGCTGAAAACCTTGGATAATTAATCAATTCAAGGCCCAGGAAGCTGCCGTCACCAATGAAACGAAATTGGAGGTACTACAAACAAAGGTGCATCACAACGTGTATCGCGCGATTGAACAATGCGTGACGTACGATGCGGCAGTAGCAGAGCTGAAGCGTATTTACATCAAGAAACGAAGCGCGGTTTATTCCCGGCACCTGCTCGCAATACGGAAACAACAGCCCACAGAGACTTTAGATCATTTCGCGCAAGAGCTCCGGCGTCTGCTGACCAACAGTGCACCGGAGGTGTGGACACACGAACAAGTTCGTGATGATCTTGTGCGTGATTCTTTCATCTCAGGACTCAGATCCCCAGTAGTCAGACAAAGACTTCTTGAAGAAGCCGACTTGACGCTCGCTGAAGCCCTGTGGCTGGCTCACGTCTATACCCAAGCACAGGAACAATCCGACACGTATGAACACCCATACGTCACTGCGGGGACATCTTGGCAAGCTCAACCGGAGAGAGCGACCGCCGAGGACGCGGATGCAGCCACGGCATCTCTGCCGGAATCGGAGACCCCGGCCGCTCCCGAGGAAGACCCTGATCCGGGCTTGACGGCCGCAGCAGCAGCCGGACCAAAGCCCGGACGTAACGCTACGTGCTATTTCTGCGGTAACCGAAAACATCTCAGGTCTGTTTGTCTGGCTCGAGATGCGACATGTCATTTGTGCACAAAGAAAGGGCATTTTGCAAAGGTTTGCCGAACAGCGACGCGGGACAAACGAACCCGCTCGACAATGAATGTGCTTATCGCTGAGCCAGTGGGCTGAACGAAGCGCGGGGCGCCTCGCCCGACTTTGATGAGGAGCGCACCTCCTCGTGGGCCCCTGGCTGAGCGCTCAACCTTGGTGAGGTTCATCGCGCTGCCTAAACAAGTGGCTCAGACACGACAGAACGCGGTGCAACCGTCCTTGGCCGGCATTCTTCCGCGCCCCTGCCAACTGTCCGATTCGGCCACCCGAACGGCTAATGTTGGCTTTGAAACTCCGCACGTGACACGAGCGCCCTCCGGAGGCTGCTCATACGAACTACAAGCTCCTGCTACAGCAGGGAAAGCTTTAGCTGGCTTTGAAACTCCGCGCATGACACGAGTGCCATCCGGAGGCTGCTCGTACGAACTACAAACTACTGCTATGGCATGGAAAACTCTAGCTGGCGTTGGATCCACTCGTGAGGCGCGAGCACCACGCCTAGACAATGCGATAACTGCAGGTCCACCTGGCCTGGCTCGAGCTATAATTCCACTCATGATCGAGGGAATTTTTGCGAATGCTTTGATCGATACAGGTTCCATGGATAGTTATGTTGATTATCGACTGGTGCAAAAACATGGATGGCCGATTCTTGGGACAAGACGTCGGATCTTTACGGCCTCTCAGGGGCTTAGGCTCAGCACAAAAGCGTAATGTCGATTGAAGCTTGTATAAAGGGACGAATGTTTCCGGATGTGCATCTCATGGTCTTACCAGCATTATGTGCAGATGTTTTGCTCGGACATGATTTTCTCAAGCGACATGGACGGTTGGAAATGGAATTTGGTGGCACTGATATGCTTGCTGTGTGTGCTCTTGCAGGGATGGAATTTGAGCCGCTGTCGCTGTTCCCAAATATGACAACGGACTGTACACCTGTAGCGGTTAAATCGCGACGCTACTCACGAGCTGACGCGCAATTAATTGCGGAAGAAACGGCCCAGCTATTAAAGGAAGGTATCATAGAACCTAGTCGGTCACCATGGCGGGCCAAGTTCTGGTGGTACAAAGTGAAGCGCATCGCAGACGCATGGTAATCGACTATTCGCAGACAATTAATCGATTTACACAGCTGGACGCCTACCCCCTACCGGGGATAGACTCCCTGGTTCGACAGGTGGCCCAGTACTCGGTCTATAGCACTCTCGATCTGCGTAGTGCGTATCATCAAATCCCCATCTCCGAGGCCGACCGTATCTATACCGCGTTTGAATCTGGTCAAAGGTTATACCAGTTCACCCGGCTACCTTTTGGGGTCACGAACGGGGTCACGTTTTCAGAGGGCTATGGACGACCTCATCGCTAAGGAGAACTTGACCGACGTCTTTGTATATCTGGACAATCTCACGGTTTGCGGGCATGACCAGGAACATCATGATGCAAATCTGAAGCGCTTCCTAGAGGTCGCGCAGAGGACCCTAACTATGAATGAGGCTAAATGTCGTTACTCCACGCACACGATAGATCTCCTGGGGTACACCGTGACCCACGGCTCTGTTGCTCCGGATAAGGAGCGTCTGCGACCCTTGCTCGACATGGCTCCGCCCTGCGATCGTGCTTCGCTGAAGCATGCTCTCGGGCTGTTCGCCCATTATTCTAAGTGGGTGCAAAATTTCTCCGCGAAACTCCGCCCACTTGTGGACTGCGAAGCGTTCCCCATGAGCCTTGATGCCAAGGCTGCTTTTCATGGCCTTAAGTCCGACATCGCTGGGGCCGCTGTGGCGACGATTGACGATAACAAATCTTTTGTTTTGGAAAGTGATGCCTCGGATCATGCAATAGCTGCGACTCTCTCCCAAGGGGGCGCCCTGTGGCTTTCTTTTCGCGAACGCTCACCTCCGCTGAGCGGTGACATTCATCTGTCAAAAAGGAAGCGTACGCGATCGTCGAGTCGATTCGGCATTGGCATCCCTATTTGCTTGGCTTCCAAATTATCACGGGCCAACAGAGCGTTGTGTTTATGTATGACACCCTGCATGCTCAACGCATTAAGAATGAGAAAATCACTCGCTGGCGCATCGAACTCGCCGATTTCTGCGACACCATCAAATATCGCCCAGGGAGGGATAACCTGGTTGCCGACGCCCTATTGCGGCCAGCAACGTGTGCGGGCCTCATATCTTTGGAGGGTCTGCGCGCTTTGCACGACACTCTGTGTCATCCTGGGGTGACGCGTTTCGCTCATTTTGTGCATTGTCGTAATCTGCCATACTCGGTTGAGGACATTCGCCAGGTCTGTCACGACTGTGCTATGTGTGCGGAACTCAAACCGCGTTTTTACAACCCTCCCATGGGGACGCTGGTCAGAGCTACTCGGCCGTGGGAGAGATTGGCGATGGACTTCACAGGGCCGCTGCCGGCATCGAGTAACTCTCGTTAGCTGCTCACTATCGTTGATGAGTACTCGCGATTCCCTTTCACTTTCACGTGCGCAGATATGACGGCCGCCACAGTTATACGGTGTCTGCAGAACTTGTTTTCTATGTTTGGGAATCCGGCCTACGTGCATACCGATCGAGGTGCAGTGTTCCTGTCCCAGGAAGTGAGGAGCTTCTTACTTCAGCATAATGTCGCTTCTAGCTATACCACCCCAAATAGACCACAGGCGAATGGGCAGGTCGAACGCTTCAATGGGATTATATGGAGGGCCGTCACGCTAAGCCTTAGGTCCCTCGGCCGGGGCCTAGATAAATGGGCTTGGTTGTTACCTGCGGTGCTGAACTCAATCAGGGCTTTACTATGTATGGCCACCAACCAGACTCCTCACGAACGGATGTTTCATCGCCCGAGGAGCTCGGGGAGTATCCGATCTTTACCTAGTTGGCTCGCTGAGCCCGGGCCGGCCTATCTCAAATGTACGGTTCGCACGAGCAAGTATGATCCACTAGTGGATAAGGTCCAGGTACTCCAGGCTAACCCCAAGCATGCTCGCTTGTTGATGGCAGATGGACGCGAGTCCACGGTCTCCGTACGCCACCTGGCCCCTTGCGGGGCCATTGACCCTTGCGAGGGCATCGACGAACCAATTTACGAGTCTATGGATTCTTCCGAGGCTCTGCCTACAGAACATCTGCCGTCCCGCCCGTCGCAAAATACACCCCTGCCTGTAGGCACTGTGGTGCCTCCTCCGTCGCCCGCTTCAGGGGGCTACTCTGATGCGAGGGACTCTGGGCTTGGGGATGCAGTACCCGGTAGTTTCCGGACCCGTGCTGGCAGGGAAGTTCGCCGCACCGATCGCTACGGATGGACCGACTGACATGGACTGACATCGCTACTCTACTAATGCTGCTGCATGCTTGATTCCTGCCTAGCGGAAGTGTAGTTCTAACAGCGGGGAGAATGTAATGAAAATGTATCTAAGTTGAACCCAGGTGTGATGCTCTCTCTAACCACTGAGAGGCGTCTATAAGAACTCGGACGACCGTCGCTCCGAGACACTCCTGTGACCTTTAATCTATGACATGTAGACTCGGATGGTGCGTATACGTAGATAATCGAGGCTTGCTTGCATTGATTGATATTACTGAACTTTCTCCATGATTCCATGATCCTGATATATATTGCATGATTGTATTTCTACAGGATATTGGCAGAGATCGAATTGTCATTAAACCTACCTACAGGATAATGTTGTGGAACTGATTTTCCATTACACAGGTCAAAGTTGTGGAACTCACTTTCATTGCACTGTGCATCCTATTGTTTTAGATCCTCATCACCCAGTAACTCAGCTCCTCATTCAAGAATGTGATGACCAACTGCTTCACTGTGGTCCGGAGAGAATTCTCGCTGAAGTACCTCGCAAGTATGGGATTCGGCGTGGTCGAGAGGCTGTTCGTCGACACCAACATCAATGCCACGAGTGCCGAAGATGGCATGGCAATCCAGAGGTGCCAAGGATGGCTGATCTACCCCCTGCTCGGTTACGACTACACAAGCCTGCCTTCTACTCTACTGGAGTGGACTGCTTCGGTCCTTTCACCATAAAAATTGGAAGACGAACGGAGAAGTGCTGGGGTATAATCTTCAAGTGCCTCACTACCCACAGCGTACATCTGGGCCTCCTGGAGGGCCTTGATGCTGATGCCTTCCTAATATCCGTCCGTCGCCTCATCGCCCGTAGAGGGAAACTTCACGAGACGTTTCCGGGCTCAGATGGCCGTGCTCGAACTGCCAGCGTTCAAGTTCGTGGCAAGAACTATGTTCGACCACTTACTAAATTGATCCGGCTGTTGAAGCTTGACGATGATGGGTGAGGGGTGAATGGACTGAAACTTTCCCTTTTTACCAATTTATTCCACAAATTTGGGGGTGGCTGTTAGAAAGTCTCTGATGTTATGCGTACGATATATGTGAACGTTTCCTGCTTTGCTTATGAATGTTTTCTTGCAATATGTTGATGCCATGTTGGTGTAGTGCGAGCCTGTAATTCTTACTTTTTTCCTCTTAATTTGCACCGGAAAGGGAGGAGACTTCCGGCTTCTTGCTGATGGCTCGTGTGAGCGAGTTGATTGCCGCCATCTTTGCCTTGTTTTATTAAATGTTGTGCCGAAAGGGAGTTTAGTGTCTCGTCCTGTCCGAACCGTTTGATCACGGCCCTTTTCCTGGATCCACTGTTCTCTATTATCCTCCGTATTAGTTAGCCTTTACCGGAGGATTCCCGAGCCTACTTTTCAGCAACTCTCCTCTGAATCAACGTCCTGGTACCTCCCCTGCCCCACAGCCAATCATCGGCTGTATACCCGTGGGCCGAACCACTTGGTCGAACTCAGAGGGGGGTGGAGGGGGGGCGGAGGAAGAGGAAGAAGAAAAGAAAGGTCACGGACCGCAACAGCTCTGTGCTTCAGATTCTGGAGATGGCTCATTATTATAAAGTTCTTTTTTTATTATTATTCTGGTTTGAATATCACAACATTTCCACAATCTGAAATCTTACCATAAATTTGTAGAGCAGAATGCATATACACTACTCACAATAAGTTAGGGATATTGTGGGAGTGAGTTTATTTTTTTCATCGGGGTTAGGGTTGAGGTATTGAAATCAAGAATGCTGTGTTTTTTCACACATTAATAACCATAGAATTAGGACCAACAACTTTTTTCAACATAATTAATACGCAAAACCAACCACACCGAAAAACCTGCCAATATCCCTAACTTATTGTGAGTAGTGTAAATTAAATGACAATAGGTATGTCGGGCATTTTCTTTTCCCCATCAATACGTCGATTTAATACACAAGAAGAAGAAACGAACTACTTCCAGCCATTTTTCCCCACAGAGCAGGGGTTGGTCCTTTTTTGGGCACCGTGGTCCCCTTTTTGAAGCAATGTTTTATGGACCGGATGCCCTTCCTGCCACCAACCCTGTTATTCACCTCTTGCAACACACAGAGAATTACCATTGAACTTGTTAAATTACCATTGAACTAAATTTGCCAACCTCGGAAGGATGATCAGGCTGAGTCAACCCCCCTGGCGTTAATTCAGCGATCGACCAGGATTCGAACCCAGGATCCTAGGATCCCAAGCCGGCACCCTAACCGCTAAGCCAACACCAGCCCGGCAAACACATAAGTTAATCACAACGTTGCTGGAACGTCGTAATTAGGTAACGAAAAAAAAAAACGTTTTATAAATGTTTTAAGGACGTTTTACTTTTACCTTCAAACATGTTAAACTTTAAACAACGTTGTGGAAACGTTTTACAAAAACGTTATTTGAATGTTGCAGGAAAACGTTTCCGAAACGTTTTAGTTAGGTTCTAGACCGACGTTATACCAATCAATGTGTTGTGATCTACAAACATTCCGCTCAATTTTGCGAACATTCCAGGTGTGGGAGATGTTGGTGGAGGTGGAAAAAACGCATTTTCTGCCATTTTGTTAAGTAATGAGAAAAACGTTGAAACAACGTTGGGGACACGCTTTACAACAACATTATTTCAATGTTGCAGGAAAGTAACGTGAAAACGTTGAAACAACGTTGTGGAAACGTTTTACAAAAACGTTATTTGAATGTTGCAGAAAAACGTTCCCTAAACGTTTTAGTTAGATTATAGACCAACGTTATACCAATCAATGTGTTGTGATCTACAAACATTCCGCTCAACTTTGCAAACATTCCAGGTGTGGGAGATGTTGGTGGAGGTGGAAAAAACGTATTTCCTGCCATTTTGTTAAGTAACGTGAAAAACGTTGAAACAACGTTGTGGAAACGTTTAACAACAACATTATTTCATTGTTGCAGGAAAACGTTCCCTAAACGTTTTATTTAGGTACTGGACCCACTTTAGGTTAGGTTTAGGGGTTTCTATTAAACGTCCGATGAACATTGAGTTTTATCAAAGTGTTAAATGGATTATTTTAATTACACTTTGCCCTCTTGTGATCCTGCACCACCTAAAATGAATGAACTGGAACATAAATGAATATCGTTTTAACCGATTTTTAAACACGATTTACCGATTAAATAAGTTACCGAATCATTTAAAAATGGTAACAATGGTTTTCCTCGACAAAAAGTGACATGAAAAGTTCAAACATTATTTCGCAAATTTGCAAATTTTTCGTGCATATTTTTTTGTTATTATTGTAACACAATAGTTAGTTAGTTATAATATGTAAACATAATAATTAGTTAGTTATAATATGTAGACATAATAATTAGTTATAATATGTAAACACAATAATTAGTTAGCTCGTTATTTGAACTAGCAGAGTGCCCGTCCTACAGGCGCCTATGGGCCCTATGGGCGTTCTTGTTCCAAGCATATATCACATTTTCTGCCATCTCTTATTGGAGGATATTTTCTGCTGATACAACTGATTTGACTTGGATTTCTTGATTATTTCCTTTGGTAATATTGCTGGATCTCTGTTTAACTGAGGTGGCCTTGGTTTTTGAAGTATCTCAATTTTCCAGAAAAAAAAACAAATATCAACTGTCACCCGAGCTAACAACACCCACGACCAAACCACACTCACCTCCTCCCCCTTCCACCATTTCCTCAAAATCCCTCTTCAACTATCACCCGAGCTAACAATACCCATGACCACCCCTCACCACCACTACACAATCCCCCATCAACTATCTGCGTAACTAACGATACTCACGACCACCCCATACCATCCCCCCAACAATCATCACCCTCGCTAACAATACCCACGACTAACTCACACACCCCACCTCCTCCAACATCCCCAATCATTATCGGAATCCGAGAAGCTCGGAATGCACTGTCTCTGTGTACTGTCGCCAGCAGGATCACAGTGAGTTCACAATGTGATGTCACTGGCAATCTCGAAAATCGAAATTAGGGCTTTTTTCGGCACTTTGTGATTCACAAATAAAATTAAATCCCCTTCAAATTAGACTGTAATTGATTGTCAATAGTTTTCAGAAGAAATAAAAATTTGGTTCCCCTTTAAGGGTCTGTTGGGTCTTCGGTGGCTTTTCAGTCTTTTGGGTCTTTTTGGTCTTCAGGGTGTTTGTGGTATTTTTGTTCTTTGGTGTCTTTTCAGTATTCGGAGTCTTTTTGGTCTTTTGGGTGTTTTGGTCTTCAGGGTGTTTAAGAGTATTTGGGGTATTTTTGTCTTCAGGGTGTTTAAGGGTATTTGGGGTATTTTGGGTCTCTGCGGTCTTTTTGGTGTTCAGGGTCCTCTGGAGTCCTTTGGGGGTTTTTGGGGTCTTCAGGAAATTTGGATCTTCGGGGTCTTTTCATTATTTTAGGTCTTTTGAGTATTTTCTGCGTTAGGAGTTTTTGGGGTCTTTTGGGTCTTCAGCACCTTTTTGGTGTTTGGGGACCTTTAGGTCTTCAGGGCCTTTTCAGTCTTTGTGGTATTTTAAGTCTTCATGGTCTTTTGGGTCTTCAGGACTTTTGGGTATTTTCAGTTTTTGGGGTCTTCTGGGTCTTTGGGGTCTTTTCAGTAGTTGGGGTATTTTAGGTCTTTGGGGCCTATGGGGTCTTTTGTGTCTTGGGGGGTGTTTTTGGATTTATCAGTATTTGGGGTCTTTTGGGTCTTTTGGGGTATTTAGGGTACTTGGGGTATTTTGGGTTATCAGGATCTTCTCGGTATTTTGAGTCCTCGGGGGAGGGGGGGGATGGGGGGAGGGGTCTTTTGGGTCTGCTGGGTACTTTGGGTTAAGTATTTCAGGTTACATTTGTAGGTGGAGTCATGTCAGCTGTCCAACCAATGGATGAAGCCCACACCCCTTTTCCCCACTCCACTTCCCCCCATAAATCCCCCTTCAACTGTCACCCGAGCTAACAATACTCATGACCACCTGACCCCACTCCCCCATGACCCATCCCATCACAATCCCCCATCAGCCATCAACCAATGGGTGAAGTGTGAACATATATACATACATACATATATACATACATATATACATACATATATACATACATACATACATACATATATACAGTCACGTGAAAAAGTAAGTACACCCCATGTAAAGTTTAGACTTTTTCAACATATTTCAACATACAGCTATTTGATCTTCATTTCAACAATATTGATAGATAAAGGTGATATAATACAACAAATATCATGGAACATTTACATTTTGTAGTCCATTGTATGATTTAAAAAAACATAAATGCAAATTTTGCATGTGGAAAAAGTAAGTACACCCCTACATTTATCACTACTTCAAATACCTAAAATTAGAATCAGGTGCACCAGCTCAGGTGCAAATGATTAGAACATCGTTAGAGAGGATCTTGGAGGAACCTGTCTTATTTAAACCTCAGACATTTAGTTTGATTTGCTCTTTGTTGTTGAAGTGTGCGGCGTCACTATGCCGATATCAAAAGAGCTCTCTGAGGCCTTCAGATAGAAGGTTATAGATGCCTACGAGTCTGGGAAGGGATTTAAAAAGGTCTCCAAACAATTTGAAATCAATCATTCGACTGTCCGCAAGATCATCTACAAGTGGAGAAGATTCCAAACAACTGCCAACTTGTTCAGGCCAGGCCGACCCAGCAAGTTCAGCACGAGAGCAGACCACAAGATGCTGAAAGAAGTCTCGAAGGACCCCAGAATGTCATCACGCGACCCACAGGTAGCTCTTGCCGCTGTTGATGTCAAAGTGCACGAGTCTACCATTACAGAAGAGGCTGCACACATTTGATCTACATGGGAGGTGTGCCAGGAGGAAACCTTTGCTGTCCAGAAAGAACATCAGGGCAAGACTAAAGTTTGCCAATGAACACCTCGGAAAAGACCAGCACTTCTGGAACAATGTGCTCTGGACAGATGAGTCAAAGTTAGAGCTATTTGGCCACAGTACCAGAAGACATGTTTGGCAAAAACGAAAGACAGCATTTGACTACAAGAACCCGATACCAACTGTAAAGCATGGTGGTGGAAATATTATGGTTTGGGGCAGCTTTGCTGCATCAGGGCCTGGGCAGCTCACCATCATATAATCCACTATGAATTCTTCATTGTACCAGAGGGTGCTTGAGGATAATGTGAGGCCATCTGTCGGATAATTGAAGCTCAACCGAAGGTGGACCTTGCAACATGACAATGACCCTAAACATACCAGTAAATCCACCAAGGAATAGCTGAAAAGAAAGAAATGGAGCCTTCTGGAATGGCCAAGTCAAAGCCTGGATCTAAATCCCATCGAGATGTTGTGGGGGGATTTTAAACGAGCTGTGCATGCAAGAAACCCCTCAAACATCCCACAGCTGAAATAATTCTGCATGGAGGAGTGGGCAAAAATTTCTCCCAGTCGATGTCAGAGACTGGTAGACAGTTATAAGAAACGCCTACTTGAGGTTGTTTCTGCCAAAGGGGCAATACCACCTATTAGAGCCAAGGGTGTACTTACTTTTTCCACATGCTAAATTTTCATTTATGTTTGTTTAAATTATACAATGGACTACAAAATGTGAATGTTTCATGATATATATATATCTATCTATAATTCCAGTAATCTCTGTGTGAATGTGTGTATGTGTGTTTGTATGTTTGTATGTTTGTCTGTGACCGCTGTTTCTCGACAACCACGGGTCCGATATACTTGCAACTTGCCAGGTATATTGCTGGGGACCCGAGGATGTGCCTTTTCAAGGTTTCATATTAATCGGACAAGTAGTTACCGAGTTATGGCGATTTAGCCGTTCGCCGTTCACTTTGGCGCTAGCGAATGGACCAAACCATTTCATGTAAATAGAGGGGGGGGGGGGGTTCTGTGGTCGTTACTGGCTTTGCGAATGGACCAAACCATTTCATGTAAATAGAGGGGGGGGATATAATTTTAGATATATATATAGTACGGGCATGCCCTAGTATATAAAACACAGTTTGTGTGTGTGTGTGTGTGTGTAATGTTACCGATAGACTCCTAAACGGAGAGGCTCACAAACTTGACATTTGGCACAAACATGGCCATTGAGCCTGGTACGAACATGGTCGACCTAAAAATTTATTTCATAATATTTTTTAACCATATTTTTACCTCAGCGCATTTCAGCGAGGAATATTATGACCGGAATGGCAGAGCAGCGCGCTGATTCGCTCAGAGCGATCACGTGATGTTCCAACTTTGCCGCCATAATCTTACAGTTATGCGTTCGCACGTAATTCAGTTTTTTCACATTCAGCGAGGAACATTGCCATTCACACCACATAGGTTTTTTTTTCTTTCATCTTTAGATCCATATTTTTAGCCATAATGTAGCGAATGTAGCGTAACGTAGCGTAGCTAACGTAGCGTTAGCATAACGCAGCGATCCTTGCTCAGGATCTTCGTCAGGTTCGTGAGCGAGTTAGCCAAAGCGTAAAAGTGAAAATATATCGAATTTTTTATTCATATTTACCTCAGCGCATTTCAGCGAGGAACATTATACACGGAATCTCAGCTGGTCGCAGAGCAGCGCGCTGATTCGCTCAGAGCGATCACGTGATGTTCCAACTTTGCCGCCATAATCTCACAGTTATGCATTCGCACGTAATTCAGTTTTTTCACATTTCAGCGAGGAAATGTTTTTTCACCCGCTCCCCCTCCCTTTCCCCCCTTCCCTCCCCCTACCCTTCCCCCTCCCTTCCCCCTCCACCCTACCCTCTCCCCTTCCCTCCTCCCCTTTCCCCTCCCCTCCCCTCCCCTCCCTCCCCCCTCCCCTCCCCTCCCCTCCCTCCCCTCCCTTCCCTCCCCCTCCCCTCCCTCTCCCTCCCCCTCCCCTCCTCTCCCTTTCCCCCATGCCCCTCCCTTTCCCCCTACCCCTTCCTTTCCGCCCTACCCCGTCCCCATCCCCCCTCCCCTCCCCCTCCCTTTCCCCCATGCTCCTCCTTTCCCCCTTACCCCTTCCTTTCTGCCCTACCCCTTCCCAACCCCCTCCCCCTTCCCAACCCCCTCCCCCTTCCCCACCCCCTCCCCCACCCCTCCCCCTCCCCCCTCCCCTTCCCCTCCCTCCCTTTCCCCCATGCTCCTCCCTTTCCCCCTACCCCTTCCTTTCTGCCCTACCCCTTCCCCACCCCTCCCCCACCCCCACTCTTCCCCTACCCCTCCCCTTTCCTCCCCCCTCCCCTCCCCCCTCCCCTCCCCTCCCCCTCCCCCCTCTTCTCCCCTCCCCCCTCTTCTCCCCTCCCCATCTCCTCCCCTCCCCCCATTCCCCTCCGCTTCCCTCCCTCCTCCCCTCCCCCCTCCCCTCCACCTCCCCCACCCCTCCCCCCTCCTCCCCTACCCCTCCCCTCCCCCTCCCCTCCCTCCCCCCTCCCCCATCTCCTCCCCTCCCCCCAATTCCCCTCCACTCCCCTCCCCCCTCCTCCTCCCCTCCCCCTCCCACCCCCTGCCCCCTGCCCCCTCCCATCCCCATCCCCCCTCTTCTCCCTCTCCCCTCCCCCTCTTTTCCCCTCTCCCTCCCCCCTCTTCTCCCCTCTCCCCCTCCCCCTCCCCTCTTCTCCCTCTCCCCTCCCCTCCCCCTCTTCTCCCCTCCCCCCCTCTTCTCCCCTCCCCCCCTCCCCTCCCCTCCCCCTCCCCTCCCCTCCCCCCTCCCCTCCCCTCCCCCGCCCGGCAATGCCGGGTACTTCTGCTAGTCTGTTATATTATATCACCTTTATCTGTCAATATTGTTGAAATGAAGATCAAAAA